>NC_142186.1:14445000-14768214 GCF_026936395.1 Plectropomus leopardus
TTGGACCAAGACTGGTGAAGTATTCACTCCATGCAAATACAATTAGAGCAGACACACCATTTCATCCATATTGTCTTTACAATAAGTGACAGTAGATCGGGTTTGGATTCATGTCTGTCAATAAAGGATAAAGTGGGAATTGCATGACTATGAGAAAGAAATGATTTATGTCAATAAAAAGATATTAACCCCTTTGTCTGACTTAGTACATATGCAGTATCCTCAAGAGGTGTTTCACAAAACTTATGTTTTTATCGGTTGATGTAAAATAGAGCGGGAGATGCTACTGCAGAAAAGTTGGTCCTGCTTCACTCAAAGAATGCACCTCGAAGGCAGCACCAGTCACTGATTGTGTAATTATCTGCTGCCTTAGTGAATCAGATGCTAATTACAGGCAGATTCCATGTGCAAATTGAATGAAACTCGAGCTGTGCTTTCATGTACGTAAATCTGGTCCTCAGAGGCAGGAAAGTTGAGGTTTCAAGGCAATAAGTTGATTGAGATGGTTACTAAATGTCTGAATTGTGGACAGACTGACACAAGCGAGCCACTAGCTGCCCATAAATGATGACAAAATTGATATCTACTGAAGTACCCTAATGGTCAGCAAAAACATAAAAGCTCATGTGCTAAATGCATCATGAGGCCTCCCCTTATACATACAGAACTGCAGAAACCAACAGCACAAGAGCAGGAGTAGAAAAGTTGACACAGCAGTCTGAAAGTTCCACTTATGCTACCATATAACTAGATGGAGAAAAAAAACACATATACAATACGTTCTACAAACATTCAACAAACAACAAGAATAAAATATGACCAAGGCGGTCAAATTCAATCCAGGCTTCACAACCTTGCCAGAAAATGAAAAGCCCCCATTTCTGTTGGGGGAACACAGAAGTATGGCTGAGCAGAAACTCAGTCTCCTGCTGCCTCGAGGCAAGACACAAAGAAGACAAATCATCTGTGAACCTGCACTTAGCTGTCTTACTGCTATATATAGCAGAGATTTATCCTATTAGATGGCAGAGAGAACAGAATCTTAACATAGCAATTGCATATCATTACCCCTGCGCCATGGAGGTTTTGTTTTTAGCCTTGCTAGTAACATCTAAAAATAAAGCCAATTTAAATGAAACTGGTTTGAAAGTTAGGCTATGAGTCAAGAAACAAGTGACTGTCTTCTTTGTTTGTTTGTTTGTTTGTTTGTTTTCTGTGCGAATGGTACGCTGTAAGCCAGTTAGTGGCAGCATGTTAAGGGGGACTTTTCCTCTAGCAGCACCATGACGTCAATAGCCTTAGTTCTTAGCTAAATTTCTCAACAAAAAGGATGAATTGCAAAAGCTTTGGAAAATCCCTGATTTTTTCTACAGTAGCATCAATTCTTAATATTTCCAATACGATCAAAACTAATGACAACTCCTTCAATCTTAGCTTCGTAGTTGCCAGTTGGCAAATATTTACATTCTAGCACTCTAAATAAAGATAGTTAACATTATAACTACTAAACATCAGCATTAGAGCTGGGTTCAGTTTTAAAAATTATAATATCAGTACCAATACCAGTATCTTTAAAGTGAAAACAGTACCAATAGAATACTTCATCTGATACTTTTTCTTCTGCTAGTCATGTTAAATGCCACCACCGCCCCTCCTCATCCAAACAATTTTTACACAAAATACATTTTGAAAGCTTAGTATAGATATATTTTCAAACGCTGAACTACCAACTCTACAGAATACATCTCGCACACCATCACACTACAGACTGTATGGATTGTGGCTGCTATAGTAGTGGGCCAATTAGATATCGCATTCATTTAAGAACACTTTAAGTGATTGGCTCCGAGCTAAATCATAAAAATGGTCTTTTTTTCTAGATCTGGGTACAAAAACAGTCTAGTGAAGATATCATTTGACAGGGGAAGTTTCAACACTACTTGGCACCGGGTTATTTCTGTTGATGCAAAAAAGGTACCGTGTACAAGTACACAGCCCTCATCAATGCACTGTGATTGTGAGCATTTTAGTATATTGACATGAGCATTTAGCTCAAAGCTAGCATGGTTGTAGATTCTGTTGTAAATGTTTCCATTTCCATTTAAAGCTAAACTGTTTCTATCAGTCTGAAATTAAGAATAATTGTTTATTTGCCCTTCCTACATAGTCCCAATGTCCACATATTTTATCTAATTTTAGCATGCTAGGTACATATGTGACATTATCCGGTTGTATTTGAACAAACATATTTCTTTATTGAGGAATTAGATATTCTTCATTGTATTTCACCTTTACTTTGATGCAGATATTGAGTTTTTTATAGTACCCTATATTTTATTTTCTACTGTCTTTCTTTTCCTTTATGTACGATTTCTCTTTGAGAATGCTGTGAATGCTTTAGCATTACAAACGTAACCTCTCATGCCAATAAGGCAGGCTGAAATTGAAAATAAAATTGAGGGGGGTGGTAGTGTGATATATCTTGATCGCATGATGTCATTTGTATAAAATTATATAGTAAGCAAAGGAGAGGCAAATGTAAAGGGACAGAGACTGACAGACAGACAGTGAGTAAGACGAGGGCAAGTGAAACAGACTGCATTTTCTAATGATATAATCAGCGTGTGCTACCAAAGAGCTGAGCCACTGTTATGTAAACTGGAATGAAACATTCATGAGCAAGCCATCGTCTCACTCTCAACCCATTGGGATTGCATGAATGACCCATATGGTGGGTTAGCGACTATCTGAAACTCATCTATGGCAAACGGGAACGCTTTGAAAGGTTCAATGTACCAAGCAGTTATCAAACCCAGAGAGAGAGACACATGTGTGGGAGGGCAGGAAAAGGGACAACCTTTATTGGCATAAATGGAAAGGATCATATGTTGCCAGAGCAACTAAGGTTATATTCAAGACCTTAAGGAAAAAGATGGAGAGGGGTGTTGCGGGGTGAAGGGAGAAGATGAAGGACAGAAAGGGGGGTATATAAGGAGGAAGGGAGGATGGAGGAGAGAGACAGGGATTAGGCAATAAAAAGACAGATGAGATCAAGAGACAGCTCTGACACGCTTAGGCAGCGTATGCTTTCTGTGAGCCTGGGAGCAGCTGAGCTAACCACACACACAGACACACACACATGCACAAACGTTGTGATGTGGTTAGCTGTGACTTTGTCTCTGGCTGGGTGTATATACGAGATGTTTAGAAAGGGGGTTGTACTGTAGGAAGTTGTGCCAGTTCCCCAACACCACACCCCACCACCATAAGGAGAAGGGGACTTAGTGGGCTTTGGGCTTCTGTTGTGGTTACTTTAATTCTCTCCCTCTCTTTTTTTCCTGTCTCTGAGTCTTACTCTATCCCAGTCTGCACTGTCTGTCTGTTTCTCGGTCCAACGCTCTGTTTCCCTTCAGCTGTTTCTCCACATTTTCTCTCTCTCTATATATCCATCGATCTTTCTCTCATCCTTAACCCCTCCATCTCTCACTTTCTTAGAGGTAATACATGTCCATGAATAACATTTGTGGTGACCTAACAGCATTATATCTGAATTCAAATAGGCAGCGTAAATGTCTCTAGCTCAGCAAAATGAGAGGAGCTTAGAAAGAATTGGGACAGTATGTATACTGGGACATTATGGAAGTATGAGTTGCAGGAAGATGCCACATCTGTGCCGTAGAACCTGATCTTTTAGGCATGTGTAGGCCTAAGTGTTGTAACATGAACACAGGAGGAGTTTAGATCATGACTGTAATAAGTATAACAGCCTCCTGCCAGATAAACCACACCGCTCTGTGATCATAAGGCAGTGGGCTTCGTTGAGGTTTAGGCCTTCTGTTGTGGTCGCTTTGTACTTCAGTCTTTTTTTTCCGGGATTATCATGACATTCACACGGCATTGCTCCATCACTCAACCTCTCTCACCCCCAGTTCTGTTTTTCTGTCTCCCACAGTGTGATTCCAATATCCTTTAATGACTTAAATATGATACATACAATAACCAGAGATACATTTTGCCCTTTGATTTTCTCAGACATATAGCTGCTCTTATAGTTTCTTCCCTCCCCCCTCCTCTGTCTCTCTGTTCTTACAGAAACCATACTATATGTATGAAGAAAAAAAGGCTTTACCTCATTCTGCCTTAAAAGAGTTTAACCCGTGTTCTGTGTCAGTAGCCATAAAGCTTGGTTCAAGACTCTTGAGATTTGAGTAATCATACATCCACAGAGACAAGCATGTGTGACACACACAAATAGAGACAGAGCCCTGGGTGCACTTATAGACACATGGGAGCCAACAATCAGATTTTCTGTCTATATAAACACACACACACTCTTACCATTCGCCCCCTCTCCCCTTCTTCCCCTGTTCTTAAACCTCAAACGCCCACGCACTGCCTCTTGATTCAATTAAACCACAGTCAAGTCTGGATTGTGACATATGCCCCATGGAGGGAAGTGGGAGATGTGTGTGTGTTTTTTTGTGTGAATCAGAAAACTTCATGACCTCCTTTGCCATGACTCTTTCTGCTCATTGTGGTAATGGGTAAGTGACCTTTGACTCCCTAATACATTGTATGCCAGCCTTCCACTGCTGCTCCACTGCTGTGTGCATCTTCTGTTTTGTTCTTTCTATCCTTTTCTGTCTGTCCGTCTTTCTGTCTCACTCTGAATCTCTCTTCCCTAATGAGACAGGGCCTATCCTCCCTGTGGGAAAAGAGGTCAGTGCCCCCAACGCACACACATACACACACACACAAACACACACACACACACACACATATTAACATACAGATGTAGACTGCACACATGCATACACATGCAGACATGCACACATCCATGCAGATAAAAGAACAATCCCCCACCACTACCACTGCCACACATACACACACACGCCACATACACAGACACATACACACGCTGACCCAGAAATCCCATCTCTATTATGCAGAACATCAGTTAGCTGATGGTGGAGCTGATTATGCAGCTACCCTCCGCTAGCCCACAACTCCCTGTTGGATATCTGCCTTTAAAACCCCAATCCCAAATGTCTTTTTAGCATATCAATAGAGAATTATATATTCCTAAACAGTAGGACTTGCATGCATATAGTTTTTCACAACTTTCTCATCTCATCATGTCACAGTATGAGCCTATTTTAAAAAAAGAGACACATTTAGGCAAACATTATGCACTAAAAGCATCCAAAAGTAACATTTAGCTGTCATACCAGTGTAAAGATTACAGAGGTACCCTGTGATGATTTGTTCCTCCGTCTATCATGACACATTCTATAAATATTAAAGTGCAGATATGTCGTTTTCAGAATAAATAATGAAATAATTTGCTGTTAGTCAACTCACCCTTTAAATGATAAAAAGAGATCTGTAATCACCCACAATTAGCAGCTTTAGCGCCAAAACTTCAACACTATATGTCTAATGACAGCAGGTAAATGGCATCTCAAAAGTCAGAAAAAAAGAGCAGCAGTTCAAACATAAATGGTAAGTCTTATTGGTCCATCTCATAGAAAATGTTGCAGGAGTGAGGATTTAAACATTCTGACATTTAAATAAAACTTGTATAAATTTTTTGCTACTGTATAAGTGCTAAGAACACTGCTGTAGGCAAAATCCAACCACTTTAAATTTCCGATGCATGGTGGTAGCTGTGGCTCAGCAGGTAGCGCAGGTCAGCCTGTCGTGGCTTATTTTTATATGTTGAAGTGTACTTGATTAAACACTTAAGGCACAGAACTGATGATTGGCATTTGATCTTCTGCGGGCACATGGGAGAAGTTTCAGTTCTGCAACCTCACCACTAGATGCCACAAACTCCTACACATTGGCCCTTTAACAACAAAAGCAAAATTAAGAATTTAAGATGTGATTTTAAAGCAAGAAAAGAGTAAATCCAGCCCACTGGTAATTCTGGCAGTTTTCTTTTTTGTACTTTTGATATTCCTAATGGCCTGTCACACTAAATGAGTGCTGAAGAGCAACTGTGGCAAATCAGAGAAAAACAAATGACAGGATGTCACATGGATGAGTTGATAGCTTCAGAATCAAAAACCTGACAGTCTTCTTTTGCTGCATGCTGCATTTATCTGAAATCTTGGGTAGAATGTGAACTAGTCAGCAGCAGCACAGAAACTAACTTCAGATTACTCTACAAATACCTTGCCCTGACTGGGTCCCAGAGGGCTGGCTTTATAGATTGGTGCAGTGCAGAGGTGAGGAGTGGTGACCCCAACAAAGATTGCTTGCTAAGCAAATAAGCAAAGTAATCTGGCTCTGTGTGTGTGTGTGTTCGTATGTGCATGAAAGTGTGTATTTACGGCATATGCTTGTGTATTTGTCCGCATATGCACTGTCTGCAAGTGTGTGTGTGTGTGTGTATGTGTGTATGAGTGCTTGAAGCTGAGAATGTGGTCCCTGTTGCATGTTCATTGATAATGCCATGCGTTGCAGCTCTGCATGTTTTAGCTCGGTAATTGAAAGGCCATCTGCAGTCTACTGGGGAGGTTTAGTAAAGGGTAAACTATGAGGCTCATTATTTTAGGAGAAGGTAGCCCTTGGAGGCCAAAACAAATTAGTTTGTGTCCAGTTTAACCTTCAGAAAACTCAATTACTAGAGGTGAGGTGTATGCATGTGCAGTATGCATGCATGTTCTTAAGGAGTTTGTGCAGACTTGCATGCATGTTCTCAAACAACAGTAATAAAACAAAGTCAAGCTGACCTGTAGTTCTGGGTAGACAAAACCAGCTCCTACTTTGTCAAACAGACAATGTAGTTTAAGCCAAAACTTTGTCCAACAGCACACAGACCAAAGAAAATTGATTACGCATAGTGAGTGTGTATGTGCTGCTCTGCCTTTGTAAGTCTGCTGGGTCCATAAACATGGAAACAGACATGACCTGCATGTCTCAGCAGTTTCCTGTGTAAGCCGAGCTGTGTGTGCATGTCCCCATGGTTCTCCTGTCACTCCTCGGGCCTGCAGAGCAACGCTTTCCACTCTATTAGTGTGTCTCAGTGTCTGCACACCAGTACATGTGTATCTGCCTTTATGTATGTGTGTATGTGTGTGTGTGTGTGTGTGTGTGTGTGTGTGTGTGTGTGTGTGTGTGTGTGTGTGTGTGTGTTTCCATCTGTCTCCTGTCACCAGCAGTCCTGTCCATACCATTAGGACCTGTTAAGATCAAGGGTCATTTCTCTGAGGGTCAAAGTTCACCCTTGAAAAGGTGAAAAGCCACCAGGGTCAGGTCTTGTGTGAGGTGACATTGAACAAGCACACAGCTGAAGGCTTGACAACAAACACCTTGGGGAACTTAGACAACATCCCGAGTGGGCGGCCAACAGTATATTCAATATAAAGACATACCACAGATCTCTTTTATAGGTAAAGTGACATGAAAAACTGCCCTAAGAGATATGTGAATACTAAACAAAAACCTTAAGAAGTAATATAACAAAAAAGAATTACTTACAGCCAGTATGATATTGAAACCATTAATGGATAGTATATTAAAGGCTGTCACTTTGGCTACTCCTGATCGTAGTATTGAAAAAGATACCAGCCCTTTTAGACAGAGGTCACACTATAGGGGTGCTACAAAGTCCATTCTTTACAAAAGTGTTGTCCTCTAGTGTGAAATATAACATATAACAATGACTTAACACGGCAATAACAATCTAATACCACCCCTGTCATATGGCGGTCGATCTTGCCCTCTGCTCAGGAGCCCCTAGACCTCATTGTCTCCCTAATTTGTGGATATTTTATGCCGCTGTTCTGCTTCTTTGAGTTAGCTGCTAACTGCTATTTGCTGCTTTTTAAATATCCTGCCAGTGGCTCACACACACATAACATATCCTCATTATAAAACACCCGTCCCATCTATGGTCCTGTCCTGCAAGCTGTTTCTTTCACGCAGATGTTGATTTGGCACTGTTACTACCTGTGTTCCAGGCTTAAAAGCAAGACAACTTGAAAGAGGAGGAAGTCCAAGTTCACCCTGGAATTAAGCATAGGGGCTGTGTGGCTTACATACACAGACATCCGTTAACATCCACACACAAACACACCCTAGCGCTAACGCACTCGCACAAACACTGCCCAGACAAATATCTCACCCGAGCACCAAGTCAACCCATTCACCCAGCCCTGGCAGTTAAAAAACAAAGTTTTTTCCTTCCAGCTAAACTCAAGCCTGACCATAATTGAGTCTGCACTTTCAAGTGATTTTATTGAATTCCACTTCACTGCTGTATTTTATTGTTTTTACTTTGTTATCTATACTGCTGTGCTGTTTTATTGTGTGTGTGTTTTAAGGTTTGATACATTGGGAAGAAATAAATGCCACCATGTGCTGATACATTATTTTTTATACGTTTAATTTTGAGGCAACCTGTGTTGATTGCTGCTATCACTGCGGGGGCATCTGCAGTGATGAGATATAGTTCCAGCAATGCAACCACAAAGCTTAGAACTTGTGTAATTTCTAGATTCAAAGCTGCCCAATCGCCAGGAGAAAAGAAAAAATCTGCACAATACATTTCTGCAAAACGAAAATTCATTAGATTTGCACATTTCATACATATCATATCAATGTTTCTAAGGTGATGTAACATTTGAGCTAACTTTGTCATCGAGGGTGAAGGGGATGGTTAATGGACTGACTGGGCGAGACAGCTGCCAAGCGGCAGACTACTGCAAACAACTATTCAAGACCAACAAACAAAAGCGATTGTGATTAGCAAGTCATTGCTGTTTCCATCTGCTTTTTAGGCTCCAATTGTGGATGCTGTGTAGCGCCCCGTCAGTAGGTGTAGTGTTACGACAAGTTGCTGGTTTTCTAAGAGACATTGCTGCTTTTTTTCTGCTCAGATTTTGGCCTAGAGGCAGTTGTTTCTTACCCAAAACATGATCATCTTTCTACTATAAGGAAGTGGTTTTTGTGCCTAAACCTAACCACACATTAACCGGAGGTTGTTTAAACATGAAGTTTCCACATATTCTCAACATAATATGCAAAAGTAACATAAATAACATTCAATACCAACTTTTTTTCTGGCGACTGGTTTGGTGGAAGCCGATCAAAGCAAAAACACAACCAGGTTCACCATTTGTAACTATCCATCAATAACCAAAGACATGGGAGGGCACCATAGCTAAATTTAATGTCTGCATTATTGTTTCACCATCAGTGGGTTTGGAAAAATTTAACTGAAAGATGAGATAAAAAGTATTGTCACTCATTACTGTGCTATAAAAAAAGGCTAACAATTATGTCTCTCTCTCATACAAAAATATGTTTTACACACCACAAATGAACATGCAGTACATGGATATACAACACGCCAGACTTGATACACTATGCACTAGTGCTACTGCTCACACAAATACACAAAGCTTAGACAGGCATAATGAGGGCTAATATTAGGCTCTGAGTAGATGTTATCACAAAAGAACTAAGTAATGTTACCCAGCAGGAAAATAGCCTGGAGCTACTCCTGCTGCTTTTCTTCTCCTTTGTTGTATTGGCAGGAAAGGAAGCTTAATTGCCAAAGCAATATTCTGTCATTTGGGGTCATTTTGATGTTTGGACAAAAGCCTGGTGCGGGCCGTAATCAATAAATAGTAATGTCATTGGCAGTGATCGTCAAAGACCTTTCAATAACAGTTCACTTCATTCTCCATGTCCTACGTTGTCTGTGGACGACTCCCTCTCTGTATTACTCACTCGTCTCACTTGTTATAAACACCATTGATAAAACTGTATTAAAATAGGCATATAGGTATTCAGCTTCAATAAAGCAGAATGTCAACTACCTCTAATGTGTGAGTTCACAGTATCTCTGAGACATGTTTAATCAATTTTGGGCACATTCCTTGATAGTCCAGTCATGTTTTTTCTACTCTGAACTTCTCACATTGGTAAAATCACTAAACCTCTAAATTTACTCCCAGCCCACACAAACACAAACCCCCTAAACCCCTGGGTGTGGTGAGTGTGTGTGGGTGTGCATATGTATGAATGTGTGTCCATCTTCTCCCCAGTTGAACAGGATGTGGGAGGTCAAAGGAGAGGGTCAAAGGTCAAAGCCTGACTAAATAATTACCAGATACTCTTTGTGACGACACACACACACACACACACACACACACACACACACACACACAAACACACACACACACACACAAAATCAAACACACAGCCTCACGACTATATGGGTTGTTATTTTTGAAATGTCTGGACAGCGTCTTCCTCTGTGACCCCCTTAGCTTGAGCACACACCTTCACCCAAACACAAACACACACTTAAACATGTTCTCTTTTCCCTCCCCTGTCTCACTGGAGTGCGTGCGCGCACACACACACAGGCACACACACACACACACACACACACACACACACAATGTCCGGAGCCTGAGTGCTTGTCCCACTGACAGGCTATCAGTCAGGAAACAGAGGAGAGAAAAGGAGACGAGAGCAAGAGGCAGGGTGGCTAGATTTAGCCTGACAGTCACAAAAGGTCAAGGGTCACACTGAAAGCCCATTGACATGTATGCACATACGTGTGTGTGCGCTCACACACAGTCATAGAACAGTGTTCATCAAAACAAGGTCAGAAATGGAGGGCAGACAGCTGGCTAGGTTTACAGAGAGAAGGAGAGAGAGAGAGCAGACAGCTGGGTAGTTTTACTAGCGTCTGCCCTTTAAATAGAGACTGGAGGAAAGTTTAAAGAGGGCACAAGTGAATGTTTACAGCAGGGCAAAGAGGTGCAAGCACTTATTTCAATTGTTCTAAATGAACTTGATATCAGTAACATGCCTCCAAGAATTCATGAGCGGACTGAAAGGGAATAATTTGATCATCGAAATAAAGGGACGCCATTATGTAATTGGATCGGATGAAACTTTTTGTCTTGGTATTTTGCCACACAGCTTAGCCCTGTTTTTCTGGCATCCTTTGTAAACTGTTAAAAACAGAGAAAGGAAGCAGGTAAAACAAACACAATCCCTCTGCCAAATCCTCTTGTTTTTCTTTCTGTGTCCCTATGGCACACCTAATCACTCAGATCAGTCTAGACAGGGACACGTCAATTCACCTCCTGTCTCTGGACTATAACATCTCCTGTCCTTTTAAGTCCACATCCAGGTAATTAGCACCGTAATGACAAGACGTGGGTGAAGAGACCTAGGCAGAAACCACACACTCATAGACAAATGGGTATATATGCAGACTCAATCACACAAATGTTCATAAATACAAACAATGTCATGTATTCCAACAGGTAAGGTTGTAGTACACACAGACATGCACTTCCACTAACCACATGGCCTACAGTTTAGGTGTTAGTGCTCCCAAGCTCCAGCTTAGACCTTGATTGTCTCTGAGTGCTAGAAAATGTGGCTATGAGGGGAAAGATAAGGGATCTTTAAAAATACAGGGTGAAGGATTTTGTAGCGGTTTCTGATGGTAATGAAGGTGTTAATGGTTTATTCTCAGAATGGCTTGCTGAGATCATTAGTAAATGTCAGTTGCTCTTTGTCAGTCAGTGTATGCCAATGTTGTAGGCAAGAAACCAGGCCAAGTCATGGTTTAGACCAGAGTGTATCGAGACCAAGACAAAACCAAGACTTTTAGGGGTTGTGACCAAGTCAAGACCTATACCAAGGCAGGGTGAGACCGAGTCAAGACCAAGACCAAAGCAGTGCGAGTCCAACACTGCAAGACACAGTTTCAATAAATTGTGGAACATGCAAGCCTTAGGCACTCCTCATGCATTCACCATAAAAATAACCACAGACAAAAGTAATACTTCTCTTCATTAACCTCTGCCATTGCCATACTATATGTGTTCACATTAAATAGGAGAATTACCTTGATAAAATGATCAAAAAACATTGTAGAGGTTAACTGTGTTTATGGAACTTTCCCCTTGTTTTCTATAAGCGAACAAATACAAACAAAAACTAAGAAACTGAAATCAGCATATCGAGAAATTTCTGCAGTTCTGGAATTGAACAATCTTGAAATAAAATCCATAGTCCTTTTTGTCTGAGACAAGACCAAGTGAAAAATGTGGTGGAGTCCAAAATCTTCAGTTGGCCTAGAGACCAGTCAGGAGACCAAGACAGTCTCTAGTACTACAACACTGGTGCATGCTGTGCTGTACTGTAGACATTGTTTCCTTATATTTTCATTTAGTATTGATTGTGCTCTTTTCATTATCTATTTATTCAAGGTGGATATTATGGACAGCAAATGATTTGAACAGAAAATTGTTTATAAAGTGAGGAATGGTTAAACTTCTAATATGGAATATACATTGGTGGCGGACTGCATTTGTGTGAAAATGTCCTGTATGCTACTTTGCCTTTGTTTTGTCTTCCCAGTAGGATTTACTTTCATGGAGTACCACTTTCACTTGCCGGGACCCCACATGGGGCCCCGTACTCTAGGGATGAAAAACGTCTGAATAATGTGACCAGTCAGTGCAACACAAAAAAAGCAAGGCCAGTCAGAACAACATGGGTGGTCAAGGTAGAGCGGCCAGGTGGGTTAAAAAGGAGGACTCCGCGGAAAGGAGAATGGAGAGGAGCATGTGGTCACCACAGCAGGAAACCCAGTGGTCATTTCACCCATGGACACACACATACACACACCAATTGATAGACTTAGTGATAAAATGAAAAATGCATGGTTAGCCAAACATGGAGACAAACAGCGAGACGGGCCAGAAGCCAGATGAACAGATAATGATACATGCAAGGTTACAGTCACACAAACACACACACACACACACACAAACACACACACACACACACACACACACACACAAAAAAAAAAAAAAAAAAACCTCATATGGACAAACTGGTCAAGCTGGCCAGACAGGCTGAGTTTGCTTTGCCTCTGGGAATGATCAAGGGTAAGCTGAGATGCACAGTGATTTGTCTTATTAATGTTGCGCTGTCTAGGTCATAAAAACTACTTCATTCTCACAACTCATGCAAGAGTAATGCTTTCCTTGTGATTTTATATTATCATCTCATCCCCAGATGCACCATTGATCATTTGTGCGTCTAGGAAAGGTGAATAATAAGTGAAGGTTTTTGTGTTTAAAAATTCAACAAAACATTAAACTGTACAGAAGTCCACACCTTCCATGCATTGTAGGTATAGCACAGGTATGAAGTGAATATAAAAGTAATGCTGGGGTTAATATTTCATTTGCAAGATCACTTATATTTTTTATAAGGTTGTGTCAAGTGCACCACAAAAGCCATCCATCTAGCAAGTAATTTCATCTCACATTCAGCCTTCAAGTCTGTGTGGGACTATTTTCAAAGCCGCACCTGCCCACCACACAGTTCTTATAAAACTCGGCCCCATCCCACAGGACATAAGACACATAACATTATGGATGTTTTTAATCTAGAGAAATGCTAATACAGATACTCCGCTGTTTACTAAGCAACCTTCATAGGAATGATTAGATGCCTATAAAAGTTTAAAAAAACCAAAAAACACCTTCCACCAGCATGAGGAATTGAAACTAAATATTGATAAAAATCATTATGCATCATGTATCCATTTCTCTGAAAGTTCATGCTGTTTGCAATGTGCAATAAATACAAACCAGATGTTAGACCATTATGATTCAGTGCAGCATTGTTAGTTTAAGTGTTATCATAATGAAACCATCTATATACAATAAAAGTAATCAGATTTGGATGCATGCAGTTTATGGAAGGCAGTGCATGACCCATTAATCTTAATATATCAGTAATGATATAAAATTCCATACAGAACTCATTCAAAGATGATCATGCTGACTGCACGCTCCCACCTACATGAGAGTTAATACATACGCCTGCACCTGCAACATTTGTTTTGGGTCTCGCAGGACCCATGGACTCAATATCTCCTTGCAGCACTCTAATTTCTACCAGCTGGGTGAAATCATTCCACTGGTTAATCCTATAAATTATTGACACAAGTCATTTTATATTAGAAACAACAAACAATACAAATAACAATGCAAACTGATTGGCAGGTTTGTATGTTTGCAGTTGAAAGCCAAAAAAGTCTGTGTTCTGACATAAAGTGAAGAAAACAAACTTTTGAGGCAGCATACTTGCATACGATGGGTTTAAACAAAGAAAGAATATACATCAGTTTTAAAAACTATTTTTTAAAAAAGATATTTTTGGCAGGTATATGGATGAGCAAAGGTTGTGTTAGGGGTGTTTATGTTTTAGATTTTATTTTGTAACACTGGGGGATAATTGTATTGTAAATATTTGGATTGCAAATAAAGCTGGGATAGTTGTTGACTTATTTAATGTGGTGGTAGGTAAACTGGGGATGGTTGTGTGGGTTGTTTGTGATACATTTTATTTCTTTTTTTTGGTTCGAAATAAAGTCTTTCATTCATATGAAGTCAATGGAAAAACACGATTATTGACCCATACAGAAAAAAAATCACACTATCCCTTGGGCTTTACCATTCTGCTATATTAACATATGGAGATGTTATAGAGCAAGAGAGAGGCTGGAGGACATGCACTGTTTGAGTATTTTCCTATGAAGAGTAATGCATCAAAATTCATACATACCCTACATAATCATGAGCCATTAATTAGTGTATAACCCATGTATTTGGGAAGACTGTGATCACATGACCAATGCAATGACGAGATTAAAAAAGGAAGTGCTCCCCTCAAGGAGACAAGTTGGGCTGGTGGATGGGTCGCATAACACAGGATTCCCTTCAGGATTTTCCCAAAGAGACTGGTGTTCAGAACCATGTGAACTTTGCATTGCATCATTTTAAGATACGTTTTCACCATGTTTCTTTTCCTGAACCCAAATACAGTAAATTCACTAGCCTAAACCTACGTAACTTTACCCTCAGTAAGCCACTTCATTTGTGGGGTACTAATTCATACGATGTCATTTGACCTGTGTGTGCATTTTCATAGGTTATCATACAAACCATTGTTTGAGGATACGTTGTCTGAGCAAAGTCAAACCCTGAGCTAAGCACAAATACACACACAAGGATAGTGCATATATTGCTAGCTAGCTTCTGTCAGTTGGGACATTTTATCTGCAGTTTGGGAGAAATAAATACAAACGGTCCAGCGTGTGAATGATTTTAAACTCCATAATCCTCTGATAATTTTCAGTCTAATTTTACACTTCATTTAAACTGGCCTTGACTATGTGTATGGTTGTATTCATCCACTGTGTGTGTGTGTTTGGCTCCATTTCTACAAATCAAATACTGCTTTTTGCATTCTTTCTGCCTTTTATGTGCACTAAAGGTCTACAACGGTTCCCAGTGTGCTTGCATGTGCAAAGGTTTCTCCATCCTCAAAGTCTTTTTGTTTTATTCTGCATGTCTGCTTTTATCCGATTCCATTCACATTACGGTTATTATTATTATTTTCCACATTGCACATACTTTGTGCACAGCTGCTCCACCTAAACAGAAATGATTTGAAATCAAACTAGAGCGCCAGTGCAAGATAAGCACAGGACATGGAGAACTGTACAGTGGCTACTAGAGCACTGTTATCTGTGTATTCATGTGCATCTGAGCCAGACTATAATAGTGCATTATTACAATGTGGTGTGACAATCCAATCTGATGGCAGTAAAAAAAAACTCCACCCAGTCACACTGGGAGTGGAAAGATTTCATGCAAACGCCTTCTCGCTTGCTAAACCAGGCGAGGGGGAAACGACGCGTTGCACAATGGCTCTGTTGTATTATTAGCCCCTCAGAGGAAGTTACAATTGTCGGATCAGACTCCCCCCCAAAAAAAAGAGTAGAGTAAGTCTGGGAAAATATCAGCTTCCTGTCCATGACTTCAGGGGGTTAGCCTGAGTAAGTGTTTGCCTCTGCCTTTCTGCCTTTCTCATGCTTCGCACACTTTCTGACCCTGTTTCTCTCTCTCTCACTCCACAGTTATTTGGCCAGCTCCTTGTTTACTCAGATCAGACTTGTCAGGGAAAGCCAAGTGCGTTTAAACAAACACACGCACGCACACACAGACACACGGAGATCAAAATTAGCATCAAGGCACCACAACACATCACTGCTAAAACACCAACTGCACTAGTATCATTACCACCGGAGAATATTGCTGTAATTTATGCTGACATAAATAAATCATTCAAATCTGTGTGTGAGTGTGTGCACATGGAAGAGGACTAGAGAGGAAGGCTGTGAAGGAGTGATAGTGAAAAGAGAGACAGACTGTACTTCATTTATTATCATTATTATTTGCTCTAATGGTCTGCCTTGGTTTCCCAGGAGCTCTTCTTAGCCTCCAACGCTCAATGGGAGCAACAACTCAGAAATAAGAGCGAGAGAGAGGAAATACCAGGACATCTCCTTCCAACTAATCTGGTTGGTAGCCAGCCTGTATCTCCCCCAGGCAGCACACACTGTCTGTCTGACCTCGACTGAACTCAACTCAACTGCAACTGTAGTCTCTGCTGATGATGTGGAGCTGAAAGAGAGGGGGTTTGAAGAGAGCTAAAGAGAGCAACGCCGTGAGAGAGAGAGAGAGAGAGGAGGGGGAGCAGGAGAAACGAACTCCTTTTACATGTTCCTAATGAAGAGACAAAACCCAAGTCAGCCCCTTCATTTCACTGCTGTAAAGAAAGTTTGTTAAAATTGATACAATTAGAAGGGTTAAAATGAGTCAGTAGTCAAAAAACAATTAAATTACACATTTGCTAGAAAGCTGTTATCATACACTACATTACACTACATACAGCCTAAAACAAAATCATGTAAATGCTTGGATAAGAACATATTTTAGAAGCAGCCGCATCATAACGACCTGATCAGTGATAAAACCTAGTCATGGAAACATGCTAACATAATAAATAAGCTGTAAATTTCAATACTGCGATAAATAAATGTATCCACTTCCTTGCTGAGAGTTAGATGAGAGAAATGATTCCAAACTCGTATGTTGAAGATGAAGCTACAGCCAGTCACCAATTAGCTTAGCTTAGCATAAAGGCTGCAAAAAAAAAGGGAAACACTAGCCCACCTACCACCTCACTAAATAACACATTATAGCTAATTTTACCCCTTTTTTTCCAGTCTGCTAAGCTAAACTGGCCAGCTGCTAGCAGTAGCTTCATGTTTAGCTATGTTCAAATTACACAGCAACAGGCTACAAGTCATTTTGTAGCATGTCACTGAGGACAGGTGTGACATGCTACAAACAAAAGATGAGTGAGTCTCAACCTTTTTTAGCACTGCAAATACATTTTGGAGCGTCAACCAATCATATATTTTTGTTGCTAGCTGTGGTAGTTGTATTTTTGTATTATCATTAATATTATTATTTTCATTTGTTTATTTATTTTATTGATTATTATTATTATCATTATTAATTTTTATTACTGTTTGTTTCTGTTGTAATGTAATGTTATGTTGTCTTGGACCACAGGAAGACTCGCTTGTTGCCTAAGCGTCAGCTCCTTCTAATAAACAATAAATAATAAACTTCTACAGTGACTCAGCAATAATGTAGCTGATCACGCTGTAGCTGCGTCATTAGTAGTGTGAATACAACTTTGGTGTTATTGCTCTTCTAATCCACCTCTTGTGAAGAAAGCAAATAAGAACAATTCTCTTAATTTCAAACATATTTGAAATCTCATTTGTATATTTATGATTGAGGCATATTTTAATGAATAGCTGGCTGTCATTTTCTCAGTTGGTATTCTAGCTAACAAAATTAGCCCTGCTTTGTCATCATTTTCGAGATGAGAAAGTACACATGTGCTTCTGATTGTTTTTCTTTTTCGGTTACTGAACTTAAAGTTGCTTTGGCAACAGATTTCTTAAATCCTTAACATTCCGAAAAAAGTTGAATTACAAAAAGACAGAAAAGTAAACAGAAAAAAGATGGATGGGGAGACAGAGTGGGAGATTCGTATGCATGAGGAAAATAAACAGAGAGGAACAACAAGAGTTGAAATCCACAGTTAGGGAAGGAAAAAACTGGAGCACGGAGTGATGCAAAGGCAAAGAGAGAGAAGGAAACATGAAAGAAGAGGGAGAGTGGGTGTTCACAAGTGTAAGACATAGTAAGGGAAATGATGGAGTTGGCGCCAGAGAGCAAAGGTAGAGAAGGGGAGTGATGAGTTTGGAAGGAGAGTTCAGCAAAGGCCCTGGATCCAATCAACAAACTGTTTTTGATTCTGTTTTTCATTTCACCTAAAATAATGTTTCAATGGTCCCTTGCTCATAGCTAAGCACCAACCCTGCTCTTTGAATGGGTAGTTGTTTTGAGCAGAACACTTCTCTGTGGCCCCAGATGAACTGTGCAAACTGTCTGCAGCAGAGGCTCAGAGAACCACGCATTGCTGGATTACCTAACCTTATTTATCTCCTATGAAGAATTATTCAGACTTTTAGAGATGCAGTTTAAAGCTAGACACTTCATGTTTAACACTGACCGAAAACTCAAAGCTGACAAAAGAAAATCATTTTTTGTTTGGTGAATAATAAAGCACATTACTTATGAATTGAGAAATCGATGTTATTTCTCCATTGAAAGTTTAGTAACAAATATTGGTTGACTGAGGTTAGACAAGATGGACATGACATCATAAGAGAAAACAAAACCAAAGGTAATAAATCGAATCATAATACCTTCGTGAGTTTTTGTATGCACAAAATGTTGTTAAGCGTTACTACAGGACACATAAACTGTACATTAAAGCAGATCATTTGTCACATCTATTTTCCTTAAAACTTGGTGAAATCAGTGTTTATTGCCAATTCTGTAGATGTACTTGTCTGCAGACAATTCATAAAAATAAGATATATAACTATAACAAATTAGAATTAACATTTTGGCTCAGTACACAGTAATTCTCAAAAGAAGTAAAGTAACATAACATGACATACATCAACAGCATAGTGTGCCACACATACAAGAACACTACGTTGTTATTAAAATAACTCAGTCTACTATTGGTTTCACACGGGACACAAATTGATCATTGGTTGGAGCATCAAAAAATGCAGCCAGTTCTCATACGCTAAAGGACGTCTTTATATCTGATGCTGGGGGGCCTCTGACCAAGTGTTGGTATTTGACGAATTGGGAGTAAGACCAGAGTGTGATCTCGAGCGATACTGAGAAGATATGTCGATTTAGAACAGCCACGATAGCAGCATGTTATCTATAGCACTCACCATTGTTGTTTTTATTCCACACTGGTTCTGGCGAACTGCATTAAAACAGCTTAACCACAGCACTGGTCCTGCCACGGTGCTGATAAGCTAATCACATGCCCTTGTGGCACTCTTTTTTTCTATTTTAACTGAGAAACTACCGTTTCGTGTCAAGATGGCAGATGAATCAGTTAGTTCGAACTTGGTGAAGTGTACAGATTTAAAAGTCTGGATTCGAAAGATGCAAAGGAATTAAAATAGGGAGCAGTATGTTATTTTCTTTGCATCACTCCTTTCCTTAGGAGATACAATTTCGAACCCTGAAAATGTTTCTCAAACTTTTTAAAGGTTGATTTGAACAAGCCCACTTTTTGATGACTTAGTGTTGATTTTGGGGTAGAACTGTCCTTCAATGCTTTAAAATAATCCCATGGGACACTGATATAAAAGTTGGGTGGTATATTGGTAGAAGCCACCATAAATATAGGATATGTTACCACAACATAGTATGACAGAATTTTCTCAGTCCACAGTAATTCTCATAAGACATAAAATATTGATTAGGACTGATATAGAGTATGTGAGTGGTACAAAAAACAGAGAGAGTGAGTTCTACTGTGTGAGGTCTCAGTAGTAGCACTGTTTACAAGAACTGAGCAAGAGGCACATGAAAAACAAACCGCATACTGTACTGTATACAGTACTGTATGGTCACGTTTCATTACATGTACATACAGCTGTGCCTGACAGGCACAGTCACATCAAATGCAAACAGTGGAACAAGCATATGTGTAAAATTCCTCTGAGACAAACTTATTTTTCAGAGACCGACCAAAAATACTCAGCAGCAGCTGAGTGTGCACATTTCCTGCAAACACATAAACAAGCACACAAATAACTGTCTGTCACAAACACAAATGTGAAGTTTCTCAAAAACACAAAGTCGTAAATACACATGAAGCCTAAAACATATCTCAGAACAAAATGTGCATGAATCACACTCTTCATAAACTCATACATATATGCATAAGGGTTCTCACATGCACACACGTGCAGTGCGGCTGTCTGCCTCCCACATGCAGTGTTTGTGACGCATAGGAAAAGTCATTAGACCCGCACTTCCTCTCCAAACAGAAGAGAAAGAAGAAAAGACTGCCTTACATGAAACACACAGGAAATGTGTGGGTGACTGCCTGTATGTGAGTTTGTGTCCGTATGTGGATTTTTGCACAGGCACATGTGTGTCCCCTGGTCTGAAGTCCTGCCCGTAGGGCTGGTGGCCAGTGTCTTGTAATTGTTTGCCTTTAATTGCTTTCATTGACAAGACTACAACTCCAATTACAGCCAATTAGAACACACAGCTGAGGGTTGAGTTGATCTTGTGGCTTCAGCATGTGTCCAAAACATTTCCTAATTTGCAGATTTAGCCTTAACTGAACAATATAATTCTGCAAAAGTGTGCAGCAAAGGTGGATAGAGAGTAAGATAATTCTGCATTTCTGTTTGGATAAGTTAATTACTGTAACAGCACCCAGATTCCCCTTAAAATAATCAGAGATTCTGAGCTTTTTTACAAAACACACAACACTGATCTTTTAATCAGTGTGCTGGATCATGCTGGATGTGTTTTTTTTTTTTAAATAAGGCCAGGAAATGTATAACCTCTTTACTCATATCAAGCTTCAACTGACTGTACAAGTTTCATTTCTCCCTTCACAAAGGTACAAACAGTTAGAGCTTCTGCTTTTTTAGGAACTTAAGGTTCTAATTGTGTAACTAATGGGTTGACATATAAGGGTGTGTGCATGTGTTTGTGTCATTGTATATAGGAGCTATAATTTTACATAACATCCAGACCAGCACTTCCTTGTGTTTCTGACTGTGCATGGGCACATGCTTATCTGCATCATCAGTCAACATTAACAGTCTGTGCAACTTTGTGTGTTACTGTATATGAATGCAATGTCTGTGTGTGTCTGTGTATGTGTGCGTGTGTATACGCGCATTCATCTCCTAATTGGCCAAAAGTTAATAGAAATAAATGATTAACTGCAGCAGTGTGCGAAAATGAGACAAAGAGTCAGGGGGGACCAAAGGAACGGAAATAGGAACTCACAGAAATCCAAAGCAACAAAAACAGGAAGAGAGCAAAAGATAGAGAGAGGCAGAGGGTGAAACCTGGGGTTTGGACATCTGCTGAAGCTTCAGGAAACTCAATCACTTCATGGCTGAATTTGGAAGTCTTACCTGTGTGCACTAAATCATGCCAACATACAATATACACACACACACACACACACACACACACACACACACACACACACACACACACACACACACACACACACACACACACACAATGTTGAGAAGAAAACACAGACAGGTGAAGGACAGTTTTTCTGACTTCCATGCAGAATTACTCCTCCTCACACACACACAAACACATGCACACACGGATTAATTTGGACACAGCGTCTCATCCCTGCCTACCTCTGCCATGAACATCTGTCACCTCAGCAGGATCCAAACTGCTAATAAACATGCAAAGGCATGCTCACACACACACACACACACACACACACATACCCCATCTCTCTTTCCACACGATCTCTCTTTCTCTCTCAATGTGTCACACATACACACCTCCCTCACTCAAAATAGATGGCTAAATTTGGCCCAGTCTCCATGCGTTACTGGTTCAGTATTTTATCACTGTCTTTCTTAATATACACCTGCACCCACAGACACCTAGCGTAACTAAGACATCCTCATCTGTTATTTGTTTTGTTTTTTGTCACCTCTGGGAGACCGAACTATCCATGTTCATACTCATACTGATAATAAACAGCATTACGTTGTACTGAAAGAACTGAGACACCTGTTTCCCTGAAGATTCCCTGGGGTGTAACTTTCTATCTGCTAACAGCGAACTGTCGCTCAGGTGCTGTTTATTGGCACGTGAAAAGGGAAAAAAGGTTTGTGTGTGCAAAGTTCACTTCTGAATATTTAACACAGAATTGGAAATCCCCACACACAGCAGACACACAGAATAATGCAGGTGTTACTAACTGTAATCTTCAAATCATGAGCTTCAAGGTAAACTGTTTGCATTGCACTCTTTGAATGGACAGCTTTAGTGTTTTGGGTTATATAATTTCAAATAGGTTTGATGTATGATTGTGTGTCCTCTTGTTCTCTCCTGGTCTAAAGTTAATCTTTTATTTAAATACATGGCAACTGTGTGCTCCAGTCCTTGTGAAGTGGTGTTTTAAAATATGTAGGACCCTGAAACCTCTACTTTCTTTTTAAAGAGGATCCTGTGGTCAGGCATAATGAGGATAGAGTTCATTGCAAAGTGCAAACCAAAGAAACAAATAATAAACAGTTTAAAACTTTAAATCTTTAAAAACGTCTCTCAATTTCAACACTTAATTAACATTTTATGTGAAAACTAATCACTGATGTTGATTATGGATGATTATTTTTTAAACATTTAGAAAGTTTTCACTGTTTGGGCCCCTCAGGCTGCTCTCAAACTGTGGAAAAGTTTCATCCTCTTCACTTTCACAGTCAGACTTGGTTTTGTGGGTTTCATGAATTTAATTGGTCAACATTTCCTGTTTTTAACTGTAAACAACCTACACACAAGTGGTGTGAAAGTATCATTTTGAACTTTTTTTAGAACAGCTAAAATGTCATTGTCACAGCATATACTGCTGGTTGGATGCATATTGAAGGGGAAGTACCAGCAGAGGTAATGTTGCAATTTTCATCCTGTCAGTTACTTACTGAATAGTTTTACATCTTCCAGTTTAGTACAGACAGTAGCCGTCTGCCTGGCTTTTATATTTACACATTTACTTTATTTCCTCATGTTGGGATCTGGTTAAAAAAGAAAAATAAAAAAAAAACGTTCTTGTGTTTAATTAATGTGCTGTTGTTCATTATCAGGTTTAAAAAAACACAGCTAAATTATATGTATATTCATTTTTTTAAGCACTCTATATTACCATCTAATTACATCATAAATGCAGGGAACACGGTAGCTATAATTTAAAAGGTTATTAGCGTATATTGCCAGTAAAAAACACATTAGATTAGTGCCTTACCTTGGCAATCCAATTCCCCTGCACATTCCCATTGTAGAGGTCTGGAGCCAGCGAGGATTCCTCCAGTGTTAATTAAACCGTCTGTCTTGGAGAGAATTAAGGTCGTGATCTCCCAGACCTCACCACTCCCACACTCCCTGAGAAGAAGAGAGAAGAAAAGAGACTTAATGAAGGAATAAAAGGATGAAATGACTTAATGAACCGCCTAACGAGGCCTGTGGCCGTTTAATAAGGGCTTATTAAAGCTTAATTAGAGCAATAATCCAGCTTGTTTGGAGTCAGTCAGTGTTGACTTGTGGCTGATTGTGTTTTTATGGTAACTGCATAAACAAGGAAGCATTGTCATTCCACAGGAAGGAAGAAAAGTCCAACAGTGTGTGTTGGTGTTTAGGGATTCTGAAAATGTTGATGAAATGGTGACTTTTCAATCACACAGAAGTCCTGCAGTTATCATCTGGTCACATGATGAAATTTAATTGACATCCACTATCTAATGCAAATACTCTCCCATCTTCTCCTGAAAACTGAAACAACTAAACCCAAAGTAAATACCCAAAATACAAATATGGACGATAAACATGTTGCTCCATCAACTTCAAGATAACTCCATATGTCAGTACTCAAAATTCATACATTTCATGGCTGTGGTCGAAGACAGTCCAAAAATATAGTATACATGAGTGGCGCTATAACTCAAATTTGTGATGTAACCATGTTTGAAATTTCTGACACTGCTTCAAAGATGATGTTTGAAAGGTGTTGTACAGGCCAGTGTGAGCACCTAGGGGAACTTTCTGAGTATTGTAACTAATCACAATTTTGTGTACATAAAATCAAACCGCTCAGAAAACATGGTCTCCGTTGGTTCGTTTTTAAAAAGGCCCACTTAAAAAACTCAATGCCAGTGTGACAAGGAATTGAAGCCTATTATTATATAAGCCTATTATCTCTATCTATTATCTCAAAGCTACTGGGCCCCATTCACAAAAAGAGTAATTTTAGAACACAGGACTTTCTTGCTGCCTTGATCAAAAATATTCCAAATATAGCATACTTTAAAACTGAAATTGTTTATTTTTCAAGCGGGACTTTCTTTAAGCTGGCTGAAATATGTTCTGCTGCGGATTTCATCCACAGAAGTACATTACGTAGCTTTCTTTATGGGTAGACCTGGTCTACCAAAAATGCTAGCAAAGCAACAGAGAGCATTATCACACATGAACTCAAAGCACCAGGCGTGCAGTAGTTTCCCAGATCATGTTTTCATATCTGATGTGAGGAAGTTGCTTTATGGACTTTGGCAAATGAGTCACGTGGCTTATATAAAACTAATGATTCAGGGGACAGGCTCCTTTCCTCACTGATTCAAACACATCACACAATGTCTCCTCTATAGACGGCAGCATGATTCACACAAGTCAGAGACCGAGCTGCATTGTGCCTGAGAGCACATCTAAAGAGTGTGTAAGGTATACAGCACACTTGAGGCTTCAGATTTCTATTATTTAGACGGTGATGCCATCACCCCTCAGAGGACTGAGTCAACCTCACAGCATGTTTGTGTCCTACTTGTATGGGAATTCCAAGCTGCTCTCATTACTACAGCTCACCACTCGGTCTCAGTGATTCATTTTAAATCAGTGATTCAGATTTTTAATGCCCGCAGGCCTTTGTGTGGGGTTAGCATTATCCAGTGGTCCCAGTATTGAAAGGGGTTACTCAGCCTTCTTCCTGATCATGTGAGAATGCACCAGATGACCCCGTCAAACAATACATACAGAGCCACACAGTATGTTTATCCAATGTTGCCTCCAATGAATTAGATGATACATGTGGCCACCCTGCACTGTCTGAAAGAGAGGCAGTACATGCCTCAGTCTGTGTTCCCTCTAAAACCAAAGGTTTCTGTGGGTCAATGGATGCAGTGCAGGCAGAGATTTTTATTTCATCTTTTTTATTTTTATTACCCTCAGCAGCAGTTTGTAGAGTCTGTAATCGCAGGGTAGATAACTGATTAGTGGATCAGATCACTGAATGAGAAGAACATCTGAGAATGAAAGCAAACTTTTAGACTCACTGAATGAAAGGCTAAGTTTCACTTTCACTGTGCCTGCCGTTCTACTGCTCCATCTGTGCCTAAAGTACACTCTGTGCTCCGAGAATGGGGTGCAATTAATAAAAGAACAGTATATGTTTTCCCAAAGCACTGCTAATAAACGGTCCAACTCAAAAAATAGAAAACCAAAACAAGGAGGCAGATGTTTTAATTGTGGTGGGCCACCACAAATGACTGAATTTGCGGGACAACCTGGACCCAAATGATGAGGACTTCTAGATCAAGAGGATACTTTCTCAAACCAGCCAACCCATAAACCTAATAGGTATGATTCATTCTCTGAAGGCAGTCAGCATTTTGATCCAGCGCCAAAGCATTAGAAGCATTGAATATCATCAAAATTTACTAGAATATGGTGGGGGCCTGGTTGGAAGGACTAGCCAGCAGCAAAAGGCAAAGTCAAGACTGAAAAGCTGATCCTCCTTGTGAATCAAGTTTCCAGACATACCTCTCTCTCCTTGCCCTGATGCCTTTCAAAAAACAAAAACATGGCTTGTGTATTAAGACAGAAGTGGGGGTCCCTCTCAGCCTCTTCCATATAGAGAGTTTCTGTGGAATCAGCATCTAGTGGTCATTAGTGGAGCTGCAGTAGGACTGAATTATCCAAATACTGAATGTTTACGAGTGGGTGAAAATGACTAAAACACCCATACATGAAAAAAAAAACAAAAAACAATACATCACACACTGATATACTGTAGACTTTATATGTGACTCATAAGCAGGCATTATATTTTCTGATTAATATGACTTCTACAGAATCCATAAAAGTGACAGGCATACAATAGATAGTCACTGTGGTAGCAATATGCATGTGGACACACACACACACACACACACACACACACACACACACACACACACACACACATTAACCGATGCATATTACCAGAGCTACATCTAGCAAGATGACATCATCTAGCTGTCATCTCTGTGTGAAAACACACCACTTTGCTATAGTTGTGTGTGTTGCTGCATGCATGATTGTGTCTGTGGCATTTTGGGCATTTGGCTTTTTTTTCCTGTGGTACATAATCTACCACAAATACACACACACACACACACACACACACACACACACACACACACACACACACACACACACACACACACTCTCTCTCTCTCTCTCTCTCTCTCTCTCTCCTTATGAAACCACTGACAGCTAACAAACACACACCTTTCTAGCACTGTGGTCATCATTTCCCACCATGCTGTCACTTTCAGGGTGCTAATCCACCAGAGTTCTGCACGCTACCATCTAAGTCAGTGAGAATTAGCCCAGCCAGTAGGATTCAACTCATTTTGCCTGCAGCACTTTTGGTTTTAGTTAAACACAGCTGAATGATTCCCTCAAGCACTTGTGGCAGATGAATCCTTGCTTCCAACTTTCACTAATTTACTTCCTCGAATCAAAACCATTTGGAGGGTGGAGGGGGCCTAGTACTCAGTATTTGGTTCCAAACATGATGGGTTCTAGCTTTTCAACCTTGAGCTCTCCAGTGTGGTTATGATTTTACAGATGCTTTCAACCCTCTTGTTGCCCCATTTTTAATATCAGTTTCAAGTTTTACACTGTGCTTCCAGTGTCTGGGAATTATGTCATTTAGCCCAAGGGCAGACTGTCACACTCCAGAGGGTTATTAACCGATTTTAGACCTTAGAACACTACACTTAGAACACTGCGCCGAGATGTGTGACAGCATTTCACGAGAAGGTTTGAACTCTTACAGTCACAGTTCATGGACTGTGTCTCTGGCAAGTCTGCTGCTCTGCTAAAACACTTCAATCCCCTTCATTTATTTCCAGAACGCCAAACAGCTGACGGTTCCTGCAGAAAGGCCAACGATTTCCATTGTTGTCATATATCTCTCCTCTTCCAGACATATGTCAATTTTATGTCAGAGGATTAGGGATGCCAGTTATTGTTCTGCAGCATGAGAATGATGTCAACTTTCCTTCAGGGCCTTTTCTGTGAGCTGTAGACGGCAAAGCAGCTGACAATTCCTGCAAAGATGCCAACACATCACATCATTTACAAAACTACTTCTCTGCTCTTCAGCTCTGTCAAGTTGTACCCTGGAGAGTTATGGAGGGGGAAAAAAGAGTGATGTCATCTTTCCAACAGGGCTCTAAATCTCTGAGTTATTATGCTGGTTTGCTGGGATCTGGAAGACGATGATGATGGTGGTGATGGTAGTGGTTAGAGCGGTGGTGATGATGATGGTGCTGGTCACTGTAGTGGTCATGGTGGTGATGACAATGATGATGTAACCTTCCCTAAAGCCTTTTCCCTTTTAGTTAAACAGCATGAGCAATTCATCACTTCTTTTTTTTTGTAGTTGAGGAAAAATCAGTGCTCACGTGACTTCAGCTGGTTTACCACTTTTAATCAAAAATACCTTGTTGAGTGGAGGAGGCACTGCTACTCCTAACGTCCTCAGTAATGTATCTATTAATATTAATATCATTAATGTATCATTCCCTGGAGGGGAAATTAAGTTTACTTTGAATTATAGCATGATGCTTCGGTCTTACAGTGTTCATCAGAAAGTCATATCCCCTTATCAAATTTCTAATATTTTTTTAAACACTCAAACTGGAGTGAAATGATTGCAATCTGATCAGGTAAAGAATTTACTGCGCTGATAATTTGGTCCCACGTGATCTACTGACATATTATTACAATATAATCAATATAACTCAGTTTTCTCTGGGGATGCATAAATGAGTCATACTGTAATGGATGTAGAAATGTATTAATGCTCTCTGCAATATTACATCATAAGATAACAGATACAAAATATTACATACAATTAATTTTAGAGAGTTATTGAATCTGTGGCATTTTTTTACATAATTGCTTGATTAGAAAACAATTATAAAAAAATCAATGGAAATAATTAATTACAATTCCGCTTGTAAAACTGTGTAGCCTAGACATATTTTTGAAACATTTTGTCCAATTCCAAAGTGCATCATACGTCTACAGCCTTTTCCTCCGAATTCAGTTAAACCTCAATACCAGTAGCTAGTCTTCAGTTGCCATAGCTAAAATTGGATCCTATGGATAAAAAGTCCAAAAAAGGAGAAGTATCACAAGAAAACTGAGAATTTGTTTGCTTTCATCAACAACGCTTTAAGGTTAAAGTACCAGATAATCATAAATAGCAATATCCTGGGCTAAAAAATGAAACCAACGCGAAAGTGCAACAAACTGCAATTCCTCTAATGGCCACTTGAGGCTTGCTCTAGAGGCAAAAATAACAGCAAAAATAAACATGTTTACAACCTGGTGGGAAAAAAAGTTTTGTTCTCTAAAGCCAATTTTCCCCATCATAAAACTACGGGGATTGACTTTTTTTTAGATATATCACCTGTTTAAGTTTTGTTAAAGCTTAAAGTCTCACATAATTAACGACGTTGCTACTTTGAGTGACGAGCTGTCTGCATATAGTGTCCTCGGCCTCCCAGTCAGATCCACCCCTCGCTCCTCCACAGCTCCACCTTCTCATCTAAATATGGCAACTTCTGACTCCAAAAAGAACAAGATGGGGACTGCCGAAAACGCCAAACTTGAGGCTTTAAAATGGAGTTCACAAAAAAATAGGTTATGTCACGGTAACTGCATCAATTATTTTATACAGTCAATGGGTAAAACGTATTAATTATGCTCATTTAAACCTATTACTGAAAAAATGTTGATTGGGTAATTTAGAATGAATATGCTCTGGTTTATTTTAAGCCTCCAAAATATTTTGTGGCTCCAAGCAGATTTTTCTTTTTGGCCAAAAATGTTTCTTTTAATAGTGAAGGTTGGTGACCCCTGAGCTGAAACATTTCTCTTGTGACAGGCTATTTATCATTATTATCTGTTTAGTATGTCTTCTGTCATGATTTATGATGTGGTATTAATATACTGTATATTATGTTGTGTTATCTGTTTATTAAAACATAGCTCCTTTTGAAAGAGGAATTCTCTCTTCTGAAAGTTGAGCAAGAACATGTACCATCTCTCTCACGCACAATAGTGAGTTGACATGTTGAAAGAACTAAAATTATTAGGCTGATGCGTTATTACTGGAGTTGTTCTGAATAGAGCACATGTTTATGATGACTTCAAACTGCAGGCTCCAGTGCTAAAGAGGCAATCCATCCTTTATTGCCCTACTCAGCACTGATGAGACACTGCGCTCACTGTTTGTATTTCCATCAAAAGCAATTACTTCAACATGCTCAAGTTTCGAATGTGAGTCAATAACTGTGTATCATCATGAAGCCATGCTCCAGACTAACTGTAGCCATCATTGTTTCCATTGTTTTCAATCTTTTCTTTATTTTTAATTTTAACTTATTTCCAAAGATTCCCTGCTATTTTCCAGTTCCACCCCTGTGTGTTAGCTCTAAACTATAAATTATGTCACTCTGCCACTGGGCTTCTTGCTCATTATGGCTAAACTGATAACACATGCGTAAAGGCTCTAACTGTTAAAACATTTCAGCACTAAACAGCTGACTGTGCCAGAGCTTTTAAAGGGCTAGCACACGCAAAGAAATCAATTTGTAGCTAAAAATCAATTTCTTTAGCCACGTCGTAGTAAAAGACATCAATAGAGGCCAGAATGTCAGCATTGCTTTCATACTGTAAAATATGTTACCGTTGTATGGCTCAGAGGTTCAAAGCTCTTACTGGAATTCAAATCTAACACCCAGTCTGATTCAGATATTGGAGTCATCACCCCTGCTTTTGCACCTTTCCAAATGGTGCACAGAAAAGCCAAAACTGAGAGTCATACTTTCACAGTTTGTGGGCACTTTTATCTTTGTTTGTTTCCATTGCTTTTCGGTTGTTTTCAACAATCTCTCCTGTTTCCTACATTTTCCCAGTTACACCCTTGTGTGTTAAACTATATCTAGTTTTACACAGGGCATGATGTCATTCTGCCTGCGGGGCTTTCCCACATTCGTGGCTCAGCTGATAACACATATGGTGGAGAACTGTTAAAACACATGGGTGTGTAGCAGTTTTAAACTCCTAACCCATATCAACCTTCCCTGAGTAACACAGAGAGGAGGGGGTTTGGCAAAGAAAACACGTCCCTTTTTCCCCCACCAGCAACCATCAGCTTTAAAGCTCATCTAGATCGTGATTACCTTGGCTGAATAAAGTAACCCAGCCCATGTTGTTGCAGGCAGGCTACAGCTGTGCCTCTCTCCATAACCCCACCTCCCGCCCACCGCCAAAAAGACTTTTCATAACCATTCCCCTTACCTTGCTGATTTAAAGCTACACTTGAATAAATCTGCAGAAGTGCAGGGCCCTTTTAAAATGGTTAGAGTGAAGCTGTAGAATTTCACATGCTGTGGTGCCTGAGAGTTGTTTGACATCAGCGCAAGTTGCGGTCGCTCACTTGATCCACACTGCTGTACAAACCAAACACTACAGCAACAACCCAGTAAAAAGTCAGACGCTTTCACTCAGTTAATCTGTGCTGTGAGTCAGGGCAGTTTAAGTAGACTCTGCAGATACATACCAGGATAACATCTGACTCATGGAACTGGGCTTATGTGGTTCTGCAGCCTATTCTTATTTTGTCAAACACTGTAGAACTGAACACAGTATGAAGCCGAGTAAATGCAGTTTCATGCTACTGTTCAAAATGAATAAAAACTCATAGAGTTTAGTTGTATGTGGGGCAGGGAAGGCAACTGTAAAATGTGTCCCGCTGGGACACTCACAGGATAAGCTCAGCTGATATGGACCCTCGAGAGGAAGCTGGACTTGTTTATGAAGGAAATGACATCACTGGGCTTGAACCAGACAATGACCTCATGCTGACAAGATAATGGGGAAGAGGGAGAGAGAGAGAGGGAGAGAGAGAGAGAGAGAGAGAGAGAGAGAGGGAGGGAGGGAGAGAGAGAGAGAGAGAGAGAGAGAGAGAGAGAGGAGAGGGAGGAGGGAGAGAGAGAGAGAGAGAGAGGAGAGGGAGGGAGGGAGGGAGAGAGAGAGAGAGTTTGGTTGCAGGAATCACATGTACAAACAAAAGGTGGCTGAGTGCACCAAGGTTATTTTAAAAGTCCAGTGTGAAGGATTTAGGGGGATATATTGGCAAAATGGAATATAGTATGATAAATATGTTATCTTTAGTGTGTAACAACCTGAATTTTTTTTTAAATGTGTTGTGTTTTTGTTACCCTAGAGTGAGCTGTTTATATTTACAAAGGGACTGGCTCCTTGTGTACAGAGATTGTGATGCTGCACCACCGTGCTTCTACAGAGCCCGAGAACATTCTAAACAAACACTGGCACTTAAATGGCCATTCGCATTTTCATGTTTTTGTATTGCTGCCATATTTAGAACCCCCTCAACGACACGCAGCATTTCAAGCAGGTCCGTTTGTTCTGGAAAGACAGAAACCTCTGCGGATAATTTGACCCCCAGTGAAAACCTCCTGAACATCTGGATTTTAAGTTATTAAAGAGAAAAGGTGAGCATACAAGTGCAGGTGCTGGGCTCATGGTCCATCTCTGACATGCCAAACAACATTGAGGAAACACAGATTTGTAACACCAAACTACTTTATCCATGGCTTTTGCTGTTTTTAATCAGCTGTTTGCTGTTTGTTTTGGAGAGGAAGAGACCTAAGAAGAGAGAAGAGCGAGAGAGATAAGAAAAGGGGTCAGAAATAGGTTATGTTAAGTGTTAAGGCATGTTAAGTCATTGGAGACAATGCGTGCACACACAATTGCAGGTGCTGAACAAGTGGGTAGTCTGCACCATGCCGAAAAAGGTAGGAGAAACACTACATTATAACATAAAAACTGCTTTATTCAGTATTTTTACTGTTTTCATCACCTGAAGAGACCTCTGTGAATAATTCAGCTTCAACCCTCTAGCGATGAACAATGAAGGAATTCTAACCAGGAGAATTTCCAGTGTCAACCTGCAATCCCCACACAGCTAGTCGTCACTAAATCCCTCAAAATTTTGCACACTGCTCCTTTCAACTTCAAAGTTGAGCGCTTGATAAATGGCTGCTTAGTAACACTGGCTGATGTTAATTGGATAATGTCAGATTAATGGACTGTCTCTTAATTTGCTGCACCCAAACAAATGTTCAATGCAAAAATGTAGGCCACATTTTCTCAGACGTGAAGAATGTGAGGAATCTGTTGCACCACTTGCCTTGAGTGCAGCACATACTGCGCAGTCTCAAATGGAAATCTAAGTGGTGTTGAAGGATGAATTATGACTCAAGGACAGAGAAGTAGCTGTTTTCTCAACAAACATTGTACATTGCAAGAAATAATGTGACAGATGGTAACAATTTATTAGCACTGTTGGATACTGTACAACCTATGTGTGTCAAAGCCTCAGATCTCTGATTTTACTTGTGGATTGAATCGAGATAATGAGCACAGAAAGAAAGAGGAAAATATATTTTATTCAAATTTCAGAGTTTGAATAAGACCTGGTGAGGAATTTTAATGAATGTCAAAGGAGAACATTTAATTTTCTTGGACAACCTCGATTCCTGGGGGATTTCTGTAAACAAGATTTTCCAGTAAGTAAAAATTATTAAAAGATAAGCAACTTATTTCTGTTTCTGTATTGTACAAGTCTTCTTTTTTAATGTTGCTGTTCCAAGCCTATTCGCTCACACAAGGGACCATTACAACTTTCCAAAACAACATTCTGTTGCTCTGCACTTTCTATAAACTGCTCTGCGACGACCTCTAATTGTCCCGGGGATTGGGACAGCGTGATTGAAAATAAAAATCCTTCACGCCAAAAAAATGACTGGAGGGGGTTTGGAGGAGCTGTTGGACCTCCCAAGAGCAGAGCTGGACTGAAGCCCAAAAACAAAGCTTGCTGCTGGGTTAAGGATCTTAGAATATGCCCTGGATTATGGAGCCAGAACATGCCCAGGGACAGTGGTGGAAAACTAATACTGATTTTGGCTAAAGAGGAATACTGGGTTGTATAAGAGACAGTTTGTTCAGTGTTGTTCGGATAATGACAGTATTCAGGGGATAAAAATAATAGATTTTAACAGAGAGGGTTTACTGGTAGCCAACAGTTATAGTTTATAGTGCACACAGCTGTTTTTCCTGCATTTATCCATGAGTGGTAGGCTAACATAATTAGAAAAGATCACCACTGCTAAAAGAAAATCAGTGTTATGTGGTCCCTTTTCCACTAGAATCGCCGCGGTGTTTTATAAATCAGATATTTAAATGTGTAGCACAGTAGCTGGCAGAGTGTTCAAAAGTTTAAATAAAGCACGGAGGATGTTGAAAAAGATTCGGGTACTGTGGAAGATTTACATTGGATAAATTATGACGTGTAATAAGTGTAAATCACAATAACAGCACAAAGACGGTTCCAGTGAAATACACCTTAAGTGAAAATGAGGATATAAATTCAAATAATTGCCATAATATGTTAAATCTCATCAAAAGGGCCAAAGACCTAAACATTGTACAGTACTGAGCAAATTGCTTTCAGTAACTTTTAATGAAATCCTCAATCTTTAATTACAGTCAGACTGTATATATAGACTGCACCACAGTCATGACCTTTAAAGCATGCGGTGTGAGAATAAAACACACTGGACTGTTGGCGAAAAAATGATGGCAAAAAAGGACGACCTGTAACTTATTGAAGCACCAAAACACACATTCAGTAAGAAGCTGCTATATGTGCATGTGTGTGCAATGTATTCTCATACAACAGTTTGTATGATATGCTTCAAATTGGTGCCTTACAAATGAAGTTGTGTTAAGTTTTATATCAAAATACACCTATCACATTTTCCAGAGAACATATAACTCAACTGGATGCATTTTCATCAACACAATGGGAAAATATTAATTAATGTAAATGCAATATGATATTAAACACATTAATAAAATGCTTTCCACCATACTGCACAATCTTGCATGGGATATCCACTTGTAATGACAAAGCATAATCTTTTTTTTTTATGGTTATGTTTGGGTGCTCACAGATATGGATTAAGGTTGGTTAAGGGAAGATAACGCTTTTTATTTCATGGAGAGGGAGTCTACAGTTACTTTGAGCAAGAGACACTAAGTTTAATTTATTAAGTTTCAAAACCATATTTTTTGACGTATATAACCAATATCCATTTGTTGCCTAAACCTATGACCACATGCTGAACTCAGGGAGCAAACCCATCTCTGGTGTCAAAGTCCAGTGTTTTGGATGTTCCATCCTCACCACCTCCAAGACTTCCGAACATAAATGTTGTGCCTCATTCAAACGAACAAACACTTTCTGTCTTATCACCACAATATGGTTGGCAAAACAAATTAGTATGAATGTAATTTCTAGGAGACCTTTCATAATGAGTGGGGCTTAAAAATTACTGAGATATTGGTTTTCCTAAACACTCAGCTTGTTTGAATAACAGTGCAGTCATGTTTACAGGAGATGGTAGGAGATAGAAAGCAAATACCTTTGGGTTATAAGATTTCATTATATTAATGGTCACAATGGGGATGAGCAGTAAATACAACGTTCTTATAGTCAGGCGCTAGCAAGTAACCGGAGGTTGAGGCAGGTTCAGGGTAGTGGATTAAAAGTAATAAGTGCAAGATTCAATCAATCAATCAATCATCATTATGCATTGCACATCACATCATTTATCATAGTATGAGGGTATCTAAGGGTGGGTTTATAAATGTTTCAGCTGATATATATTCACACAAATATACAGCGTATTTCGAATGAAAATATCCTCAAAGGCCTGTCAAGGATTATTTCTCCAGGTCTACTAGCAAAGACGAAGAGGGAGTTAATTTACACAAACAGAACGGTCCCATCTGGCCTGATTAACATACTACATTGCTAATGCTAACTTTTAATGGTGTGATCATCTCACACGCTCATTTTCACTGAATGCTTAATGAAAAATTAGCATATTAGAACAACATATTGTTACTCACTAGCCCAGGGTCCCGATGCAAGGGGGTGTCAGATTCCATTTTTGTCTTAAGATGCAGTTTGAACAGTGAATGGTAGTGTTCCTTCAGACACACCGGGAAAAAAAAAAGAAAATGTAAAAGCATGTGGCATGTGTCCATGGACAAGAATGTAATTTGATTTATTACATGTTTGACATAATTGTCAAAGTCAATCAATCCAGTGATGCATTGCAGATGTGTGTTTGGATGTGCATTCGGATTAAACACAACATTATGAATGTATATCCAGGTGGGTTAATTGAATTCACTCTTTGCAGTCTGTTCAAGGGTATAATCTTGTATAATATAATTTTCAAAACTGCATCACTTTTGCTCTCCCATACATACATTTTTTTTCAAAATTCGAAGAACTATTTTAATGTCTGTTAAAGCAAAGAACTTTCCAGGAAAAGTATGATGTGAGATTTGATATCTAATCATTGAAATGCATGCAGCACAGACTGCAGTCTCACTGATCCGCCCCTTACACACCCACCCGCCCCTCCGCACACACACTGTAACACTGTCCTCTGCAGAATCTGTCGCACTAATAAGTCACAGCATCTCTTCATGCAAGGAAGAGGAAACATAAAATAAAAATGCAAACGCTGGCAACAGCCTTTTAATGTTGCTATAAATCACGAAGGACCATCAAAGGTAGCTGGTAGCTGTAGTGAAACAACTCCCTCTGTTAGCACAGACACATACTAACACACACACAAAGGACAGACAGAGAGACTACACAGATAGACAGATAGATAGATAGCAATTTAGAAAGAAAGAAAGAAAGAAAGAAAGAAAGAAAGAAAGAAGTGGGTGTATACAATTATTGATATTGAACTGTATGCATTACAAACCAAACATTTGGAAAATTAAACTAAAAATACAGCTTAAATTATTAAATATAAATTAAATATTTCTCAGTGCCACTGAGCTCAACAAGGCAGCCCGCATATCGCAAATGATAACATGCCATCTGTCCCTCCTTCCCCCAAAACAAAACATACTACTCAGTGACACACACTGGGCAACATGCTACACTAGCTCATTGCAAGGTGGTTAGTAACACCATTACCATTACCAGACCATAACCTGCAGGTCTGGCATCTGGAGTCTTAAATTCACTTTGTATTATTAAGGTCAATAGCAAGAGAGTGGCAGATTAAGAATCAACAGTATGTCACATTCGCTACACGACAGAAGGTTACATCAATGGGAATACCTCAAACATGTGAACTCATTTATGCAGACGACACCCAACTGTGTCAATAGGTGAAACTAGGAGAAAACAAGAGGCAACAACTATTCACCATGGCAATTGGTAACCTTACATTTATAGCTGCAGATATTATATAACTGAGCCCTATTGCAATATTCCTTCACGAATGTATTTTAGCCTGCTTTGTACAAACAAAACAAAAAAAATCCAAAAAGTTAAAAAAAGTTTCAGTTTTAATACACTAAAAAAACGATGACATTTCTCAGATTTGTTTCTTTTGTTTGTATTTGCATATATCCACTATGCTACATTTTAAAAGGAACTGTTTTTGTTTTACAACACTTTATGATGTTCCTTTTAATAAATCAAAAAATTTAAATTAAAATACATTTCTCTGGCATTTCTCATTTTCACGTACCGTGACACCTCTGTCAGATTTTTCATCTCTGTGTCGTATCGAGTCAAACAGTGAATTTTGTGAATCATTACATCCTTAATACAGACAGATAGACAGAGACACATATATAAATTAATTCCTAGTGGATGCATTCATATTGCATGTTACCTCAGCTATTTATTGAAATTCCTTGAAAGTAACACTACGCATGGTCAAGTTACTAAGAGCTTTGATGAGTATTTGTGGCCACAGACCACCATAGGAGCTGATCATAACTCTGGCTATCAAAGCAAAAACAGGCTTTCTTTTCAGCCCCGAGAAAGAGTGAGAGAGAGATAGGAGAGTAGAAGACAGGTGGGGAGAAGGGGAGAGGAGGAGGAGGGAGCCAGCATATTTCACCTCCATTCACCTGCTGACATGGCCTCTCAAAGAAGCCTTTCATTAGACCTTCAGAACAGTCAGCTTAGTCTGTCCGATGTCGTCAATTTAGCTGTCATATTACACTGGCTCACTCTCTGCTCTTTCATCTAGGGGGGATTTTTCATCTCATGATTTTCATACGGGAGGATTGGCAAAAGAGGTGCATGTGCAGAGAATCCTCAGAAGTCGAACCATCTAATACATCAGTTAAGTGATTTAAAGCTCCCATGGTTAACCTGCGCACACCTGAATCTACCATGGCAGAAAAAGTGCATAAGGAAGTAACACCTTAAAAGAGAGTCTTTCAGCTATTCATCACTTTAAAAAGGATGTCTCTGCATTACTTCAGCTTTTAGGCATATTTGATCTAATATAATCTGTTACTCTTGGCAAAACAGCTTAAAACACCTCTGCAGGCAGTGTTTCCTTCAATGTGTTCCAGGGCTTAAAATGGGCCGTGACCCACATTTTATTCAAATATTCTAAGCACTTTTGAGTTTGGTTATTTTTTTTCAGGTTTGGATTGACATAGAGCTAAACAGCCAAGGTTCATTACAGTTTTGAACAGACTCCTTTTTTGGATCTGGGTGGAGCTAGGCTCAATCTTTCTCTGCTGAGTCGAGCTTTGCTGCAGATATGTGGTTCACATATGGGATCTCAATGGGTCCTTTCAGAAGGTGATAATTTAGTCTGCCAACACCTCTTCTTAATCATTAACTTTAGGGAAAGTTAGCCAGGCAAGCTTATTTTTTTCCACATAGTTGTGCAGTGAGAGGAATGCTCCATGCATACACGGACACAGGGAGAGGGAGAGGGAGAGGGAGAGGGAGAGGGAGAGAGAGACTCAAAGCTCTCACCTTAAAATAGAGCACATCAATAGCATTCTAATGTTGATGTAAGACTTGAGAGGATTGGCTGGATTCACTTTCCACAGCACAAGCTCAAACTACCCTCCGGTCTCTCTAAAAAGTGTTTAAGGCCACCCACAGATCATATAGAGACTCTCTATACACTCAACAGCTACAGAGTGGTGTCAGCAAACTCTAATACCATCCTGCTGCCTCGCTCTTTCACTCTGTCTAGTTAAGAAGACCATCGTAGCTTTAATTACATTTAGTCATGTTAAGATTATAGCGTAAATAATAAGCACACACAACAAAACCACCCATAGACACTTCAACTCTCAGGATTTGCAACACAGATACCTCTTTTTCCTTTTTCTTAACTTATTAGCCGGACCTCAGTTTTCCAAGAGTTGCCACCTGTGACCAATTTCAACCCAGAATATCGCCAAAAGGCAATGAGTGTGAATCTATGACTGTGTTCTTTTATTTTTTTTTTCCAAAACTGAGCAGACCTGGTAATCCAGAGACACCATAAAACTCTTCAGCCCTGCTGTTTTTACTGAGCTCTGCTTTGCACAAATATCAAAGGTTCTCGCTTCAACAACTGAATATCTTTGTATACAGGAGCACAGCTGACACTGAGGAGCAAAGAAACAGCCATCCGATTGTATAGCATTGTCAGTCCAACAAACAAATGTATACAATATTGCAGAGTTACAGTAGGGGGAACTGGGGATGGTTGTTACATTTTTGACAATTCCTTCTATATTGTAGGGCTCTTTTGAACCAGTGCATTCAGAATGTGATACAAACTATTTACAGGTGTTCGCCATTATATGGTGTGGACAACACATTCTCCTTTCAAGTCGTCACATGTCAGTGGACTTTCCCATCTACATATTATGCTTTAGGTATCCTCTTGCATCTGTTGTTGACAGTACAGGATGCCGCAACCAACACCGGAATGTCAACAAAAGCACATGGTTAGGATTAGGCAATGCAAGCACGTGGTTAGGTCTGGAAAGCAACATCATGGTTTGGCTCTACATTCACATGGGAAGTAAGCACTATCCACTACCCCTCCAACCCGCCTTATAGGGACCTTCCGGCTCCTTATAATATGTCGTTACGGGCAGCATTTCAACCTGACTCCATTAAACAGTGTATCATGCAGCCGTGACAGATACCGTCTAGCCGTGGTATCAACTAACACTGAGCGTCTGTGAATAATACTGCGGCACCAGGTGCTGTCCAGCTGACCGGCAGCAAAACACAACACCATGAAAGGTTATGTCCAGCTGGGTTACAAACTGACGCAGCCAAATGGCATATCATACTGCCATGAAGGTTGGGTTTTGGCGTTGGTATCTTAGGCTGAAATCCATGACAAAGCGCGGTATTTGGCAAATTCAGAATTTTAAAAAACAGGCTGGGGTAGCTGTTATCTCTGTTACACAAACAAAAGTCTCAAACACAAAGAGGGAAATGTTACAACTAGACCCCATAGTCTGAGTTAGTTTTAATACAGCCTGGGGTGAAATATGACAATAAAAAAACCATTAGGACAAAAACTTGAAAACTCATGTATTTGATTTTTTTCTTGGGATAGGTTTTTACATTTTTTTCACAGGCTGTTACCGAACCAGACCCTTTTAACCACAAACTACCTTAAAGCTAACAGCTAAAACATTAGCACTAACAACTTGCATAGAAGACATCTACAAAGAAACATTACAAATGGGATTAGACTTCAGTGACTTTAACTACAAAGTAGGCAATGCCATAACAAAATAAATGAAGTAAGAAATGACTTTTCCACCTTAAAATGAGGTGTTTTTTTCTTATAAACCTGGCTGTGTCTGCCATAGTCTGCTAATTCATCTCATAAATGAATAGGGACTAAACTAAGCATGTGCAGAGAGAATTAGGTGATTCATAGCTTGAAACTGTTACAACCAGTCCTGGTCTCCCCTATCTTGAAGCTCTGAGGATGTTGGCTAAAAGATATTATTACATTATTAGAAATTAGATACAGCATCTTATTAAAGGCAGGCGGATTTAATCATAGGCTTGAATTAACAACAGCATACTCATGGTCAGAGCACAAGAGTAAAATCAAAGCTCACGTCTGACTATTTATTAGCGGTGCAAGATTATGTTGTTGAACAGCAAAGTGAAGGCAGTGAAGGGTTATATTGTGACACCCTCTGCATGTGGTGCCGTTCTGTAACTTCACTTGACCTCTGACCTCAATAAAAGAGTGTACAGATCAATAAAGCATTATATTATATTTTTTACAACATATTTAAACATGACATTTCTTTAAAAAGAGCCTTCAAGACTGATGATCTTCATGTGAATTCAAGTCTGAATTTACGAGTTCATCCTTTTGTTCTTACAGGTTTCAAAGAGGTGTGGAAACTGTGATAACGTAAAGATAACAGCGATAATTCACCCTCTAACGTGTCTTCTTTTGCACCCCATCCCTGTATTTGATACCATTTGGTTTATAGGTGTTATTCTCCCTGCAATTTCCAGTGCTGTGACTGTTGTCTTTCAAGGCTGTTTCAGTGCACATGCGGTGTCAGCAGTGTATTTTCCTGCCAAAGACACCTCAACTACTTGGCACTGCCGAGGGACGAGCCAGTGAGAGTAGTCACTGTTCACTTTACAGAAAGTATCGTTCTGCGATGTGATTTTGTTTCTGTTTAGACAAACATGATCAAATCGCCCTGTACGGTGAAATAAACACAATCTGGGTCATGAAAGGTCGAAGTGTAGCCACAAATCTACACCGACATTCATCCACAGAGATGCAAACAAAAACCGACATGGGGCAAAGACACACACATGCAGACAGACACGCTCAAACACACACAGCTTGGCCACCCAGGATGAGTGAGAGAGCTGGAAACTTTAACTGTGTTTATAACCTAACTCTGGATTATAGGGTAGACTGAGCGAGAGAGAAGGGAGTTTCAGTTGCTCAGCTGTAAATAATTAAAACACAGCCCTCCCCTACTTGCTCTACCCTCTCCCTCCCTCCCTTCCTCTCTCTCTCACTCCCTCACACACACACATGCACACACTCACACGCACACGCACACACTATAATGTCTATTATCTTTATTATAACTTCCCTTCCACATATATATTAGTAGTTGATTTTACAGAGAACAAGCACAGCAGGCTTATCTTGTAAAACACGTGTGTGTGTGTGTGTGTGTGTGTGTGTGTGTGTGTGTGTGTGTGCGTGCGTGCGTGCATTACTAGACTCTGTCAGGTAGGAAGGAATGTCTGCTGTGACAGGTTCCACCACTGCTCATCTTCCTCTCTAATGATAAGTTGCACTGTATGCAAATACTTTGATTTTACAGAAAACTCAACTAAAAACAGACCTGACGTGGTCATTCATGGCTACGTTTTTTTTTTAAAGTAAAAGAAATTCATATGAATTATTTCTTTATCTGCAAAGCTTTTTGATAACTCGACAAAAATAAATTGTCTAGCCATTGCCTTTAAAAAGTTTCTGTCTGCTCCTAGTCAAAGTCTTTGTTTTCAAAGGTGGCTTGGGAGGATAAAATGCTTTCTTTAATTACTTAGGAGACATTTCCAGTCAATGTTGGTCTGTGTTATGTGCAATACTGTCAAAGTTTGAAGCTCCGATGCCATAGACACGGGGCAGGGTGGCTGACACACACCCAGTGCGGAGGTCACTAAAACTAACCCAAAAAAATCCCTTTTGGCCATGACAAAAATCATTAAGAAAGGTCTGAAAGCCACTGTGCGTCAAAGTCATCTGCAAACCATTGACTGTGGAGGCTGCAGACTAGCTGCCAACTCTTAAACAGCATGCCTTATTGGCAGCACTGACACACAGCAGACAACCCTATACATGAAAGACTTACTGTACAAGGCCCGAGGCTCATAAAAGCATTTATAGTGTGAACAAGGCTGGGGAGATTACTTTCGAAAGTAATCTATTACATAAACAGTCTACGTGCATAAACAGTTATCAGTGAGGCATTTCTTTGGAACTACGTACAGTCTTGAAAGATAAACGGAAGACTGATTTTTCAAGCTGTGGTGCTGGACCCCAAAGTGAACCCACTCAAATGAATTTCCACTTGACAAATACACACATGTTTTAATGAGTGTGTGGGCGAGGGTAAGGGGAACAGAGGTGATGCAGATGTAGTGCGGTGCAGTTACAAAAAAATATGCATACATATATATACATATATATATAAAGTGCAAATGGTCAGTTTATCAGAATTGTCAGATATTTTAAACTAGCTTTGAAAAGTGCAGAGATGTATCAGTTTAGATGCACAAAAGCAGAATTTTTCATTAGAGTCTCTCCCCCATGCTGTGTGAAAAGAAATTTTAAAAGTTGATGTATCTTTTAATATTTTGAATGTGGCCTTGCTTTTAGCTGCTTGCTCTGAAAGAGTTTTATATTATTTTTAAAAGGCGAAAACCTAACTCAAACCAACCCAACATAAACTACACACACCTAGCAATCACACACGCACGCATGCACGCACGCATGCACGCACGCACGCACGCACGCACGCACGCACACACACACACACACACCATGGCTGTTTCCTGAGTAGCCTGCCAAGCAATGCAGGTCCTGAGCCAAGGATTTGCACTGGTAGGGGTTAAGGGTTCAGTGCATGTCAGATGTGCAGTTCACAAGAAACATTAAAATACACACACACACACTAACACTCTGACACACAAATGCATCCAATCCCATGGCAGACATCCTTTTGACCCCCAAAAGGCCAAAGAGTCATAAACCCTCAAAACTTTAAAGACTCAAATATTGTGTACACCGACATAGGAAACAAGTATCATTAATGCCGATCGGTTTTATTTGCACAACAGCTAACACTCTTCTTCCAAACTATCCCCTTTAAACTTTTCTTTTAAATTGTTAGTTATTTTTGCTGTGTGTTTTTTTTATGTTTTTAAGTGCCTAACTGTGTTTCTATTAATGCTGCTGCCTGTCTTGGCTACATCTGCCCTGAAAAGGAGATACCCAATAGGATTTGCTGTTTTTGTCCCTACTCCTCATTTTTTTAATTTCCACCTTGCTCCTTAGAACATAGATATGAGGGGTAGTGGTTAAAAGTTTCCCCTATTAAATCAGACAACCCTTCAAGACCCTGATACTTCATCTGCAGTCGTCAGAGCTTGTGTTTATGTAAATCTACGCAATAAGTGTTGCCCCAAACTGCAAATATGCCATCTTCTGTTGCAATGATTTGGTGGTTTCAAGCCATCAATCAATCAAATAAGTCATCAATTTAAAATAACTGCTTCATTACCAAGCCACTAGCAGAGCCCTGTAGGCTAATTTTAGCAACCCCTACTATCCTGCCAGTCTGCACTCATATTAGGGGAGCAGTAACAAAGAGGGGGTTGCGACATGGGAATATGTTAAAATGTAAAACTGTCATGCACAAATTAGCATTAACATGTTATATTACCTACCCAGCTAGTTAGCTACTAAGACATTGGCATCTCAGTGATGTCTTTAGTTCTACTTCTTATAAAGAAACAGACCTACACTGATACAGTGCTGGGCTAAGATAATACAATTGTGATTTTCTTTCTCATAACACTCAGTTTGAGATGTGTCTTCGAAAAACCTCCAACTGGAGGGTCATATAGCCTTAACACTTCACTCTAACCCTCTACAAGAATCAGGTCAATTGGTAAGGACAAGGGGTGTACTGGGATTGGGCCTTTGTCTCGACAGGACTCTTCTAGTTAAATAAAGGTTAAATGAATAACATAAAAATATGTCTTCCTCATCTTCATTTTCTCAATATTTTCCCTGTCCACGACACATACATCTACAGTCCTACTTCTTTCCCATGTGACATAATGGTATTTGAGCATCAAACTAACTTTCACAACTGTCTTTTTTCTCTTTTTGATTCCTATTTTTTTCCCTCACCTCTCCACGTTCTGATGTCTCTTTTATCTTTCTTTTGTCCTTTTTTTCCTCACTTGACCCCTCTTCTCTTTGACTTTAAGAGTGCTTCATTCACTTTCTGTTCATATCCTTTCCTATAGGGGGATATAAATTGTGGTAGATGTTGCACAGTAATGAAAAAGTGTAAAAAAAAATAAATAAATAAATAAATTAAAAATGAGCACAATGAGGGCTCTAGAAGTGACCACCTAAATGTAATAATTAGTTATCAGCAATTATTAATGGACTTTTGTAATGTTTGACAATTTAAAATGTCTGTTGTGAGTAAGACTTGCAAAAACTTTTGTTCAAAAAGAAAAAAAACATACCAAAACTTTCAGCAGATAAATTAGTACACCTCCAATACTCTCAGACTCCCAAATGCTCCAAATGTACCATCAGACAACCAGAACAAACAACTCAATATTTGTAAACAGCTGAGTGCAGAATCCATACAGCCCAGCTCCAGGTGGAATCACTGGAACTCCCACTGCTAAGCATCTTCACAGCAGCTAGCTCATGATGTAGATAAGATATATGGATCAATCGCTTCAAAGCACTGTTTGAACCACCTGTAAACAGTGAATCTGAGACCAGAGAAAACCAGCACCAACTAAAGTAGCTTCAAAATAAAACATTATCAATCATCCCTTGATTTCTCTATCACACAAGACCTATGATCCTAAAGGATGAAGACTGCAGACCAGACAGCATTTTAAAAAAGTTAGCCTGTTTAAACATTTTTTTTTTTTTTAAATGAAAGAAGCACCTTAAGAAACTCATAACAGATATTGTCCCGAAACGGACACAAACACAACCTATAGACATACATTAGTAGAGTGATGCCAGAGTGATGGGTTTGCCGCAAAGTCTGTGCTGCAAGCAGATAGGATTTCCATGCCTTATGCAAGGACTCTCCGGCAGCGCCCAGTTGGTGAACTGGCACCTCTTTAGCTACCTGTGGTAGCCCATACAGGACTTGAATCCGCCTCCCAGCCCAGTCTCCCAGGAATGATGTTTGTGTGCAACTAATTTGAAGAAATATATATGTTTTCCAGGGGAACGTAATGCCGACCAAATGACATTTTCACATTTTCAAACATTGACACTGAATGTATCAACACTAACAACATATTTCATTTGTTTTACACCAAATTAGGAAATCTTGTAATATACTACACAATATAGACTCCACTCATAGTGTCAACATTTTATTTTTTATAGTCTTTAGGCTATTATTGCTTATTTAATTAGCATTTAACCCCAATTCTTAACTCTAACCCTAATCCCGTTAACTTTAACAAAAGTGTTTTTGCTGTCTAAACCTAACCACAGATAGGAGTTTGGGCCCCTACAAGATGCTGGTGTTACAGTCCTGAACTTTGCACATAATCTAGGTAATGATTATAATGTCACCACAACATTATTATGAATGTAATTTAGTAGACACACTGTTGGGCCTCCAAGTTGCAACTATGTGGGGTTCATTGTAATGAAATGCCACGAGTAAAAGAAATAATTATGTTGGGATCAAGTGACATATTATCTATAGTACATAGTGGCACCTGGACATTGTGACTATAAACGGAGAAAAGTGGGAAAAACATGATACAGAGTGTCAGCGGAAATTAGTCCATTCAAACAGAGAGACCTCTTCCCCAGAGGGAACGGTCTTTAATAAACACTTGTGCTGTAGGTGACTTGCTCTGCTGGGTCATTTTACTTTCATTAAGTCACATGTGTTTTTCAAAGCCTACTGTTTATTTCTATTCTCTCTAGTTTTGAGAGTCAGATAGAAGAAGAAAGGATACTGTTAGAGCAGAGGAGTGATAGACGTTACTTTGCATAGAGAGAGATGGACAGAGAACGAGAGAGAGAGACCCCGCGGTCACCGTTGGCACAGGACAGCCAACTGTGTCAAATGACTGACCTTCCTGAAACCTCTCAAATCAACCTGGCCAGCTTGATCTTGCTGCCAGCTATCCCACTACCTCTCTCAACCTCTATCTCACTCATATCCTCCACCCCTTTTTTCCATTTCCATCTCTCTATCATCTCCTCCTCCTCCACCCTCATTCATCCCATCCATCTATGTGTACCCACACAATGTCTTTCTTTCCTTCACTCTTGCCCTAAGTCTAACCTTTGCAATGTCAAGTCCTTACTTTTTCATTACAGTTACACAATAGATCCCCGTACCCGTTTTACTCTTTGTCAGGCACAACAGTAATGATTACAATCTCAATCTCCTAAATGCCCCCATGCAGGAAATACTCAATTTCATTTATAACCTTTAATTTCGCTCTCAGTCGCCATAACCTTTCATTTTGTCCACAACAAAGGGACTGCTATGTTCACACGGGCCTGACAAGGATTTATAATAGGTCTTATCATGGCAAATAATGGAAATGCTTCACTCTGCCCTTTTACTGCATTTCATAGCATGTGATAATAATTATGATTAAAAACATTTGTGATAACTAGGTAATTCACAGTAATGTCAAAAGAAAATACTTGAGGTAGACAAGTGGTTGATTTAAGTTTGGTTTGGGGCTGCATTTACTGTTGAGCCAGTCCATCGATCATTCCCTCAATTCACTTTCAAACCACAGCTTGCTGTACATTAAATTCACAATTGTTGTTTTCTCATATCTCTATGTACATTACTTTTAAGAATGTTTTTGATTGTTTTCTGAAATGCAAGACAACCACTTTGAGCTCTAACAGCTCTGAAGAAGGATTTATTCAAAGCAAAATGACCTCAACTCTATATCTCTGACCCCAGGTGCACTTTCTTTATTGAGATAAAAGAAAATCCACCCTAAAGCAAATTAGCATTTTATGATGCTGGACAGCTTTACATCTGCAGAGATGCAGGATTCTGTTTCCATTACGTTAAAATAATGCAGTAACCTACAGATCTATACCTCAAATTTGTGTGTCTATCAAGGGTTGAGAGCCTTACCAAAGTGTTATTAAACCAGCCTCTGAATCTCACACAGTTTTTCCACCAAAATAAGCACATGTATGCATGTTTATTAAACATGAAAAAACCTGTTAACAGAAGATAGACCCCTTCCCATTACCAGCAAACTAGATATACATCTGCTGACAAGTATGCCTTTCTTTTTTGTTTCCTTTTTTTTTTTGTTTTCTGGTGCATCACACTCTATGTCATAGCCAGAATGAAAGAAAGATAAATAAACAGCTCAAAGCAGCATGGAGGCCAGTGAAAATGTCAATAGTGTTTACTTCTTACTTACTTATTCAGTCTCTTCCGCAATCTCAGTGTTGATTTTGAAAGATTTATTTAAGTGCCTCTTGGACAGAGATGGACGGTATTTTGCGGTGGCCCGACATTGTATGGCATGGCCACCCTAGCGTTTTATTTCCATCACTGCCGATCAGAGTTGATTGAAGCTGGAACTGATATTTTTCCTGTTACTACTGCAGAGTTATTTATCTAAGGAGTGAATGCCGATTGTAATCTTTCCCATAAACACAAAAGCCAAATGTTGGTGGGTGTATTTTTTGTCCAACAGTAAAGGGGCCTTATAGTCTCAACTAAGTAACTACACCGTAACTACAGCATCAAAGACAATCATTTAAAAGAGCTTTAATGTAGTGAAATCAGAGTCTTGGTTCTCTGTTTTTTTTTTTAATTTTGGACATTTCCTTTCAGTCAAAAAGTCTGACTGTAACACAAAGCTCATTGGAATAGCATGTGAAGTGTGTTTCAGGGTGTACTTCCAGAATAAGAGTTTAAAGTGTGACCAAATGAATCATTATAACAGTCCACAACAACTCTTGCCACGTCTGGCCAAAATGGATCCTCTTTCTGCGCTCCCCCTTATCTCTGTTATAGCTAACCTTATCTCACAAATGGGGCCCGTTCAGACACACAATCATAATATACATCAATGGCACCAAAGTGGACAAACACACAATGCGCACATATCACACATGTTAATGGCACTGGACTTGATCTTTTTTTCCCATTTGCGGTGAAAGACACAACCCATTAAAAAAAGGGGAGTAGAGAAACCCTTTTTTTTCGCAGATGAAATGAAAGGCTCGTGTTGCAGCGATCTGTCAAAGAAAGGGAAGGTTCAACGGTGGGTCAGACTACCGGGGGGATTTTTTTCACCGTGTTCCCTCTCAAATTACATGGTGGAAGAGAGGGATACAAGGAGAGAAAGGAGGTGATACTAGGCAGCTGAGGCGTGGAGAGAAAGATTGATGTATTCAGAGAGAGATGGCAAGAGAGAGACAGAGAGTATGCCTTCAAAAAGTTCCATATTCATGAAACTCAGTGTTGCAAAAGAACTTTTGCCACATCCAAAGATAATTAGGCAACAGATCTAAATGGAGCATGGCATTGTAAAAGACTAATTGGTTCTGGTCATTCTAATTCAGAGTTCACTGAGACAGAAGTTCAATCGGAGTGAGAGGCTGAAAAGCGGCAGCAGGGAAAAAAGAGATACCAGGTGGATGGAAGGTCAGTGGGGCAGTATCAACATCAAGGCAATATCTCGCTGTACAATTCTCTCTCCATCTTTCTCACTCTCATGGCTCTCTCATCCTGTTACTCTCTACTGCCTTGTCCTCTTTGCTGGATCTTTCCCACTACTCCTGTTTCAAACACATACACAGGCTGCAGAGTTGGTTCAATCACCAACTGAAAATGACCGTAGGCACTGAGAGAGAAGGGAAAGGCATTGTGCGAGAGTGTGGAGGGGGGCAGAGGGAGGTAATGAGACAGAGAGAGAGAGGTAGGAGGGGATGGCCTCTGTGACAAACAGAGAGGAGAGCGAATGGGAAGAGGAGACAGTGGAAGCGGGGGACTCTTCTGTCCAATAGAAGTTGGGGTTAAAAAGTCGAAGGCATCATAAGCGTCAAAGGCAGACTACAGAGGCCATTCTTTCAACTGTCTTCTCTTTTCAAATACAAGGCTATATTGTGAGAATTATGGTTCATTCCTGCACCAGTAAAGATGTTTCTCTTGTATGCATTTAGTACAGGGGGACTTGCAGCAGAGCACATTTCTTATGCTTCTAAAGGAAATCAGAATTTGATAAATCCTTTTAATATTCATCCATGCAATTATGGAGCTTCGAGTAGATTGTTCCTATGCTTCTGCTTCATTCATTTTAGCAAGACTGTGCCACCACCTTCACACCACAATGGAAATAATCGCCGTTATAAAACAGCCTCCTGTCCGTCGTTTTGACTGACTGCAGGTTTAGATGTACAAACACACAGATATAACCACGCTAGGCATGATTTTAAAATGAACATGCCAGCTCAAAAGTTACCACTCACCATGTTGCCTAGCAACCTCCACTTGTTTAGCCACTGTTCAAGGACTTTGCTGAAAGGAAACATAACATTTAAATCTTATTTATTAAAAAGAAAACGTCTCAAACAGTTTTGCCCTTTGTTATTGCACTGATGTATTACCAGAATTTCATCCAAGCAATGAGCCATGAAGTGCTGTTCTTACAGGGTTTTTTTTAAGAGCAGCAATTGTTATGGCACTTAGGTGCAATAACCAATAAAATGCTTATTATTCAATTTATCGTGCAGATAAAAGTGATTGTTTTTGTTTGAATATGAAATCTAGGAACATTTTCAGCATGGCAGTAAAACTCACAAAAGGAAGAAAACAGTAAAAAGAGATGTAACCACAGCTTTAAAAACATCACTGCAGGGAAAATACAGAGGAAGCTGTTTCCCATTTTACCTATCACTTCTCACCATATAACATCTGACAAAGCTGAGCTGACATAAAAAAATAATCTTGAGGGAAATAAAAGATAAGTGTGCCGGAGCATCATGAAAATGAATACATTTCTCTCTGCACTGTTACTCAGGGAAAAAGGCACATTTAGGAGTTATAAACAACTCACATAGAGATCACAGAGATTACACAGACAAAAACCAGAACAGCAGCGAGAAGAAATCACAGAGCACAACTACGGGGAAAAAAGGAGAAGGAGAGAAAAAACAAAGTGAGAAAAAACAACAAGATCCAGCTTAGAAACAGACAAGTGGCTAGAAGCAGAAAAACAATACGATCCAGGACGAGAGGATAACTCTGACACCGGGAGAAGAAAGGAGATGCAAGAGACGCGCAAAGAAAGGAGAACCAAAGTGGAGGAGAGAAACAGAAATGAAGGACACGCAGGAAAGGGAAATGGACTGTAATGAAGGCAGAACAAGGACTGCTTGTTTGTGTGTGTGTCTCGACGCTACAATGAAATCACAGCTGTTAATCTCTCTGATCTTTCTTACACTTTTGGAATATCTGTCAAAAAAAAAATCATATCCTTCAAGGCCTGTTTTTTTATACTATTTAACAGTTTATTGATCAAACTTTCTACTATATCAGAAAAATAAAAAAGGTTTGCACACAAAAAAATTCTGTGGTGCCACACATGAGCATACTGAATAGAGAGAAGTCCCTCCCCTTCCCATGAACCACCATGGGACTGTATTTCAGAAAAAAACAAAGTACTGTAGTCAATGGCCAGAGAAAAATAATCTTTTGACCCTACATGAATGCGCCATGGTATGATGTTTGTCATTTTGAAAGATCATTTTGCAATCAAAAAAGTAATAATTTGTCATAGAACTGCATTATACGAGTGTTAAAATGCGTGATTATAAAGACTACACAAGTCGTGTAGGTGACGTCATCCCTTCTCTTTCACTGAAGCTACAATGCCTGTGTTTTGTACTGGAACACACATGTTCTTTCACTTCCCAGCTGATAAAAAAAAGCGAAGATACTAAAAAATAGCAACCTCTGGGGCTGAACAAATGAAGCCATCATGGAGGTATCCAAAAACTGCAGTTCCTTGAATGGCCACTTGAGGCTGGCTTTGGAAGCAAGTCAATCCCCATACAATATTCATATTAAAATGCTCAACTTTACAGCAGAAATAAACATGTCTATAGCCTGCTGCCAAAAAAATAGATAAAGATAAATTATAGTTCATTTTAATATTCATGAAAGCTGAATGGGGGTGGATTTTTTATGACTCATCTATTTAAAATACATTATGGCTTAAAGTTACGTTTTTTTGGGGGGGGGGGCGCTCTACTAATACATATGAGTCAGATCCACCCCTCGCTCCTCTACTCTCTCTGGTTCCAAAAAAACAAGATGGCAACAGCCGAAATGCCAAACTTAAGGCTACAAAACAGGAGTCCCCAAACTAATGAGAGATGTTGAGATGGCTATTTCCATTGTTTCATACAGCGTATGGATAAAACACATCAGGTAAGACAAAGCCACATTTGTGTGTAGCCAGCCGGAGTAACTGAACTATATCGACGAGATGAGAGATGTGGTTCATTGAGCGATTTCATGCATAACTAAATAATACTACTACAAAGTTACGACAAACTGCAAATTCTTGACTTGATAAATCATGTTGTAAAGAAACACCACTAAAACCATATGTGTACTTCATGGCACAATTCAAACTGGGGGAAAAATATTTGTCTATTGCCATAGACATACACTTTTTTTTTTTTTTACAGGCATATGGTCTCATAGGGGAATCTGATAAGGAGGGACTTTGCCTATCTATTCTGCCCATCTTTTTTCTTCCTATTAAGTCACAAGACAACCAAAGGGTTAAAGCAGGACGACACTGCAACAGAGGATCCTTGATATGATTTACTGAAGGATATTTCTAAAGCCACCTAGAGCAACAAGCACATCAGCCACACTTGGCTGTGACTGCTAGTGTACCTCCTGAACCTGTCATTTCCCAGTTACTGCCAGATCATCCTCTGACTCAGGATCTGCTGTAATCACAGGCTCAGCAGATTGAAGAAACACAGTCGGTCTAACATCCATACAGATCTACATCAGCAGGGAGCCACATTCCATAAAGAGAGTCATGGTTAGTTTGCAGCATGCAATGTGCTCTGTCTACTCCAGAATCGCTTATGCAGCAGAGACCAAAATCAAATACCAACTGCATCCTTAACCCACAATTATTAGCGGCATCGACTAGAGTTTGACAAGCATATTTAAGGATCGTCAGACCAGAGCCATGTAATAAGAGTGGTTATAAAAACAAATTAAAAAATTAAAAAAAGATTTTGGCTGGAAGGGAAAGGATGTATGATTCAGTGGAAAGATAAGTCCATGAGGGTAGTCTGAGAGTGACTGTGCTGTTCTGTCTCTTGTTTATCGGTTTGTGTTTTTCTATGTATCTTACTGTAGCTATGAAAGTGAGTTTTTTAAATGATATCATGTAAAGAACTATGTTTTGTCCTGTCCTTTTCCTTTCAGTCAAGTACTGTCGTGTTTCTGTTTAGATTTTCTGCTGATAAAAATTATTTTAAAAAAATGACTTTCTGCTCAGCCACGTTGGTGATCACTGTTCATGCTAACGATCCCATCCTTGTTTTAAAACACAGCTACGATGGTAAATACAGTATATTGCTTCCTGCATATGCACCATCCAGATTATAACTAATCTGCAAATTATGCAAAAGTCCCTAATACTATGTCTTGTACTTGTGAGATGCGATGACCACATTCACTTCTGAATTTGGACAGTTTTTTCCATTTTCAAAATTACCTGAAACACAATAACACAGTTGTACTGTAACCCGTCACCACAAGTAAATATGTGAGCCTTTCTGTTAATTAAAAAAAACAGTTCCATTGTCACCTACAACAAGCACCTCCCTTGACAAAAAAAAGTCAAATCAGAAATGAAGGGAAGTGTGTGAGAGATTCTCCCTTGTGAGACTTGCAGACTTGTTATTTTCATCGAGATTTGTTCTGTTGTGTTTCTCCAATAGGCTGTTGAGTGCTGTAGCAGGGGGATAGTCACGCTAGAGCTGCTTTGTATGAATAACATTTCATGTGCAATAATCTGTGGCTTTCTTGTCACGAAATTACACACAAACACACACACACACACACACACACAGATGAGGAATGGCCTCAACCATGGCCACAATCACACATTGTGTCTGTGTCTTTCTCCTCTCTCCGTCTCCCCCCTCTGTCTCTCTCCGAGACTCTCTCTCTCTCTCTCTCTCTCTCTCTCTCTCTCTCTCACTCACACACACACACACACACACACACACACACACACACACACACACACACACACACACATGCACTGAAGTTGGGTAAAAACTAGCAAGAGACAGCCACAGATTAAAGAACAAGAGGGTTCACCATAGGAACTAGTTGACCAAACCAAAACACATATCTGAAGTAATAATTGTGGCAATTCCTATAAATAACTGTGTTTTACATATTTATTGCTCTCTTCTTCTTCTTCTTCTTTCATTCACATGAGAGTTTTGTTCTGTCATAATCTGTATTAAAGTGACATTCTCTGACATTCTAATTGAAATAAATGTGAGTTTTATAACTTTTGTCAGTTCATAGTCCTCTTTCTGTCTCCCCACACTTCCCCGTCCCCCTGTTTCTGTCACTCTGTCTGCACTGTGAAATGAGCAGATGAACACACTTCATCGAGTCTGTCAAAATCTATATTAAAGTACCAACTTGTGACATTTTGATATAAATAAATTTCAGTTTAGCGACGTTGCGTTGCTGACAGATTGCGGGTGATAATCACTCCACATGTACATTTACTTCAACATTTTTTGATGATGAAAGGGAAACAGTCTTAAAAGGAAGAAAGAGACTGGAGTGAACTTCAGCTGAGAAGGAGACTTAAGTCGGCGTTTAGTGTGTTTTGTGGGTACCGCCAGCTACTCTGTTGTGAGTTGACGTTTTTATCTAGTTTTTAAGCGTCTTACTATACTACACTTTTAGATCATGGTTATTTTACCTTCACGTTTTAACACGGTCGAAGATTTTAAACCTCACACGTTTGGAGCTTTAGTTTATCTGACATACTGGTGTCCCTGGACTACCGCTAGCTTAGCAGGTTTGTTTTTAGCCTGGTGGCTAGGTTATTCGGCCACTTCTAACGAAACATTTAAGCTACCACAACTTCTACGGACAAACTGCTAGTCTGATGGCTGAGTGAGGATCCGAGTGTCGGTCATGCCATCTTACCATTTCAAGGCTGAAGAAAAGCATTGCTGGTCTGGAGGCTGATCTTAGGGAGGAGTACAAGCTCATTTTGGAGTTTCCCTCTGTTGCCACAGTCCAGGCAAAACACCCCGCAGGTCTGGACTCCTCTGGCTGCAGCAACCGGCATGCGACCAGCCTGAGAGCCGGACACTGCTCTGACTCTTTCTTGTTAAAAACAGCAGTAAAAACATTTTCATCTCGGGACCCATTTCAACACTGGGTCCAGGGGCTGGACGTTTCAGTAGGTTGCTGGCTTTACACGAGTGGCTTCAGGCTCAATATCCAGCTCAAAACTTTGGGTATATAGACAATTTCAATCTTTTCCTGCAGCATCCTGCGTTTTTCACAAAAGACGGTCTTCATCCAAATCGGTTGGGCTCACGTATGTTGTCAGCAAACATTTTTCATCGCTCTCTGTCTAGCTCACCTGCATGATTGGTTTACAAACTCCGCTCTGGATACTCACTCCTCATTGGTTATCAGTTCTTGTTTCTACGCAGCCATCTATTGTTGTTAACACCGCCCTCCACAGGCAGGGAGGAGACGTAACCTCTGTCTCCTGTTATAAGCAGCGTCAGGCAGAAAAAAGTACGCTGTCAGTGCGCAGCCTCCTTATCTAACTTAACATCAGTTGTGTGCCAGCCTCATACTCTGCCTGATAATGTTTTTATCACGCTAAAATTAGCACTATTAAATATCAGGTCTTTGTCAGGCAAGTCGCTTTTAGTGAATGATTTCATTATCAAGTAAAAGCTTGATTTTCTGTCTTTAACTGAAACGTAGTTGAATGAAAACAATAGCACAGCAGCTCTCATCAAATCAGCTCCCCCAACCTTTAATTTTATTAGTGAGGCCAGAGCACTTAAAAGTGGAGGCGGAGTAGCCACCTTTTTTAATGATGTCCACCAATGCAAAAAGTTGTCATATGGGAGGTTTGAATCTTTTGAATATTTTGAATATTTTGCGCTTCAGCTGAGATCAACTCTGTCGAGCAATCTTAATAACTATTTAAAAATAATCCACGCTTTTTCTGTGACTTTTTTCAACTACTGGCTGCTTATGCATCCTGGTCAATTTTGGTCTTTCCCAACATGTGACAAATCCAACACATAACAAGGGTCATATTTTAGATAATTGTTTCTAAAGGTTTACACATTTCAGAGGTCGTGGTAAGAGATGTTGCCCTTTCCGACCACTACCGTGTCCTCTTTAAAATGACCATCGCTACTGATAGTAAAAGAGTTAAAACAGAGGTTATTAGAAAGAGTTATATTAATAAAAACGCCTGCATTTTTCAACCAGGGTTTTACACCTACACCAGCTCTGCCTTCACCCTCTGTCAACGACTTTGTTAACAGTTTCAGTTGTAATATTACAAATGCTAAACATGAAATTGCTCCAATGAAGACTAAAGTTGTCTCTGGTAGGAAAAAAGCTCCTTGGAGGAATGACACAATTGTTAAAGCTCACAAACAGAGTGTAGAAAGGTAGTACAAAACTCCAAGTCCACCATGATATCTTTAAAGAGAAATTTACAACCTGAAGCAAAAGAGGGTAAGGCAGCTCTTTTTCTCAGAGATCATTAACAACAACAACAACAAACGCTCTTTATTCACTATCATTGACAGATTGGCAAACCCCACAACATTGCTGCATCCAGAACTACTACCCACCAAATGTTGCAATGATTTTGCTTCTTTTTACTAGGACAAAATTCTCAAAATGAGACAAACAGTTCGTAAGTCCATCAGCTCAAGCAAAATGGTTATGTCACCTGTGCCTCCTAACAAGATCACTACAGTTTCACCCCTTAGACCACGCAACCTTGATCAATATTATTCACAATCGACCCCCAACTACCTGTTGTCTAGACATTTTATTTTTCCCTCTCTCCCTCTTGCTTTTTGATTCTCTTTAGTGTTTGAATGTTATTTTAATGTCTTCTTATTTTTATCACTGTATTTCCTGATTTTCTGTGCCCCTGTAAAGCACTTTGAATTGCCTTGTGTCTGAAGGGTGCTATATAAATAAACTTGCCTTGCCTTTAGGAAACGGAATAAACGGAAGAAAGCCAGACAGACAGAAAGGTTGCAGTGAGGTGAAGTGGCGACTTGAGGCAGACACAGGGGATGTGTTGGCAGCCTTACAAACAAAAAGCCGTTTTTTTCAACCCTAATTGCCTTCTGTTTTTTTGACACTTTGATATATGCTAACCTGTGAAGCAATCCCAAGGCTATCACTGTACAAGCTCTTTCTTCCTCTATAATCCCTTTCAAACCGTCTCCTCAAGGTGGGAATTTCACACAATTGTGTCGCCTCACTGTTCAGTATAAAACGCACAATCACGGGTTCAGACGACAGAGTTGTCTTGCCTTTAGGCCGGCATTGGAGCTGATGTTTTGACAGCATGTTTTGCATGTGACCCCCACTGGAAGTTTTGAAAAGTAGCTATTAGCAGTTAGCAGCTAACTCAAAGAAGAAGAACAGCAGCCGTAAATGGCCACAAATTGGAAACACTGAGGTCCTGGAGCTCCTTATTATCCAAGTAAAGGACGAGATTAGCTGCCATATAACAGGGATGTTAAATGATTGTTATTGCCATGTTATGCCATTGTCATTGTTTATAAAGCCATGCCGACACATGTTATCTGTCACACTAGAGGCAGTTGCTGTTGTGTTACAGCTCATGCCTATTACTCCTCTTTCAATTCCACAATGCCAGCATGCTAACTAACATCTAACTAACTCAGTTACTCATGTTAATATACTTAATTTTGTTAACCTCCAAAAAATCTAACCTGTGTGTCTGTATGTCCTTATTAAATCCCTTTGCATACATACACAGTAAAATTAGTAAATGTGCATATGCTCAATGAAATTGAGAGGTGTGACTATGATCAGATAAATTATAAAGACAAAATTAAACAAAATAATGTGTCAGATTGAATGATATACTCTAGGCATGTACACAGGTCGAAATGTATTCACTTTGGGTTTTTTTTCAAAATGTATTGCCTTTCTTTAGCTTGGCAGCTTTTAAGTGCTCCGCTGTCCAAAGGGTTTCACTGCAGTTCTCATGTACTGACATGAAACTGTGTAAATGTCAAGTCCTTAATTATAGCCTAAGAGCCGGTCAAGCTTTGTCAAGCTGTAAAGGCTTATTATGTCATAAAAAATTTTAGTCTTTTTTCCCATTAACGAATGTGCGACAAGCTGCTTTCCACTCACTCAATAATAAAAGATGTAAAAATAAAAATGAATTACCATTTTCTACATTCAATTAAAAACTTCATCACACTCATTTAGCAATACCTCCTGTGCGGCTGCATGAACAATGAGATTTCTCACTCGTTCTTTAATATTTTTGCATATTTCTTCAACAACAGAACAAACAGGTTGTCAAAGTGTCACTTCCCTTTCTCAGGGGCTTACAATGTGCACAATGGATCAGTTTCAGCAAATAATAAGTGAAAAATCATAACAGATGAATACAAATAAATGTCACTGTAGAGCTTAAACTTAATTAAAACACTTAAGAGTTTTGATCTCGCTCTGTGAGACAGTTCAACTTTGTGTGTGTGTGTGTGTGTGTGTGTGTGTGTGTCAGTGTATAACAGTGATTTTCCCATACTCCAATTAACAGCCATAGCTGAAAAAAGGTAATTACAAAGCTAAGTGGGAGACCTGAAGTCCTGCTGAGACACGTAACACAGACACACGTTGGTGTGAAAACAATACACACAAACTGACACTAACTCAAAATGATGCGTTAACACAAGAGCCTGTCAATCCATCAGTAGGAAGCAGGATCACAGTATAGACACACTGTGACAATTAAATGCCATTCAAGCTTTTCTTTGAACCACACAAAGAAATTCTATGGACTCTTCTATGAAGTACTGTATGGCCGTTCGTTAACAGTGAAATGACAATCATCAGTGGTTGGCATGGTTAATAAAAGACAACAGAAGTGCTCAGAAGAATGGTACCTAATTCTTGAAAGTGGAAATATTCACTTTTTTTTTAAACTTGAGCTTACAATTATATAGTAAATGTTAATCGCATAATGTAATGGATGGATTTAAGACTGAAAGAGAGGGAGAAGGAATCACATCCAGCAATGCAGACGCAATGGGGCTGGAGAAAAGGACAAAAAAAAGAAATAGGTACCAAATGTGACAAAGTAAGCAAGTATGCAGTAAAACACTGCTTGTGCTAATCTATTATAATCTGTAAATATGATTTATGTCAGTTATGTCAACGGAACATTAAACGGATTGTGAAACACAAGTCAAATTATTTTTACTTTCTAACCGGGACTAGACACGCACATCATGTTGGTTTGTCTATACACATCATCATAACATCAGCTGAGACGTGTCTAGACCACACACACACACACACAAGCACACGCACACGCACATGATACCATCACTGTTCTGAAAGTGCTTCACACCATGTCAAAATCTACCTGATTAACAAGTTGGTTCAGCTGTACAGTCAGATCATGCAGATGTGTGGTGACTACTTGCAGCACCAGTTTTTTAAGAACTGTTAATGGGGAGGTGAAATCCTGGTCAGCTGGTGCAACATGCTTATGTGTGTGTGTGTGTGTGTGTGTGCGTGCGTGCGTGTGCGTGTGTGTGTGAGAGAGAGTGAGTGTGTGTGTGTGTGTGTGTGTGTGTGTGTGTGTGTGTGAGTGTGTGTGTTTGCAGGCATGAACAGAATCCAGGAACAAGTGACATGTCCAGACTTGTTCTGGATGAAGCCGAAATGGGTAAGGTTTATAAGGATTCTAAACTCGACATGCTTTAAAAAGTAAGAGGCTTGGGGGGGGGGGTTGCAGTGGGAAAAGGGCTATACTGAAGAAATTCCTCAAAGTCATTACTAATGACCGACTTAGAGTGTGTGGTAGTATATTTTTCTGCAGATAATCTGCTCTCTGACTGTATTTTGTTATTCTCTTCTTATTTCCTTTGTTTGGGATATTTATGTACATGCACAGAGTTCAGGTGAGGTCAGTGCTTTATAAAATGAAAGCGACCAGGTGCCAGACAATGAGCAGCAGACATCCAACAGCACAGCTCTGAAAATACGCAAAGAAAACAATGCTAAACACTAAACGAGAGTGAATCTGGGGTTGGCTTTTACTTTTACTGGCGAACATGTTTACAAACAGTAAACAAAAATCCTGAAACCCATAGCTTTAAGTAACATTGTTACTCAGCACTTTTACATATAATAGAGTATTTCTGGAATATAATACTTTTACATAGGTTTTGAGTACTTCTTTAAGTGCTGACAATTGTGTCATTCCGATAACATTTAAGTTTCCTGTAGGGCTGGGCGGCATGGTGAAAATTGAATATCACAATATTTTTTAACCTAATACCTCAATATCAATACTGAAACAACATTGCAGGGTTTACTGTTGGTTTTCACAAGATATTTACTTAATGCCATAATGCAATTTTGATAAATAATCATCAGGAATGTGGATATAATGACTACGTGGGTAAAGACTTCTGTCGAAGTCTGTTGATTATTTTCTCAATCAATCTATGTTGTTTGGTCAAAAAAATGCCAGAAAATTGTGAAAAAATATCAGTCAGTGTTTCCCAAAGCCAAAGATGACGTCCTCAAATATCCTGTGTAGAAAGATGATCAGTTTACTGTAGAAAAATCAGAAAATATTTACATTCAAGAAGATGGAATAGAGACTTTTTTCTCTTTTTCTTAAAAAAAAAAAACACTCAAACTTATTAATCAAATATCAGATTAATTTGCAATGAATTTAAAAGTTGACAAGTAATCGATTAATTGTTGCAGCCCTGGTAGAGGCAAGGAATAAAACAGCAAGAGCATCACTTTACTGTAACACAACCTTTGAAACCAGTAAAAGACAACACTTAGGAATATTACGATACCCAAAATATAAGATGTTTTAAGTCTCATATTACCATATCGACATAATATTGATATATTGAGCCCTAATACCCTGTTGTATAAAAGAAAGAAAGAAAGACAAAGATCCTTCCCTCCCTCCGTGAGCAGTGATGTCACTATTTGTAACTGCAGCACTGATGACCAACGAGGTGATAAGGGTGTCCAGAATGTTTCCCATGAGCCACATAAAGTCTTTCATCCACACATATGGAGCTATTTACATGAAACAGGTGGTGGGGCAGTGAAGACTGAAGAGTCAGACACACACCCGTGCACACTGTCTCGTTATCTCTGCTCTCAGTTAATTTACGGTCTTAGATCAAACATTAGAAAATGATACACCTGACACTCAACCACATATCATGCAACCAAAGAACGAAATGGATGAGGGCTGACGAACAGCTGTCTTGTAATTTACAGTTCTGTCACCACTGCAGATTATAGAAAACAATAAGATACCAGATACCGCATGATGTTACCACACGGCGCAGGTGCAGACGTGAAAAAGACGGAAGACAGAGTTTCCCCACAGCTGCTGGTTTATGACTTATAATTACTGTCATAACCATAACTGTCATTCAACACCACATAGCCTCATTGGCGTGCATGTGCTCGCCACACTGTCAGAGAGCTTTGCTGTTTTATAGTTTGCTTTGTTGAGTTCATTTGCTCATTTGCTCCCATGTGGTGAGTCATGATTCTTCTTTGTCTGTGTCGGCTCTGAATTAAAATGAGCAGGCAAAAACAAATGTATGCTTTACGGATGGATGCATGCATGGATATATGAATGCATCGATGGACATCATCATCAAGTTTCATCACGTTGGAAGTTTTTTACTCTCTTCCCCTCCTTTTTTCTAACTTTCTCTCTCTCTGCCTTTTAACACCTTTAAAATCAATACAAATCCAACCAAATGTAAAAACAACCATGCCATGAATGCATATTTCACCAATGTCATTTCCCTCTTATTCACGCCACTGTGAAGCCGCTGCCGCCACAGGAATGACAACCCTTGTTGGGATTCTGTCGCATCAAGCCAGCAGATTTGAATGCTAAACCCATTAGCCAAGCATCACTCACAGTCAGAGCTGGCGATGATAAATAACCCGACCAGAGAAATCTGATTAGCAGAGACGGAGGCAGGGGATCTGAGGGAATGAGTAACAGCAATGTCGCCGTTATCGGGCCTCTGTCAGATTGGAAATCACAAACCGAGAAAACATGAAATGTTCATCTGCAATGGGTTGTGTCGGCTGTTTTCCTAAAACATGGGTTGGGACCCAAAATTGGATCTTTGGTGGTTTGCAATTAAATGAAAGCTGAACTGTGTGTGCATGTTGCTAAGCTCTGACATGTCAAAGTCACTGATCTGCACAACAAACAGGCAGGTTAATAGGTATATTTTAACCTGCAAGAAAGTGGGAGTTTTTGGGTGGTACTTTTGCCTTAAGGGTGCCTTGGTTGAGTGAATCATTCACATTCACCTGGCAGTCAACCATGCACAGGCTGACAGTCAAATACACTGTTTGTGTACTGTCTTGAGCTCTGGCTCTGTTTACTATTTTCATCTTCTTCTGGCTGATAATCGATAAAACTGGAGGAAGGCGGCTGATTATTCATCATATTTTGTTGATATCTTAGACTTAGCTGACCTCGGAGAAAGGGAAAATGAAGGACAGGGGCTATGTATTTTTTATTTTTAACAGCGAGTTAACATCAGATTTTATAAGACATTCTTTCATGGTGAATACAGAAATCCTTCATCATTTTTTGTCACTCCAGTGACCAAATTTACTGCAACAAACACAAAAAGCACTCACAGCACATTCAATGATTTTCTTGACCTTTGAATTATTCACGCATTTTGATGCAACTGGGAAAGTGTGAAGATTTGAAAGTGCAAGCAGCAGTTTTGACTGATGCATGTATGAAACAATTTGTTATCATGTAACTAACTGCGCGCTTTGTTGCACCTCCTCTGGTTTTCATAGCAGACAGTCATGCTTCATGAGATATACAAGGACTGACATCAAGTGTGTTTTGATTCTCCATTCTGCCAAACTCCCACCAGGGAGTGGCCTCACATGCTCAGTTTATGAAATGTTTTTAAGTACAGATTGGGTAGTGTATGCTACAAAGTACGGCATTTTTTCAATCTGATTATGCTGCAAAGTGGTCCCTTAGAGTATTTTTTAAAAATATTTTTACATCTTGGTTAATAAACTATCCCATTAACAATACAAGGTCCCCTTCAAATCAAAAATGTATTTTTATCTGTGTACGTTTCTCAGCTTGTATCTGTGCAAAGTTTGGTACTAGAGAGGTGTTTTCACATTCCTGTACTGAAGGGGGCTCTTCCCTAAAATCTGAGATTCAAACATGCCCCAGGCAGGCTAAATTAGGTATGTCCTTTATACAAGTCACTGTTTAATATGGGAAATGCATAATGACCATGTTGACAAATAAACAGACACAATGACAGAAAAGAAACCTTCAGCGCAGAGAAAACTGCGGTATAGAGAGCATAGTTTGCATTAGCAGAGTGGAGGTTTGGTCAACAAACATAGTAGAGTGTGCAGTGTTTGGATGTAGACGGGACCCTGGAGCTCCCATTAGCTACCAAAAACCACATTGTAGCAGATATTATTGTATGTTTCATAAACATGAATGCCGTATCTGCCACTGTCAGATAGCCTACAAGCCAACAAACAACACAAACAAGATGCTAATTACATTAAACATTCGGATATGTCTGTTCGTCACAACACTCTCCTCATCTGAGTCTGGGTCTGACTGAGGCTTTAACATGTAACACTAGCCACCTTACTGCTCTTTCACCTGTCAAGCGAGGGTGAACAGCACAGGAGGAACTTGAAAGCAAACCTACTGCAAGCAGGCCAAATCCAGAACTTCTCAATGAGGTAGAAAGAATAGATCTGCTTCTAGTCCCTCTCCAGAGGATTTCTTTTTTTAATTTACTTTTTTTATGTGGAAAAAACATGTTAATCTACATATTAGCATTAGTTTAAGTATTTTAAAATGTGTCTTTAATCCACATGTTGTTTCCATTGTAGCCGTTTTTTTCGTACAATTTTCTTTCACACTTTCTTGCTGCTCAATCCAAAGCAGTTACATTTTACACGTGAAAAGCGCAATTATTTGTCTTTGGTCTTTTTCTTTTTAGAGCATTTTTCCAAGTACTGTCACACTGAAAAGGTCAACCTGGACACAGCATGCAACATCTCAATGAGACAATCGATTCAAACCCCTTAACCTGGTCACTCAGGTCAGATATATACATTTACATTCATTATAGTAACCCTTAAGGTCAAACCGAATTCAATTACATAATTCATCACTATACGGCGATTAAATCCACGGGCAAGGTGATTGTGTGCAAATGAAGGTGTTGTAATCTTGTTATTATCATAACTGAATTCCAGGTAAAAATCTATGTAATGAATGGCCACCGGCGCAGAATGCTGTTCTGTTTTTTCACTTCGGATCAACTGGCAGAGCAGAGGTATTTTAATCTAACTATTACTGCACAGCAAAGAGCAAGGATGCACATAATGATATACAATACATGATTACAATGATTGCATATCATTAGCAAGATTTTTCCCCTGCAGCCCAGGACACATCAGCACACCACAGCATCAAACCATCAGTCCTGGTTAATAATTAAATTCAATTTACTCTCACCAGTTCATGACAAGCTCATATACCATCTGTACACCCAGCCACTTATAGCTTGCATAAGCATTCCCTGCAACACAAACAATTACACAAACACACACAAGCACACTTACATCGATTGACCTTTCCCGCTGAGTGTTATTAATACATGCAGGTCGTATTAAGAAAGGTTAACGAGCAGTAGGGCCAACACCGCTCACATGGAATACAAACAACAACAGTAGAGGCCTAACCCTACACAGGTGACAGTCACGTGACTTTTAGTACCTTTGAAATATATTTACATTAATGCACTGCAATCTCTGCACAATGCACACACTGAAGAGAATGACTCTGATGGCATTAGTCAGTAATTAGTGACAACAGAAGGGGTTAATGGTGTAAAGAAGACAGTCCTGAGATAGATAAGACGGACATTATCAACAGTATCTGAAACATGATGAATCATTCATAACATGCTGAATGAAACACCACAAAGAAGATGTATGTTTCCCCCCTTTTTTTTTTACTTTTCAGTTTTGCAGTTTTACCAAGCTAGTTAAATATCTGCAAGCAGATGGATCTTACTGTTTATCCTGCTGTAGGGTTATGTCCATGCAAAGGTGCTTAGAAATAGTAATATGCAATACCACTAGAGGTCTTCGTGTGTGTACCCAGACCCTCAGACCCTAGTAAATGGGATTACAAGAGTGAAAGGTTTAGGCAAGGAGAGGGATTGATAACGGTTAAGGTAAGAACTTCAGAGTAAGTTAATCAGAGGCAGGGCAGGTTATGGTTTCGCTATCCTTGGAGACAAAAATTCGAATCCCGGGCCTGTCCCAGCACTTGAATCTCTCTCTTTTTTTTGTTTTGAACATGCCAGACCATTAAGGTTGTTATTGGTCTTTTTGGACCCACGATGACCTCTAATGTGCACATAAGCTGTCACATGCATGCCCGTATCCAGGACAGCCCCCGTGCACATGGTTCAATCGCTTAAAAACAAATGAGAGTCAAAAGACAAATAAAAATCACAACAACCTTATAAATTAAACTGCTGCTTTGATGTCAGACAGATGTCCAGCATGGAACTTGCATGCATAGCTAACAGCTACAGTGTGTTTCATCTAGGAAAGTACAGCACAGGGAAAAACCCTGTGGTTGCACAAAAAATACTCAATATATACATCACAAATGATCTGAAGCTGCTCTCTTTCTTTCTTGCACGTCCAGAAAACTGTCCAGTCACTCACTACATACACATCCTGAAATACATCTCCTCCTCCTTCCCACATCACAGAGCTGCCAGGCATGGATCGAAACTTTAACGGTCTTGGGAACTACTTAGAAACATGTGGAGTCACAAAAATAAATGTAATTCACAAATGACTTGGAACCTCTCTCTCCCTCTCTCTCTCTCTCTCTCACTCTCTCTAACTGGGTCAGTGTGATGATGGTGTCAGTGTCTGGACTCAGCAGCAGCATATTTGCATCAGTCATCCCAACTAGACCGTGAAGAGAAGGATTTCCCTGCTCAGCTGTGCCAGTGAGTCAGTGAAATATACCCTCATGAAACCCTGCTGGACTGAAAAGAGGCCTGAGGAAAACTTGGATCCATTTAATGGGCTCAACTTGAGGCTTTTTGCTTCTGACAATGCAGATACTTTGTAAGTGGAAAGTAACATCACAAGAGACCAACTTCACATAACGATGTTTATAAGGCATGTAGACACCATTCTCATGGTATTTTATAGATGTGTTTTTTTAAGAACAGATTTATACATTAAAGCTGTAGTTGGGAAATTGTATACAAAATAACTCTTTGTATTTGCTAAAATTGTCACTCTATTCAGACAGGATTAAAGGAGAGAGATTATCTGTGAAACAAATGATAGTCCTCTGCTTACTCTGTTGCCTTGTAGCACACAGTGTGTGAACAAAACCAACCATTCAGAGCCAAGGAGTCCAATGCAGCTGTCAATCATGTCAATCACTGCTCATGAAATGCAACTGTCAAGCGAGGCAGCTCTGATCAAATATGAGTCAAGCTTATGTAACTGCTTTTTTATTTCTAGCTTCAAATGTTTTCAGAAATATATATTAGTGAAGTTGGTCCAGCCAGTGGGTGATGCTTGTTATGTCAGTGAAATGTCACAAATTTTTATCATTTTACAGTAAAACAGTACACTAGAATATGTTTCTGAAAACATTTGAGGTGAGAAATAGTCAATGCAGTTACAGAATCTTGATTCATATTTGATCAACAATGCCTGGTTTGACCACAGTTCACAAGCAGTGATTGACACAATTGACAGCTGCGTCTGAGACTCCTAAACTCTGGTTGTTTTCAGCGTGTTATGGTCAATTATAGAGTGCCGTTAGAGGCAGTAGGAAGAGGAGCGACATGTTTTTTTTATAGACTGTGTGTCTATGTACGTCTTTCAGAAGACAGTGACAGTTCCCGCAAATATGACACAAAGTAATTTTCATCAGAGTTACAAACTGTAGCTTTAAGCGTTTGCTGTTATGAAAGATCATTGGTCATATTATCAGATCAGCACCGGTTGCAAACTCAGACTGCTCTAAATACTTGTAGCTTTATCTAAATATGGCACTCATGTTTCTGCATTTTAAAAAAAGAATTTTTTTTTTTTTTTAAAAGAAAAATCTTTTTTGCTCAAAAAGGGAAACTGCATAGTAGGTTTCTCTTCTTGCTTTAGTTTGTCCAAAAATCATGAAAGCAAGGTTATTTCTCAAACACATCATCTAATTTTCCATAGCTTGAATTGAAGAGGGGCAGGGAAAACATTCAGGGCTGTGAGCTGCATCAACGTTAGTGATGCACTTAATTCTGCTGAGACATGGAGACGGCTCTGTGGTGTGCTATAAGTTGAAAAGAAAACAAAAAAACCATTGGTACAGCTAAAGCTATGCAGCCAAATTCAACCTCTAATTAAGCCTGCTCATCCAAATTTAGAAGACGGTGGTGAAAAAAAATTTCCATGATATAAGCAGCCTCGGGACATCCTTGAAAATTTGGCTGCGATTGCAACTTTGGGGCTTAATTAATTTAACAGTCTGGCTTGTCGGGTCATATCAAAATAGCTTGGGATAGTATTACAAAATTGTGATGAGGCTGAAAGGTGCTTAATTAAAGTCACAGTCAGAGCAAAGCACAACTCACGTGCTGCATATTCAGTTACTGGTTATTAGTTCCTTGTCTCACCTCTCCCACCGTGAGGTCATGCAAATTCTTGAATAAAACACAAGTGTGTTCTACTTTGCTTGATGGAAGTCTTAAAGAAGTATTTTACTGAAAAAAGGAAGTGCCCTCACACAGAACTAGGCCATCTATGCAGCAGAAAGACATTGGAAATTGGTGCTACATGACCGGAGAAAACAGAGAAAAGGTAGAAAGCCTACAACTACCAGAATGCTTTGCGCCTGCTGGTGGGTGATGTAATGTGGACATGTTCGTATGAAACAATGGCACCTGGCCAGATTTCGTATTACAATAAAACGGTGGGCTATAAGTTTCTGAAAACTTACATATTTTTAAACTTTACATATTTAACAGAATCTTGGTTGATATATGATCAGTGCTGCTTAGTTTTATTGTTTGATCTCTGATTTGTTGGCCTCTGTTTTCACTGCTTTCTCTGTTTTCATTGTCTCATTTGTCCTCCAAATGACATAATTTGGAGGAGTTCTGCCATATCTGGGCACTAGTGAAATGGAGGAAAGTGTACCACAGTTCATCTACACATACCACCCACAATATTTTGATACAAAGCTGCTTGAAAATTGGCCAAGTTTCCCTTCAAGACTAAACATAGTGCGATCACTCAAATTTTGCACTGCACAGTTTTCATTTCAGTTTTTCTGGAAAGTGAACAGGACTAACAGGAAAGAAACAAGGGATGGCTACAAACATTATGAGATAAAACACCTTCTGACTCATCACCTCACTGACACTCCCTTCCCACCCCCTCTTTCTCACCCCAAACTCTCTCCCTCTCTGAAGTCTTTGAGAGTAACTTCCCCAAGTTTAAAATTGATGTGTTTTCTATCTTTTTTTTCCCCTGGACTTGGGTCAGCTAAGAGTCAGCTAGCTGGGCCTTGATCCAACGCTCACTCTCAGGTAAACTTTCAACTAGAAAAGACCCCTATTGCTACCTTCAACTGCTCATCTCCCTGCTCTCCTCCTCCTCCTCACTGCCACTAAGTGCTTTGTTCATAAACCCCCTTAGAGTTCACTGGTCTGACAGAGCATTTCGCTCATCTACTCGCTATTTGAGTAATGGGGATTAGTGTTGTGTGCATGTATGCAAAGATGTCCACGTACGTCAGCACCTGACGGAGGAGCTTAAATGGCACACGGATACCATATCTTAATACTAACTCTCAAAAAGCTCTCTAATGCGGACGTTGTGATCTGCGGGGCGCAACACACTCATGCTAAAATGCACAAACACACACACACACAGACAGCGGTGACAAGACACACATGCCACAACACCACACTCATTCTGTCACTATCAGAGCAGGCAGCCTCTCGCATCCTCAGACTCAAGTTGGTGCTCAGAACAAACTGAGAACTGAGGAACTGCAGTAGTCTCACACACACGCAGACACACGCAGACACACACACAGACACACACACAGACACACAAACACATTTGATCAGTGGTACCACTTGCTGTGCAAAAAGGACAGTTCTCCTGCCAAGGCAACATGCTGTTGGCGAACGCTGCGAGAGGCTGTCGTAGAGTCTTCTGCTCACTTAGCACTTCACACACAGTCTGTCATTCTCTGTGTTACTCACTCAGCAAAAGCATGAAGTGTGCGCAAGTGTTTTGTGTGACGGTCCAAAAAACACAGTCCTGGATAACCTGGAAACAAAAGTTTAAAAAAAAAAAAAAAATTGATTGGAAGTTTTAAGGCTCAGTTGGTTAAAGTCCAGAGTTTTTGAATGAGCCAGCAGGATAGAGAAGCACCTCAAGAGGATGCTTGATAGCTGATGAATGACCCCCGCAGGTAACACAACACTTCAGCTGCACATATTTTACGACTGGGCTTGCCAAGTGGATGAAATGTTGTATAGTGTTAACCACAAGGGGGCTACTAATACAGTGTGATCCCCTTTTTTTGCCCTTAACTTCTCTGTAGCACACAGTTAGCAAAGTGTTTAGATTAAAAATGTGCACACGGAAAACACACATACACACACATATAGCACACTAACATATGCTCAGACATCCTTCACTTCCTGTCTTCCCAGCTTCCATGTTGATCATGCTGACACAAATGCACCCCTCGCCCACTGTCACACTGACACGCATGTGCATGTGCATGTGCACGTGCACGCGCGCACACGCGCACACACACACACACACACACACACACACACACACACACACACACACACACACACACACTCACTCACTCACTCACACACACACACACACACACAGACAGACGTGCGCACACACATCAAACATCACTTCTCCTGGCATGCACACAAAGAGACACAAATACTCCCTTCTTCCTCTCTCTCTCTCTCTCTCTCTGTCACAAGCATGCACAGACCTACACACATGCCTGTGCGCGTGAACACGAACACACACACACATAACAGCAGCCTTGTGTGAGAAACACCTGATGTTGGCCAACTACAGTGAACTACATGGAGGTGTTAGTTTAGTGCCTCCAGTCCAACTGACTGTGTGTGTGTGTGTGTGTGTGTGTGTGTGTGTGTGTGTGTGTGTGTGTGTGTGTGTGTGTGTGTGTGTATGTATGAAAGTCAAGTCAAGTCTTTAACTTTAATTTCAATGGTTCAACCTCACACACTAACACACTCACACACATTGTCACAGCCCCTACCCATTTCTGAACATGCAGGAGTGCCAATAGTCAAGGGCAAAACACACACATGCACACACACAACAATAAACACAGTGTGACATCAGTTTCACCACAGGCATTTTGATAACACCGTCACAACACTCAGCACTGCTCTGCCAAAGCCTCTCTCAGGTATCTCTCTCAGGCTTAAGGTGGGTGACGACAGCATGCGTTTGGAAGTGCAGTCACTACTAACATAGCCTTAATGCTTCTAAATCATTCATATCTTTAATCGGATTGTACAGAATCAGGATCCCGCCTATGAATGAATGTAGCATGCTTATAATAATGTGGGGACTTTGTAATAGTTGATATCCATGCCATTGTGTTTATAAATTAAAGTACAGATCAGCAGGTCAAACTGTGTTTTCATTTATTATGAACTTAAACATATATTGAAGTGCATTGAAATATGGGGATCAGAGCCCAAATGAAAGTGGAATATAGTGTGTCATAATTTGTTAAAAAAAAAAAAAAAAGAAAGAGAAAAAGAAAAAAAAAAGTCCAATCAAAGCTATCAGTTGATGTTTATATATGTTACAAAAATAAGATCACTTTCAACAAATACAATGAAAAGTGACAGAAAACACAAATCCCCCTGGGGCAGCTTAGACTGGAGATTAAGTGCTTATAGGCTTTCATGGATATTTGCGTGCTGAAAAGTCTAAATTTTTCACCAAATGAGGAGCTGTTCTGTCTGCTGTCCTGTTTTGTTCTTTTCTCGGAATGACCGACGAACATGATCCCACATGTCAGCGAGGACTCCGACGGATCAACTGACCTGAAAGAATTAAGACTGAGTCCTGTCACTTTTGTGCCCCTGGCACAGTGTCAGTCAGTTGCACGCACACACACACACACACACACACACACACACACACACACACACAAATGCAAACACACAACGGTATACTATGACTAAAAGAATCAATGATCTTTTTTTACAATGACAACCCTTTGCAATGTTTGCAATCCATCATTTTTAATTACTCTGGTGGTGATAGCTATTGCCATTCCACATGCAACATGTTTGTGTTTATGTCTGTGTCTGTGCACAGAAGTGCAGGCTTGTTCTTGTGTTTCTACATGGCATTATTCTAAATTATGTCCATATATTATATATATACTGATACTGAAGGGCAATGCTCAGAAAATCACTTGCAAATCTGATTCTGAAGTTCTGCCACCTTATGAAAATAGCCCAGTTTGCAGCACATTCAATTAATTGTGGCAGCCCGCCATGATCAAAATATCAACCGTCACAAATTGTTTTTATATTTCTGAAGCTGGACAGTTCATCAGGAGCGCTATTAGAATATACATTGTTTGGTTATTCACTGCACCACACTCCTGGATCGTAGAGTGTACTCTGGGCACAAACAGAGCAGATCTTTATATACATTCTATGAGTAAAACACCAGGTGCAGTGAAAGTGAAACTTTGACTGTTTATTACGCTTGGTCTAAAAGTTTGCAAACAATGGCAGCAGCTGCTCCTCTCATCCATAGATCTGATCTGATCAGCTCTGAACGGAGCAAAAGATGAATTATCCAACTTGTGAAAACCAAAACTCCACAAACTGCTGCTGAGAGAAAACAAGAACTAATCGAGAGTTCCACCAGTGCTGCACTCACAGACTCGCAAATTTAGAAGGGGACACACAGTGATAAAAAAAAGGGGCGGCCCACACACAAGATTAACAAAAACAGACAAAAAAAAACAATAGTTTCTAATTCTGTGGGAAACACTGAGTAGACTCTAAAGCTATGAGAATCCATACAAAATTCTGATTGATTGTAAGTGAAATCCTCATTTAAGTAATGTTACACTAAATCTCACTGAACAACAGTCACATACTAGCAAACAGATGTTCATAAATATGCACTATTCTCTCAATTCCATTTGATCAAATAAAGTAAATAAAAGACAGCTTTAGCTACATACGTTACCCTCAAGTCAAAGTTGAATAAAGGGTAAATGCATATGGAAACATGTACGTAAAAACGCTACTATAGCTTCCCAGATGTGATTAATGAAGTGAGAGTCTCAGTCGACCCCTCTGACCTGCGCCAAGGCCGTATACGACTGAAGCTGTAGAGCCCTGAGGCAGTGAGCATGTTTGTGTGTGTAAATGGGTGAATGAGAGAAAGAGGTGTGCATGTGTGTTGCAGTCTGTTTTTATGTGTGGTTATGCATATGCATACGTTCATATGCGTGTACAAGTGTGTTTGTGCGTGCATGCGTCTGTGTGTGCGCTCAAAGCATCATACCCCGAGGCTGTGACAGACGGACTCTAAACCACGTTACCCACACACCCCACTGCCTCGCTTAATAGTGCATGAGATAAGAACATTTGGACTTCAAAATAACCCCACCACCCCACCACCACCGACCACTCCTCCACGGGAAATTGAGTTTTATGGCTACCCAGATTGAGACAATGGCTCCAATGGTTTGGATTGGTGAAAGGAAATTCCATGTCAACAACTGGATGGGTTGACAAGGAAACCTAATACAAACATGGACACACTCTGTGGCTCAGCAGTGCAGTATGGGTGAATCTGCAAGCTTTGTGCATACATATGCAGAGGCAAGCACATACTGTACAAGCATGTGACAAGCACAGAAAAACACAGACATGGAGATAAACAGACATACAGTGGCACAGGCAGAAACACTGCACACATGGACATCAAGGGACACAAACAAGCTGGGACACACAAAGGCAAAACAAAAACAATGTGTCTGTGGAGATTTACTATGTGCAAATATTAGCTCCATCTGCTCTTTCCATCATATTAACTGATCAGGTGCAACATGTGTAAGAGGCAGATCATGAGAAAGGAGATAGGTCAACACTATAGAAGTTGACTACATGTTGAACTGAAAGTATATTTTACTCTCAATACTGTCGATATAATAGCAGGACAGTTTCCCTCTACAGAGCCAGGTTTAAGTCAGCAAGCTGCAACTTTGCAAGAATTATGTGTTTAAAATTACAATCTGCTATGGACTGTATAACCATGAGTACCCTTCCCATCTCTGGAATCCTGGTTTAATCTTCCTCTGGCATTAACAGTGCAGTTAAACAAGTGTGGTAACCCAAAGGAATGAGCAAAGTAATCCAAAACTGAAAAAAATAAAGAAAATAATCATTCTTCAGCCAGATCACCAGACAAAAAAATGTTGGCAATGTACATTTCTGCAAACCATGCATATGCAGCATATTTATGTATAATACATAGCATATCAAACTTTCCAAAGTGATATAGTTCTGATGACATTCATACGAGCCTACTTTGTCATCGGGAGGTGGAGGGTATGGTGTGAAACCCGGTGAGACAACTACCAAGCAACACACCACTGCAGACCACTCTGACACCAAAAAAAACAAAAAATTGTGGTTTTGGTGCCACAATCACAGCTTTATAGCCAGACACTGTGGCACTCCAGACAAAATTGTGGCACCAAAACCAGGGTTTTTTATTTATTTTAATCTGTTTTTTTGAATCAAGGCATAGGGGCAATTCCAGCAGCGGTTGTGGAGACAAAACCAGGTATCTTAAGCCAAAAAACAATTATCTCCTAACCATAACCAAGCTTTTTTTGTGCTCAAAAATAACTGCACATTAACTACAGCATTATTAAAATGTAAAGAAATGTGAGTTTGAATTTATCACCTGCAATGTACAACTGTTACATATCCATGGTTCTCAGAAACACACAATGCCAACATTTATTCTGGAGGTTGGGTTACATCCTTCTGATGCAAAGTCAAGTAATCTGAGCAGTGGAAGCTACTGAAAGAGCTAACTCTCACAGAGATCAGATGAACACATGTGACTTTGCATGACAGTGACTCAGTCAGGGAGTGACAGAAGCAGTGCACACCTGCTAAAAAAACAGCTGATCAACAAGTAATTAAAATAATGGAATAATAGTGTCCAGCAAAAGAAAACAGAGAGAGGGAGAAATTTTTATTTTAAAAACTCATCACTGGTAAGAAGACATTTGAGCATCTTTATGCTGTAATACAGACATGGAGAGGTAGAGAGTGGGAGGAAGAGGCAGACAGAGAAACAGAGCCAGAAACACAGAGAGAGGAATAGAAACAGACATGCAGCCAGCCTGAAAGGCAGCCAGAGATCAAGATACATCGTGAAGGAGAGTGAAAAAAGACAGACAGGCATCCAAACTGTGACAGGCGGGCCGCACTGGCGCAAGGAAACTTGCAAATACTGAAAGACAGCAATGCAGTACCAGCATGGAACAAAGAGGGAGAAAAACAGAGAGAGGCAGGAGGGAGGAGAGTCAAAGTGTAACTAGAGGGGAGAGAAAAAGTGACAGAGGAGGTAGCGAAAGTAGGGTGCATGAGTGAGAGCTTGAGATGATGAGAGAGACATACACACAGACTGATAGAGAGTGCATAACTCAGCAGGGATTCTTACATGCTTGCAAGGGCACAGTCCAACAGAGAAAAAATACTCCACATGACAAGGACAACTTGTCTTTTTCTCCACACTCTCTTTTAGCTTGAGAATGTTGAACAGGCTGCAAACCAGCCTGTCAGTCAACCAGATTACAGGCCATCCACACTGTAAAAGATGCCTACAGTAAACTTTGTTGGGTTATTAGAGTTCTTACAAGGACATGACAAAGGGACTAACTTCTGCTAAGACTGTATGTCCCAGAATGCACTCTTGTTTTTTAAAATAATAATGCCACTAAGTGCAGTATTTTCATCAAAATGAGATGTTTTTGCTTTCACAAGGTCTGACTATATTTTTAGATCCTTTTGGAAGCTCCTGGGACAGATGAGTCAGCACAAAATGACAGCATATTATCAGTCCACCAGACTAAGAAACCAGAGTTTCTCTGAGACAAGAATAATACAGACCCTTGTCTAAAAGTCTGGAGTTACTCTTTCAAGTGAATGCAAATTGGTACCTGAAGTTTTTCTGGGACTAATGTTAACATTTGTGGTAGCCAGGGTTGCTTGTCATTGTCAAATTTTCATTTCTGTCTAGCATCATTTCTGTCCGTGTGGAGTGAACTGTTGGTGAACTGAGGAGGAGGCTGGCTCAGTGCTCTCACCGTCTACTGTGGCACAACAACATCTTGCTGTGCGAGCCGGTGATAGAGGGAAGCAGACAGAAAAATTAAGTCAGAGGAAGAAATAAAGAGGCAGAAAGAAGAGGAAGGCAAGGGGGAGAAAGGAAAGAATAAATTACTAACAGATAATAAGAAAGGGAGGCAGTGTAAACACCTATTTGCAAGCGACCTTGTGTGCGCATGCTTTCATGATGAATATCTGTGTGTCTGAGTGGCCACAGTTCACTGTGTCAGCAGCTCTCATTACCACACACAGCTGAGGACATCAGAGAGCGTACTAAGTGGCGAGTAAAGCAGCTTCTGTCTATCGTGAATACAAACAACAGCAGCAGCACAGAGAGCAACACACACACAACAAACAACAGGAAAAAGAGAGGCTCACAAATGAACACAGAAATCACTGATGCACATTAAACACTTGCACACTCACACATATGCACACTGTCGAAGCTTGAAGTGGATTATCTACCCAACCCAACTGCAAAGTAGTCTGACTTGGTGCACAGGGATTAACTTTGCATGTGAAAAGAATATTCAAATTAATCAGAATTTAATTTGAGCCTGAACGAGGCCAGTCAGGTTGCTCTAGGCTGCCTGAGGTGGTGACATGCAGGCAGGTAATTTGGAATAAAAGTAAATGAGTCATATTAATGGACAATTCAGTTGCATGTGAACACTCTTAATTCCCTCTAGGCCAATTAAGGTGTTTACATGGGGCCACTTCAATTTAGAGAGAGAACAAATTAGTCTTGTTAACAAGTTGTTGGCCTGAATGTGACATTCCAGCAGTTAAACTAGTAACATAAAGGGTTTATGTTTAGGAAGTTAATAATGAGTTATGGTTAAGCAGACATCGTGTATATACACTGAACAAAAATTTAAATGCAAAACTTCTGTTTTTGCTCCCATTTTAAAAGGTCTAAGTTGTATAAAAGAAATACCCACAAGAGCTGTCTTCTGTGATGTTCATTTCACTACCAGAAGTCATTTGGCAGTACATCCAACCATACTGACAGCAGCACAAGTCGGTTACAATGACAAACTGCTATCATGTCAAGACCCTGGCAAAGACAACGAGCATGCAGATGAGCTCTGCTGAGAAGGTTTCTGACTGTTTGTGCAGGCAGAAATTCAGTTGTGCAAACCAAATGTTGCATCAGCTTTTCAGGGTAACAAATGGCCCGCGGTTTTGAGGCCGGTCGGATGTACTGCCAAATTAATGAAAACTACATTGCAGAAGGCTTATGGCACTGAAATGAATTTTACGTTCACGGGCAACAGCTCTGGTGGACATTCCTGCAGACAACATGCTAATGGCATGCTCCCTAAAACTGCGGCATTGCGTTGTGTGATCAAACTGCACATTTTAGAGTGGCATTTTGGTGTGATCATCCCAAGGCACACCTGTGTAATAATCATGCTGTTTAATCTGCACCTTGATACTCCACTTCTGGTCATTAACATGAATCTTAACAAATTTGCAATCAACATTTAAAAGAAATATATTTAATGAGTGCATCTTTACCTACTTGGGGGCAAAAACAAGTGTTGCATTCAAATGTTTTGTTCAGAATATAATAGTGACTGTTTTGTTTTTGGATGGTTTACTCCCCTGATCTGGTTTCCAAGTGAGGATAACATGCCGACTGATTATGGGGTCACTTGTAAGTCTACCCTCTGACAGCTATCTGAAAGCTAACACTGCTTGTCTTTCACAAAGTGCAGGCTAACAGGCTAATGCATAATTGAAAGCATGACTCATGCTTACTCAGCTAATTCCTCCGCTGAGGATGACGCCTTGACCTTGTCTGGACAGGAAATTGTGTCCGTGTGTGATTCAGCACTGGTTGGCTAGTCTTAATAAGAGCAGTGGCTTAATGTTGAGGTGTTGTGAACATTGCCACAGGCTATACCAAACACTGTGTGTGGGCTGGGCATGTGTGTGCATGTGTATGTGTGACAATTTCCGTGCCTAAAATTGTCAGTGAGTGACACACACATATATGCACACATGCACATGTGCGCGCGCGCGTGTGTGCGTGCGTGCGCGCGCGCACACACACGCACACACACACACACACACACACACACACACACACACACACAGTTTGAGTCAGAATCTAATTTTATTCAGCAAGGACATTTACAAGTACCATGAATTTGACCTTGTGAACTGGCGCTGGCAACACGGCACACTACAGAATAGCTACTGGCTGATGCATAATAATTAGATGCATAATAATAAGAGGAGGGCATGACTTGGCCTTATTCAGCCACATTCCCACCAGAGATTACGCATTGACCTCATATGAAAAGACCTAAAAAGAAATATGTCAGCCTTTATTCTCCGCTGGATCTTTTATACTGTCTAGCAAAAGCTTTAAATTGCAATCTGAAATTTTTGACTTTGTACAAATGAGACAAACTCATATTAGTGTGGGATTACTGCAGGTGAAAATAACAATTGAGGTAGCTTGCCATATGCTAAAATATATATTTAGTTAAAAAAGTATGCTCATTAATTTAAAGTGCTCTCAAAATAAATTAAAACCCCCACTTCACTGTGTTGTGCCATGTTTTATATTAAAATAAATTAGGCCTGTATCCAGCAGCATTCAGCATCCAGGCTGTATCCAACATGGAACTGCTACATTATTGAAAGCGGGGCATTTACTTGGGCTTATTCAGCCCCTTTCCAGGCACTCAGATTATGCCTCGCACTGAACTGGAAAATCGTGTCAGTGCAGATACTCTTACGGGAAGGCTCTCGTAGTCTGAGGCATAATCTGCCTCCAGGAAACCCAACTTTTTACATTTACCATCACACAGCTTTAAATGGCTCACCAGTATATGAAAATTCCCGTACATGAATAACCTCTGATGCAGATACTACAAAGAGAAAAGTGAGGTAATCACTGATAAATTTTGAGTCATTTTCCGGTATGCTATGCCACAATCATGCAACATTATAATTAATATAATAACAGTAAATTGAATACGATGAGGAAATGTGGATGATCGGTCTCTATATCCAGAGTGCAGAAGAAAAAAAACTACAGAACCAGAGTTACAGACTGAGTGTTTCTCAGAGATCTCAGGTGCAAAATATAAAAGTAAATAGCAACAATAATCAGTAAAACAGCCTCACTTTCAGTAAAGACAACCCTTAAAACAAACAGTCCAGCCGTAACCCTAAAAAACAATATAAGATAAAATAGTTAAAAAGTACCAAGCACATGTATGAAGTAGCGCTTTCAAGTGATTAAAAGTATACATCTTATTATTTACAGGCTCTGTAGTTAATTGATCTAAATTAATCGTATTCATAAATTTTTGCTGTGAAAGTTTTTTTAAAAAAAGTTAAAAATCAATTCACATTTATAAGCACAAATCCCACTCATTTATAAAGTTGGACAAGCACGTCTATTGTCAACAATACAGCCCTGCAAATGTCTCAAAATAAAAGGCCTTGTGTAAATAACTGATGGGATTCTGTCAACAGAGGCGTTAGAGGACTTTTATTTTGAAGCAGAAGCAGGGAAGTTTGAGTAAAACAGACCTCTTTGTATTTCCTCATCTCTGTGAGAGAGACTTTTAAACTTAAGTAAAAGGTGGTATAGAATCAATATAATTATCAAAACACCATTTTTTAATGTCTTTTTCTGCACATGGCACACTGAAAAAATCAGCGAGCCTCCATTTGTGTCTGAACGCCTTGTCGAGTGTGGCTTTACAAGGCTGGCTGCTAATGCTAGCATCAGAGGCTGTGCTGACTTGGACCTTCAGGTTCGCTCCTAATGCTTTGCTTTGAGGTTATATTTCAGACTGAGTCAAAAGTTATAGCATGGGGGCCTCAAAGATACATGACTGAGCCCTTTGGCTTTCTAAACTAGTAGCACAGGCTGTACACCGGGGACTGTCCTGCAGTGAAAAATGCATAGTACTGTGTTGAAAATTAACGAATCACCTGCCTGTTGCTTTGTGAAATTAGTTTTGATATAGCCAGACCTATCTTCACACTTCTTTTTAACGATGTGTGTTAAACAAGGACAGCAACTTCTGAGCTAGCAACCTACACGCTAAAACATCTTTGAATGTTTCATGTGGCATTATCTTTTGCAGGGATTTAGCCATTTTAACACCAGGGCCCGCCTACAACTGTGCCAATGGTCCTCCAAAACAAGCTCCCTTCTAACGCTATTTTGTAAGGGCACTAGTGATGCATCCTGGGCTTAGTGCCGCCCAATATGACTGTGATGCGCTGGAGGAAATGCAAACAACCCTGAGTGTTTTTTTTCCCCTAAGTGAAGATTTAGGATGGGTTCAGCCAGACGTTTCACCAACTCTGGTACAAGATAAGTCTATCTGTGTTAGACTATAAGGCAGAATGTATGAACACGTGGAAACAAATTCTGGTTCAGTAGACAGGTTGTCTAGGTCTGCATGATGTCAGGTTGCTATCACTGGCTGTCTTCATGTGATCAGTTATCTCTCCAAGGGACAGATACAGCAACGGGCCAGAAGATGCAAATATCTTCATCCCACGCTTTAATATTGCTATGAAAAATGTCATATTCCTGAATGCAGAGTTGTTTGTAAGCATACACAAAGGAAGTAAAGGGTGTGTTATCCCCACAAAGGCAGAGACTGGGTGAGTTTAAAGTCTGATATCTCAGCTAGCGTTACAGGGCATAATCTGATTTATCACACCATACCCAGCTAAGCTCAAAGGTATCTCCATCAAAACAAATCTGATTCAGCACTAGTCAACCATCGTACAAAGTTCTGACAAGGTGTTATATAGCCAAAGAAAAAAAAAGATATGAGACAAGATCAGATTTTGGATTACCTTGTTCGACTATCACTGCCCCAACCGTGGCAAACATATAGCATCACAGCACCACGTAAACAGACCCAGCGATAGTATTTTGGGTATTCATGTCGAAAAGCTCCCTGTTTAATACTGATATGTCACCTCACTATAATCTGACAGCTATATCTGAACAAGATAACAGCTCATCGCAGTGCCACCAGGAAAAAAGCTCTGAGCTCTCAAATAGCCACATTACTGTGGATTAGCATTATAGTAGTAGGTCAGTCCATCAATTTAAAACACGGGTTTTATATTTACTTTTCCAAGCTGGGAAATTGATTTCACTGCGCTTGATATAATTAAATAGGTAATAACAAAAATATGGGATTGTATCATCTAAAAAAGGAGGGAAAGACAGAAAAAAAACATTCTGAAGTGACACTTCCAGGGCAGCAAGATTGGAGTTCGTGCTCATTTATTGCATCCCCTCATGGTTTTACATCACTGTAGATTCTCAGACACTCTCCTGCGCTTTTATCCCTTTATAAAATATTTGCTACTTTGCTGTAATCTTTTTTTTGTTTTGCAAAGTAAATATTTTAAATAATTACTGTCAAAATACTACACGTTCTTGGGAAAATCAGAGGATGCCAGCTTCAAACAGAACTGGAAGCCTTAATTTCCCTTTCAGTTTACTGACTGCGGCTGGCAGACGCTTTAGTTTTGAGCTTAACTGGGTTGCGTCTGACAGTTAAGGCAGGTTCCTATATGATGCAGAGAAATGTTCCTTTCTGGCTGCCAGAAATGTGGAGAGGATGACACAACATTACTATCAATTTGTTTACAAGTAGAAAGAGGATGTAAGCAGCCCCCTCCTGTCTTGTTTCAGTTCTTGATTTCCCAAAATTATATGTAACATCAAAAAATTAGCAGCACTGCTTTAAATTAGATTGGAAACTTGTACAAGTAAAAAAAGTCTGGTACCAAAAAAGTCTGGTTTTAAAAGTAAGCTGCTCGTTGACCAATGTCAAGGACAGTTCCTATTATGCAACTTGAAGGCTGCTTCAAACCAAGCACCAATTTCCAAAGCTGAAAAACGAAGCCAATGTAGAAGTGCCTGCAGTTCCTTAAATGGTCAGTTGAGACTGGCTCGAAAACAGAGCAAATCCCCATCGACTTCCATGTTAAAATGCCCAACTTTAGAGCAGACATACACGTTTACGCATGGTACAAAAAACTGTTTTGGTCCCTATAGCTGATATCAGCATTCATGACAACTCTACAGGGGGTGATTTTTTGAATATCTCACCTGTTTGCATTTTATTAAGGCTTAAAGTTACACATATTTAATGGCAGGCTGTTTATGAAGCCTCGCTCCAGTCAGAGAGTCAGAGTCCTCCACACAGCTCCACTCCACTGCTGGCTCAAAAAAAACAAGATGGCGACAGCCAAAATGTCAAACTCAAGGCTTCAAAAAGGCAGTCCAAAGACCAATGGGTCATGTATTAGTAGCTATGTCCATTTTTTCTACATTCTATGCTTCAAAGGCACAGCTACAGAGACTCAACATGCAAATAAATGTTGGTCAGACTATGACTGAAGCAGCCACTACTTGCTATAACTGTCCAAGGTGTCACAACAATTAGCATTGGCACAGTCCAAAGGGTAGCACCCATGTAGGTGGTGGGCATGACACCACAGCCAGGAATTCAGCCAGACGCAGCCTCTATGTGATTTTAGAGCTGTCATCAGCCGCACCACCTCCCACACACCTGCATCAGTGGAGAAGAAAGAAGTGGAGCCACAAGTTTTACTGTGGGGCATGCAGGGGGTCAACCTTTCACATCAAGCCAAGAGCCATGGGCAGCTATCTGAATCCTCCCACTCTGGGAGGCCTGACAGATCCTAGTCTGTGCCCAAACATGTTTGTTTTTGCTACAAAAAGGGTCAGAGGGATAACTGTGTATGGAGAAAAACAGTGACACAGGCAGGTCATGTACTCCAACACAAGACTTGACAGTCCAATGGTTCATTAATGATTGGTCTCACTCTCCTCAGACTTGATGGTCTCAGTCATTTGCAACTTTGCTCTCTATAGCTGGCTAATTGTGGTCTGAAATCACTGTGCATCAATTAGCTTAAGACATATGTTATTTCAATTAAACAGTATAGTACAGTACATTACTTTTCCTTCATTAAGACACAACAGTAGGGATCTCCCTTGCTTCTGATTTTCAAACTTGTAAACATGGCAAATTTTCAGGGAGAACAATTTCAGATTTTTCCAGACTAAATACTAAAGAAATGGAAACAGGCCTTGCATTTGAAATGTTCTGTGATTGGTCTTGTACATACGCTATCTGAACTGAGCTTGTGATGTGTCGTCTTGCTCTGCAAAGCCAGCTTAAGACTTTTAATGGGTGCAAAGGAACAGACACAGGCATGATGTCCTAAACTGATGTTATGGAATGTTTGCCACAAATTAGCCAAACTGCAAAAGGGTGTATGGAAAACTTTTTACAGAGACTATTAATCGGGTTTCAGAAATTGCTGATGGAAAGTAATGTTTACTAGAGTGGGGGGTTGGGTGATAGCCTGTTTGGTGCTGGTGGTTTTTGGCATAAAAAGCATAGAAAGCAGCAGGAACAGTAAGGTTCATTATTTAAAAATAACTGCTTATATTTCTATGCAAAAGTGAAAAGGTGCAAAAAAGGAATTAGGTAATTCTGACATAGATAGCTATGAACAAAATAAAGAGAGTAATGTAATCTATATCAGTGGTTCTTAACTGGTGGGTCCATTCTGAATGGATCGCAAGTGACTTCCGAACATGTCAGGATTGTAAAAAAAACACTTTATTTTTCTGACAGAAGGCTTTTATTTTGAAGTACCATTTGATACTGCTCAACTACTTTCTTGTCAGTCTTTTGGTATTATTTGGCCTATGAACATGCTGTGCCTTTGCAGTGTTTTTTTATGTCACTGATCTTGAAGCAATAATATGCACTTTTTTTGGTTACGGTGTTATTTATTTACTACATTTTAGGCAATTGCACTTTATTCTTGCAATATGTTTTCTTTCGTTGTGTGCTAAGACCACGTGTTGTTTACATATTGTGAAATAAATTTGAATATGCAGTCATTTATCCAATGTGTGGACCTTGAACTAATGACAAAGGACAATATCTGGACCCGTGGCAGGACCAATCGAGAAACACTGATCTATTCAATCTGTAAGTGAAAGGAGATAAGAGGGTGATAAAAAAAAAAAAAAAAATTGCCTACCATAAAAACTGTTTCAAAAAAAGAAAAATTTATCATAGTATTAAACCACAGTCAATCACCGCAGTACTGGTACAATCATGTTACCGCACTGTGCCTTCAGTGAGCATGTCAGTGTTCATCCTGGGTGTTTGTGTCTATAAAATGACTGCTTCTTAATCTCCTAACTACCAGACAATAACAGATTTGTCTGTGATAAAATCCTGATCTTTACATGTGTGTCTGTCTGTCTACCAGGCATCTTCATATGTGTCTGTGTTCCTGTGTGGGTATTCCTGATGCATGGCTGTGTGTGTGTGTGTGTGTGTGTGTGTGTGTGTGTGTGCGTGTGTGCATATGCGTGTGTGTGTGGAGCAGATTTAGCTTTGATAAAACCCCAGTCTTTAGAGGGATTATCCGTCCATCCCCAGACAGCAACATGCTGTGCATTTATGGAGGTAATAAGTTGACCTGTAATAGACAGACAACTGGCCAAAGCTCTTATTGGAAATTGTGTCCCTATATATCTCCACCTGGGCAAGGAGGGGAAGAAAGCAATATCTTCAACAGCAGTTAGACCTGCTGTGCAACACAACATGTGAGCTCCCATCCAGTGAATTTTGATTTGGCGCTTACCTTTATGGGTTTTCCGACTGATTTGCTGTGCTATTGTCTGCCGTTCGCTTTTGACTTCACTAACATCCCAAAGGGCAAATGTGCAGCAGGCGGAAAAGTGTAAGCACACAATGTGGCGCAAAGCAAGACATTAACATTTAAACCAAAACATAAATAGCAATCTACATGACAAAGTCCTGTCCTCATTTTCCCCTTTAGAGATCTAAATCTTTTCCTTTCTGCACTAAAAGCAATAACAATGTTTTTAGTTGTATTTCAGTCATTGCACCATTATTTAACATTATCCGCCAGCTATTTCTCATTGCATGATTCGGGTATTTCAAACTAGGACAAAATTCCTGAAAAGGTCATACAACGGCAGATGCAGGCTGAATGGTTTTCAGGTCAAAGCAGTAAAATAAATCTGTATTGCTATTATTTGCCAAAGGAAACCTTCAAATGTTATCTATCTGCTAAAAAAGCCTTTCAGCTGCCAGTCTTATTGGCTGCTCTGGAGGACTATGTTTTCCTTAAATTCAGTAACAGTCAGAAATAAAATGACTACCCCACTCCATCATGGTGAGGGAATTACTATCAACTGAAGAGAGAGGCATACAGGGCACTATTAAGCTTACTATCTTATTCTTGTCCTTTTCCTCTCTGTTTCCCACTTCGCTCTCATCCCACTCCTCCCTCCTTTCTTTTCTGCCCATCATTTACCCCCATGTCTCTTTCCCTTGCTTCATCTCCCTATGTTCCCTCTCTATCTCTCCCCCTCCCCTCCTTCAAACACTCTGCTATGTGCGCAGTCATAAAGAAATAATTTATTCCCATTCCCCCCAGTGCGGGTATGTATTAGCATGCAAGCGGAGCACGTTAACTTATCTCGCGGCTACAGGCGCTGAGTGGTAAAACTAAGCTCTGATAGTTTGCAACAGGATGACCACAGAATGCCTGTAGCTCGGAGAATTAGGGCTGTCGTCACAATTAGTAATGGTGGGCCTAATGTTTTACTGCACTGTAATTTACTGTACTCTACCCACAGTGTCCTGTATGACTTGCTGATATGATATGCATGAAAATGACTTCAGCCCAAATTACGCTGGTAGAGAAAATTAAACAAAATTAATAACTGCAGCCGTTTTGGAGTTCTCATCTCTATCAATTTAGTCTCTTTTTTTTTGGTCAAATCACAACACATACAAAATCTGTTGGAGCGGCTGTTCCACTTTGAAGATCCAGCTTGAAACTTATTTGTCCATCTGTCAGAGCTTTGCATCAAAGTATTACATTTCAGAGTGCAAACTTAGCATTAATTCATTCTAAACATACACAGTAGCAGGGGTGTAGCACCAAATTCTGTGCCCTAAGCATAAGCAGTCTGTGTGGCCCCCTGTACGGCCCCCTGTACTTCCTGTCTTTATCCATGGATCTCTCATGTAATTTTTGAACATTTATTTTTTTAAGGAAAGAAAGACAGGAAAGGGAAATATATCAAACTGGCTTTCTTTCCCTCTCTTTTCTTTCTTTTCTGTTTTGAAATTCTGGTGACGGCATCATGAGCAGTCACTCACTAAGGTCTAGCTTTGTATAGGCTATGGATGTATTAAAAGACCTGGATAAATCATTGGAGGCATGCCCCTGATCAATCCTATGACAGCTGTTCAGTAGCACATGCAGCAAAACACACTCTATTTCCACGGTATAAAAGTGCTCAGATCTTCTGCATTATGGGGACGATAGAGCATGAGTGGAGACTTACACTAACCGAGTGCTGCCAAGTGTGCCCGAGCGGGTAACTTCCATCGGCTAACTTCCAGTTTAGCGCTACACTAACTTGAACCGGTATAAAATAATCTAATCTTGCGGCTCCTCTTAGACATCCAAATGTTATTGGACCAAACACATTAAATCCTGACACTTGAATGCATCATTTCAATTGGTTTTAATGCTCGAAAAAATGCATCCACTGATTTACAGATGTCTCTTTTCCAATGTATGTCCATGGGAAAAAGTCTTCTGGGCAAAATAGCATCATGTGACGGACCTGGACAGTGTAATTGTACATTTGGCTACTATATAAAATTTGCTTCAAAGCGGCTTGGTATAGGGATGATCCACATCCAGGGGCAAACTAAACCATTTTGTCCCTTTAAGGGGTGAGAGGGGCCTCGGATATCCTACAACATGGAACAAGTTACGTTCCAGTTCCAGCACCTAATTTTTGACTTTTCAGAGCATTTTGATAAAAATAAATTGGCTTAGAACCTGAAAAGTTAGTTCTTATCTAGAACCAAAATATAGCAAGATTCCCTTGAACTGAAGGGCAGTTGGTGATGACATCAGTGGATTTGTTAAATTGCACAGGTTGGAAAGAGAGGATGGAGAAGGCAAATGAGAAATCACCACATGAAAAAATGGTCTTATTAATAGTTGGCCTATGCTTTCTTTTTGGGTAAAAACAAGGGTTCTACAATAACAAACCAAACGTTGTCTGGTAGTCAATGTAATCTGAGATTTACTGCTATAATAAACTGTGCAATGCATTCAGTTGATGCATCCTTGATTACAATGGTTCTGCACAAAACTGGCGGAGACACGGGCTGGTTCACTGGATAGCATCATGATTCCAAGAATCCTGAGTGGAACTGGTTCAAGAACACAAGCTGATTACATGGAAAAGGGTGAAGAAAGCTTCCATTATTATAAATACAAAGTTCTGTTTAGCTAATCTGAACTTATTTATGGCACTTATTACTTGGAAAGAAAAACTAAATCTAAGTCATAGTTTTTCAGGGGAAAAGTATGATTTTCAGCACTGCCCCTACACAGCAGTGGGTAAATAGTGTCACGAGTATCAAATACTGCAAAATCAGATTAGACCTTAACTGGTAGTTGTTGTCATTTTGTTGTTTGATGACCCAGAAAAACTAGTGTACACATAACTGTATTATATGTAATACCCAAAAGCTACATGCAAAGAGGGGAAAAACTAACCCTGATAGCTTTCCTGAGGCTGACCACAGGATGTCTGAGAGAATTAGGCTTACGGTAGTGATTAGTTATTCTAGTCTAATGCACTCTGCATAACATCAGGCCAGCTCACGGACATGCCATGCAATACTAAAATATAACTAGAAGAGAATAACTGAGAATACACTGATGTCTGCAGGATTGGTGTCAATGTGCCACTTTGCTTCGACACAGTAATATGCTTTGTGCTCCTAATCAGACTAAACCAGAAAAAAAGAATGAAGTACTTTATATTAGTGTACTAGCAAATACAGATGGGATGAGAGATTATGGTGACACAGATTTAGTTGTGCATATGCTGCAGAGAGAGAGAGAGATGGTGTGAAAGCATCGCCCATTTTAATAAGCATTCCAGCTTAGAGGGATACTGAGACTTCAGAGTTGGAAGATGCCACAGATTGCTGTGCAAATGTTGTCCCATGTAACTCAGTGGATTAGGTTTAGTGGTTCAACTCCCACTGGGACGTCTGTACAGAAAAAAAAAATGCATTCTTTCATAAAACGTCCACCAAATGGCAAATGTTATGAAAACTGCACTGTCCTTGATAATAGCATTACAGATAAGCAATGTAATTAAGCTACACACAGCGTTGCATGCTGTATTGCAGCAGAAACCATGCCTGCACGATGCCTATTAAGAGCTCAGTGCTGGGCTTGTCACAGTGATTAGTTATGCTAAAGCTGATGTTTCTGTTTTACTCCCAAGTTCATTAACTTGGTACTGGACTAGATGTACACACTTGTAATCCACAGTATCATAGGTAAATGGTAGGCCAGGCTTGTTGTGGAGCTCCAAATGTTCAAGCGGGACTTAATTTGCATAGCATTGCATCTAATTTTACATTTAAAGCCAAAGATAACTCATATATTCCTATATAAAACTGTGGTTGCAGTTGAAAGTTGTAATACATGCTTAACAGTGCAGACTTATTCAATTCTATATTCCATATTGTAAACATATATAACATAAAAAAAAATAAATAAAAAGGTTAAAAAAAAAAGGTAGAAATCAGGAGTTTCTCAAGCAGAAATTAAGTCAAGGATGAGGTCAAGATGAAATGCACCACACACTCTCTCTCCATATTTCATCTTCGTTTTTTCCTGTAAATGCATGACTCATCAGCACCCATACTCTGCCACTGACCTACATCTGTCCCACCTGTGTGTCACAGTGTTGACTGACCCACATTCACACTGATCCAGACCGCGACCTGAACCTGTTCCACAGGAGCAGCAGGATGCTGATAAATGCTTTTTTACCCAGAGTCTTAGTTCATTAACCGTCATTAAGACAATTGTCGATACAGTCAGGTATATTCTTTTTCCTATAAATTTGATGGTTTTTGGCTGAATTAGGGTGGTCTTGTATAATTTTATATAATTCAGCCAATGAAAGCAGACGTTAATTTACTGCCCCATGATTTTTTTTTTCTTGAATCTCTATGAGTTTGCTGAGCTTACCGCTCTCATCATATATTTTAATCAGCCTGAATGTTGTTTCCTCACATTCTCTTTAAACTAACGTTTCAAGTGTAAACCAAAAAGATGTCATCACCCCTCGCTTCCCATGTTGTTCCTTGCATATGCTTACAGTGATAAACAAGCCATTTCTGAGCAGACATGGTAGATTAACATCAGCGCATAAAGCCAAGAGCAACATCTTTGTATCTCTGCCTCTCTCTGCAGCAGAGTAACAGCATGGTGAAAATGTGATGCTGGGGGACCATGTGGGCTGCCATGCACAGAGGCCGGAGGCGGAGCCTGGATGCCGACAAGTACCTCTGCGTGCTCCCATTGGCTCTAAATGACATCACTGCTAAAGAGTTAATCTTGCTCTCTCTCTTCCTTACTCTCAGTATAGTAAGCACAGGTTAAATGGGCTGCCTGCATCTCTCATGACTTTTTCTCCAGGATTTATAACCGGCTTGCAAAAATTAACTGTTGCATAAAAACAGGCACAATACAAAAAAAATCTTGTTAATTTTAAAGCCCCATCTCCTGCTATCTATAGGACAAACATTTGCGACTACACTCAGGCAATTACACACTTCTGTATATCACGCAACATCTCAACCCAAATGTTACACAGGAGAACTGATATAGAACATATTAATTAGGCCAAGCAGACTGCACTGGATATGTCAAGTCTGCTGGAACACAAACTGTGCACATGACTTAGTGAAGCTGCATTCAATATCTTAAGGGTCTGGAAATGTTCACAAATAATTAAGAGATAAATATTTATGTGGCAGTGGCGTATACCAAGAAATATGCACATGATCTATCATCAACTAGCAAATATTATACCATACATGTGCACTAAATAGACTGGTGGTCATGAAGCACCACAAACTTTGAAACTTGTCTGAGCTCTGGGCACTTTACTGGCCAAATGTGTTCTGGGTATTCAAGTGAATGTATACACAAGTGTGAAAAGTCAACAATGCAAGTTGTGTCATCTGCTTACACAACCGCAGGCTGTGGCAAAGTTTCTGTATCTATAAACTTGTTTTTAATCCTCTGTTGTTGTCCAATTATTAGGCTTATATTGTCTTCATTTTTGGGAAGCAAAAATAACAGACATGATTCTTGTAAATGATATAATCACATTACGGTCGTTTCCAAAGGTTAGAGGGAAAACTGTTTTAGAATGCCCCAGAGTGAGAGTCTTCAACATTTTTCAGGCCAAGGACCCCTTAGTTCAAAGAGACACAGAGCTGGGACCCCCTATTACATATATTGTAATAAACTGAGCTGCAATTGAGATAATACTTTGAATATTTTTAGGTCTTCTCTCGTTTGTTCTGACCTGTAGCTGAGTCAGCAGCAGTCGTAGCATGGCTAGGTGAATTAGTCTCACATTCTGCACTTTCACCTGGGGTTTCTGAGGTGGACAGTGTGTCAAGAATGTCTATACACTTTAAATTAGTTATGTCAAAAGTTCGGCCCAGGAGCCAATTGTGGCCCTCAGACTGATTTTGAAAGGCACTTCGCTTGTCTTTTAAAATATACTTTACGATTACCAAAATATTATATAAATAAATATAGCATTAATTTTCATTCACCTCACAATGGCAAGACAGCCATACAGATTGTAGACATACACTAAGTAGGAACTACGTAGATGACACTAATGTGTTTTCATAAATGAAAGGTCAAAAAGCAAAGGAAACGTTACCTAAAACCAAATATTTCCTGCAACGTAGACATGCATGGCAAAAAAAAAGCATTAAAGTCAAGAGCAAGGGCCATCGCTTTCAGGAATGTTGTAAAGTTGTATACTTTTTCACTTAAAGATGAAACAGTCGCATATGTGTCATTTATATTTGATTTCTTTTATAACTCATATGATGCAATAAGTGGCTGGCCCCAAGGTATTTTCACATTATCTAAATCTGACACCCATTCTAAAAAGTTTGGACACCCCTGCTTCAAATAACAATACAGCTAATTAGCCAATATGTTTCAATAGTATGTAAATGTTAGCTAATTAGTTCACTTCAGGGATAAGTGCCACACAGTGATTTAGCATTAGCTGGCTCACATGATTTCACAAGGATTTATGGGTAACAGTTGTGTACCATAAAATTAAATGTTTTTTTTTTTTTGTTTTTTTAAAGGAGTGGGTCAGTTTATCTTTGCTCATAATATGTTGTTTTCATGTTAAGACATATCATTAAACATATTTTAATTTTTTAAAAAGAAAAATGAATTTAAACTTAAATATTAAACAATAATTTGGTGCCCCCCTCCCCCAACAACAGACCTCCTGTTGAAGACCCAGGCTCCAGAGCATTGACTTTTTTTTTTTAAAGATGTAGCTCAAAATGCATTTTTATCAAATATATATTGGTTCTTGCTTGCACTTGAATAAACTCTGGCCTCACATAACAATTGTTCCATAAATAGCCACATATAGGGGGAACACAGCCTCTACCAAAATTCAACTGATATTGGGAAATGGGAAATAAGTGGGGGTGGAGTGTGTTTTAGTGTGTCAGTTCTTCCAACTGAGACAGACAGGCCTGCAAATAAAGGGTTGAACAAGTGCAACATATCAGTACTAAGTAATATCACTTACCATGCCGAGAAGGCCGAGGAGGATCACAAATGCAACATTCTGCTATCCCAGCGACTTTGGGCTGCGGGGACGTTGTCTTGTGGAGAGGCACACTACACATTTTTATAATCCTCAAAGTGTCTCCGTGAGCTTCAGATTTCCAGTGTGCCTAAAATGCATCCTGCCTGGCACTGCTGCTCCTGAAAGTTTAAATCCTTCTGAGATGAGTCTTCACCTTCTCCAAAAGAAAAAACTGCACAGTCTCTTAATCCTCCTCTGCGTCTTAAAAGCCGCTTGATAGGTGACTCTGTACATCTTCCATGTGATTTCCACATATTTTTCTTTCCTTAACCTCCAGCAGGAGAAAATGCTTTGCTGGTTAATCTGGTGTTAGAATCCACCTAAGGACAGATCCCAGAGGAATCAAGAAAAAAGGAGAGAGAAGAAAGTGCAGTTAAAACTTTATGTAAGTGCAACAATTTTGATCATTTCTTTAAACTGGTGAAAAAGAAGAAAACAATTGAATAATAACATGATAATAAATAGCATCTTACTAGCAGACATTTTAATATTTTGGTTTGCATAAAAGTTGGTATGAGCTGTATGAGTTTAAAATGAGTTTTAAAAAGTGGGGAAAAACAAACATATCCAGAACGAAATATTTTACAGAATGCAAAACTAATTTTGTTTCATTTAACAAACAAATCCTGTGCTTCAAATTGTCTTCTTTGTTGCCTAATAAAACATTTAAGGGTAGGGCCACTATACAATGGAATGCAGCAAATTCAAACAAGTTGTTTGGCCACACCTTCACATGATGAACAAACTTTTTAAAAAATCATATAAACTACTTTTTTTAAGTTTTACACACCTCATTTAAAAAAATCAAGATGAAACTCTAAAATAAGTCAAGTTCTTAACTATTTATCTTGACGAGATCAGGCAGGGTTTTATATATTTAAAATAAAAAAGGGAAGATAAAATCTTTTTCTACACTTTGGAGATTACACAACTAAAATCAAATTTTTTTTTATCCCGTGAAAAATAATTTTAAGCGCTCAAAAAAGTTGTTTCCTTGTGGATTTGCGCTCCTTTCTGCTGGGTTTCTTTGTATGGATTGAGAACAAAGGAGCCTTTACTGTAACAAAGAAGCTGCAGCGACTTATACCTGTTGCTCTGTTTCCAATACTATAACAAGTATCTTGCCGATTTCCGAGTCGCACCTACTTTGTAGTTATCTTTTTACCTTCAAATGTAATTCCCCGGTCGTGCAACAAGTTAAATTCTGTGTCAATGTTTTGTTTCTTGGAGACTTTACACCTGATTGCATTGTTCTGGATTCCCACAGTACACTAGCAACTTCGCAAAACAACAAACAACACTCGTAAAACTACAGCACAAGGGAGAAACTATTTTTAAACTATTTATGAACTAATATTTGTCACTTTGTCTTTTTTTCCAGCGTGCGTAAAAGGACCTTCTCTTCGCAAACTTCTGACAGGCAGTTGCTTTGTCTTGTGCGTCGCAACATCCCCAAGAGACAAAAACACGGCAAGCAGCACAAACTCCATCTCACCTCCACCATAAGGCTCGCTGACAATGTATTCTAAGTATCATTTGTTAAGTATTATTGCGCGTTATGAAGATGCGTGCCTGAGCATCCCCTCAAGTTCTCTCCTCAAAGCGCCCCGCATCAGACAAAGGAAAAGGGGACCGCTCCTCTCGCTCTCTCTCTTCCCGCTGCCTCTCATTCTCTATGTCTCTCTCCCTCTCTCCCCTGCTTTGTGCTCAAGTTTGAGCGCTGACGCACCAACTATAGCCAGCAACTTTTAACTGGAAATAAATTCGCAAAATCACTCCGGGGTGCAATGCAAAGGCAGAAGACAGCTCACCTGGGGGCGGTTTGCTCTGCGCGCGTCGCCGTGCGTCGTGGAAAAAGTTTGAGAGGGCACATCCAGCTTTGTGTTGTGGACTCCCCCTTTGTCTACACGTGTGATAGATGGATGGGGCTCCTTTTGGCCGCGCCTAGTTCATTTCGCTCTCCAAAGAGTCCCGCCCTCTCAAAGTCAAACAACTATGCACACAACAGTATAGACGGACTGTGGACACGTCTGATTCTGATGGAGCGCGCCGCTTAATTGTTTGTTTGCAGAATTATTTATTTATTTGTTTGTTTAAGCTCACAAACTCTAACTTATTAGTTTACCTTTCCTAAATCAAACGAGTAACCGTTTTATCTGCCACCCTGTCAGTCAAATATTGATCTTATTTTGATTTATATCATTGTGTTTTACGCACTAACGCCTCTTTGTTTGCCACGCGCCAGCATCCTGCAGATTTCCCCTTTTGATATCTCTCTCTTCTCTCATCTTCTAGTGGCCACTAAAAGTAAAACTCCAAACTGCCACACTCTCTGCTTTATCATTTCTTTCCTTTTTCTTCATTTTCTTGTCTTTTTCTTTGTCAGTGTCAAGTGTATGTACACACAGGGAAGACAAAAAACTTTCTGGATGCACCGCCTGGAGACAACCATTGTGTCTGGACAGCATCAGCAGGGGAACAAAGAGACAAAAGAAAGAAAAAAAGGTCTCATTGTTTTGCAATGCACAAAGTGGCACGTAAATATAAATCATGACAAGGCTGCTTCAAGGTGAAACCTCTTCAACTGGAAAGCACCATTTGTAGTCAAAGTAGCCCTATGAAGTTAAGAAAAAAAGGTTCATTTTTATGCTGATTTTCAGCTTATGTTTAATGTTTTTACATGTTACGGGAATATATTACCACATTATTAAATTGTATGTTTAAAAATGTTTAAAACCATCCATGTCATTTTGTTAGTTTTACAAAGGGAATGGCATTATTTGGTTTTCATTATAATGAATCCAGTCTATTATTGTTACACCTGCTTATAATTACAAACATTTGACCGGAGTACTAAGACAAAGGAGTAGAAGCACTGCTGGGTCTTTGTAGTGGTACCTCAGTTATATATTCTATCTTGTGAAGGGCTCTTTGCATGGGTGAAGTATACTCTCAATCAAAAAATATAAAACGCTAGTCTCCTTCAAAAACTATGCAAGGCACACAATCCAGGGTAAAATGCCTTTATTTTACATGCAAAAAATCCAAGTGTGCAGAAATCTATCAGTTTGTATCAAAATGTGACACAATTCCTCAAAGTTCTGTACACATGTGGCCAAATTGCTTTTAAAATGCATCAGTATTTTTTGTTTGTTTTAAAGAAGCACTATGGATCAATTCCAGCTATACAGTAACCTGAAGGGATGTAAAACAAGATGCTATTGGTCAGTGACAGCAGTGGTGGTGGGGTGTTGCCTCTGTGTGTGTGTGTGTGTGTGTGTGTGTGTGTGTGTGTGTGTGTGTGTGTGTGTGTGTGTGTGTGTGTGTGTGTTTAGAGGGGAGGCAGTGGGGGAGAAAGAGAGCAGACAACAGAGACAAGCAGAAGCAGTGAAGTCATAACTGTGTCTTCTCTCTGCCGGCTATTAGTGTTCCTCTTTGTTCCGATTGTTATATTTTCATGCCCCAGAGAAAGAAATCAACCAGACGGACAACAGACATACAGTATGTAAACACGTGCAATGACAGCTATTAAATAAACGTTAGCAGGAAGATTTTTAAAATGTAGTCTGAGTGGTCCTGCCTGTTTTACTGCACTTGTTTCCAACAGATGAACAGGTATCTCTACCGGCTCTTGGCAGTCACACAGAAGGTGCCACTCTCACCCACATGACTACCTGGGTCCTGAAAACAAACCAGAAAAACAAACAGGCGCTTGTCTGTGAGTTCCAGTTTAAGTGATGTTTCTGTTTGCGTGGATGCAAGCCTACGGGAACATCTCAAAGACAGAGCCTGACAAAAAACTAAGGATAACAGACACCACTACTGTGTCCTCCATTCATATGCCAGACAGACAGAAATAAATAATAAAATGGGAATGCTACTGTGTGGATTGAAAACAACAGAAACACATGGCATTAATACAAAAAATACGTTAAAAAAATACAGAGGGAGGGAAGTCATACCCCCACCATAACCACAGCTCCATCCACCCCTCTAGGTTGAGCTTCCAACAGTTACATATACAGACAGGCAGACAGAGATACAGTCATGCCACCCTCACCCCCTCCCTCAAGCAGAGCTCTTATCCTCCCTGCTGTGGTTTTACTGGGCCACTGACTCCAGCAGTCAGCCCGTTCTGCTCCGCTCTGCTCTGCCCTGGCTGCTGCATGCATATCTCCCACTGCGGAGTCAGCTGAGCCAGGCATGAGACTGCACACTGAACAGGCTACATACAGCTTAGAGGAGCTTAGCACACACACACATACAAATGCTGGAGCTGTTAGGACATTTGCAAGATTATACCACACACTGAAGATATTATCTCCTTGTATGATACATATTTATCATCAGGGTGTTAAGAAATAATGTACAGTGGGTGTTACACAATGCATATAACTGCCAGCTGAAAAGATGACTGTTTACATTCAGTGTTAAGGCAGGAGTTAACATGCAGCCAATTAAGCTGTGATAAAATGCATGTATCTGCATAGTGGTGTGATGCTGCAGGGGCTTAGTTGTACAGTAGCAGACTCATAAAATCACTTACGCACTAGTGTACACTCACTGTATTTCCTCTACAACTGCAGTTGCTGTTTGCACACAGCTAGGGAATGCACTGTATAAAATGAAGTTAAATCTGCTGTCTGTTTAGTGTGTTGCACTTACTTATCTCCTCTCCTGTGGTCCTATTGCTGTGAATCACTGAACTCATGACACAGATATTTATTTCTGTACATAATATTGTATATGTTGAATAAATTGGACTGCATTTTAATTACATTTTTTATGAAATCCCCACCAAATATCTTGCTACTTACCTACTCATTACACACAAGCAATTAAGCTCATCTGACTAGAGTGCTTTTTTAAATAATACTGAACTGTGCACAAACTGCACAATGTGCGCCAGATACACAAAATAATGATCTGAAATGACTTACATAGCAATTATTTAATTTTTAATATAAGGACATGCTAATAGTCTTGCCATTTTAACATAATTTTGTATTCAATTACAACATAAAAAAAAACACAGAGCTCTATGAAACGAAGTAACCACTGCTGTTTGAACCATACATAATGACTCCACATACAGCTACGGCACCTATAATTTCACACAACTCAATGAGCTGTTATGCAATAGAATAATGCTAAAGTACCTCTCCAAGGATGCCATACACAACAAATACAAGGCTCATACTGCGTACTAAAGATTACTTGAGTTTGCTGTTTTACACCACTGACGCAAGACAATGAACATTTTTCTTTTCACAGATGTATTTGTGGATGTGTGACTTACAGTGTATGGTCTAACTGCAAGGATCGCCATGTCATGTGGTTCATTTTTATGCATTGAATTTTTAACCACTCACACAGACACGCACATACCGTAGACAGACAGACATGCTTGTCAGCTATGCTGGAGGGCCCTTGGCTGACTGCTGCTAAAGCAGCCCTTCCCCCACGATAAGGGTCTGTCTGGGAGAGGGGGAAGGGAAATCATGACTGTCTGAACACCAGACAGCCAGCATACAGCACAACAGGCGAGAACAGAATAGAGCATCAGTTTGGCTGGGATGAAGCTAGAGAAGATTTACCTTCTGAGCTGCTAATTGCAGTGCATTCTCCAATAAAAAAAATACATTTATTGCAGCTTTCCCTTACCATTTAGCCAATTAAAGTGACCCTCATATGTGTGCAGTGTTTATTACACGCAAATAAGCAACATTTTATTCTTCAGCAATAATATATTTTGGATAATTACACAAAGCTAAGTAGGAAACATAATTGGCTACTTCAGGAGCACATTAGTGATGACAAAGTGCTGTTAGTCATAGGACGCTGGTAAAAGTGCTAACCTTTACCCCTTCGTGGTCTGTTAAATAAGGCTTCTATGTGAGTGGATACTCTACCTATACATTGTACAGATGTTTTAATGGCAGCTCCCTGCTGTGAAGCTCCATCTGGTCAACACAGGTTTACCTTTCATGTTCTTGGCTTTAGATGAGTCTATGAGTACTGAACAGAGGATGATGTGATAAAGGATGCAGGCGGTACATAATTATGTCAGCAGTTTTTCTCTAATGCATCATATTTTTAGAAGTGATTGTTTTATAGCGGTTTAAGGGGGAAACATCTATCTCTCCATGCATATATTGCTGTTCGTGATGATGTTTTATGCTTGTGCAGATCCATCTAAACTAATACTTTGATCATTTGTTGGGATTTCTGAAGATCTTCAAACCAAAAAAGATCATGAAAGCGTGTCAGTATTGTTGGGATTCCTATCTGTGTATACACTCACAGTCATTTTCAAGCTATGTCATGTCATGTTATCATCAGTACGGACCAAAATGTTTCATATCAACACTCCCCTACTAAGATACATTTTGAATGCATGATGTGGACTTAAGCCTTATGGTAGCTTAACATGAAAAACCTATTAAATATGTGTCACCATAGGGTTAAATAATCTTATTGATTTTCTCTGTCTGAGTCTATATAAATGCACCTTGGCTCCAGAGTGATGTTGTATAAGCTTCCCAAAGGCTTTGCAGAATCAGGACCATGCATCCTAAGTCGATAGGGAAGGGGAGAGCCTGGTATAAAACTCTCAAAGTCAGTCCTGTCTATTGTAGTGTAACTGGGGGTAAAAGGGTGCTTTTTTCATAGCTCAGTGATTAGCTTTCCATAAGCTTGGTGTACCATCTGTGGGGCCATTTACACTTAGTGCAAAGGACAAAAAAGTCTTGAGAGGGATATGCAGATATGGGAAATACTCACTTAATGTGAAACTTTGAGAAACACAGACCTTTTATGTAGATGGAGGTGTTTGCACAACAGGTTTTTTTCACTTATTAGTAACTAAACAATTGAACTATAGAAATGATGGCCTTTTCATTTCACACCGCTGCGCCCACAGTCATGTTTGCTTGTAGGTGGTTATTGGTTGGGAAGCAGTTTGTTGCCACACATTTTGGGTGGATTTTCCAATAGCATTTTTTAGAAATATATCAGCCTATGCTTGTTAGTTATTCCATATTAATCACTTTTGGGAACAAATCAGATTTGCTATCAATTATCATTTTTGTACCCAGCTGCATTATAAATTGACATAAAAAATGGATTAGTTAATAAAAAGCAGGTGTGGTGGTAAGCTATGAGTAAATAGCTGACTGTGTGTTCTGGCTTTGAGTACTACACTCCTTTTATATATATTTTTTTGAAAAGCATTGCCAAAGGATCAATGACATGCTAATCAAGGCAAAAAGTTGGTAGTGATAATCAGGATTTGCTATATCTTATTGGAATCTAATAGTGTGTATGCAGGCATGTCACTTTTTGCATATGATAAAAGTCAGAGTTGTAGAGTTTCAGTTCCAGCTGATATTTATTTCCTTCCTTGAAAAAGTTCTGTACACAAGTTTATATCAACAATCTGACAGGCAGTGAATGGACACAATTTAGCTGGCATGAGTTTCACCCCCCTTTCTCTGAGTCTCAGAAAAAGGGCGGGTCCTTTGTTTATGGCATGATTAGAGACAATAAATGATAATTCTACACAGCATATTGCACAGGATGGATGAAAAATAAAGTCAATATATTTAAAAATGCTTTCATATATATATAAAAAAAGAGTCCTGAACTGACCACCTTAAATGTAAGTAAGGATGTGTAAAAGATAGCAGTTCTAGACAGTGCCTGTCCTCGATAGCAACAACGTACATAAACACACAATCTTTTTGCTTTATGATACAGTCAAATATACAAAGATCGAGTTCACGTTTCATCGTTTTTCCTCATTTTTTCATTTTTTTCTGAAAAACACAACAGCTAATAACCTGAATCTGAAATACAAATGCTATTCACCATGCCATAAAGATACTAAAACAATTATTAGCTAATAGTTAGCTGACAAGTAGAAAAGATTATATATTCAAATACAATGAGAAACGCAGTACAAGTAGGTGTTTGCGGAACTCAAGTCAGAAATTTGAATATGCTTGATGTTATCATCCTTGTTGTTTGCTTGCTGTATTGATAGCCTTGTCAATCCAGTGGCTGATTGGCAAAATTTGACATCAGTCAATGAAAACATCAAGAAATAAGTCAAATTTAAAGCTACAATCTCCTCAATTGTTGTCATAGGCAAAGATATCTGACGGAATAATGCAAAAAAACAAGTGGCTGCTTAAGATAGCGATGCTGTAAAAACCCACATGGTCCACAGGAATAGCCTCTGAAATAATGCATTCCTGTGTCTTTAAGGAGCCTGCAGACTGGCACTGTAAACGTAGAAGGTAGGCAGATACAAAGGCTGGTGCTGCTTTCAAGTGCTGTCGGAAAAATCGTAATTGCATCCTTATAACTGGGTGTCTAAGTGCCTTCTGTTTGTACTGACAACATAGGATGTTCAGGGATTGGACATCGACGAAATCTTGCCAGTAGGTGCTGGTAAAAGTGGTAGAAAATTTGCCAAATTTGTGAATTAAAACACCAATCACACACCTGATGCTTATTATGTCCTCTACTCTGGTCACGTATCTTAAAAATACCTCGGTACCTATAACTGCTAATATTAAACAATAGGCACCACAGTGATATAAGGTCTGTTTTGCTGGCTGTCTTTACAAAAGCATTGAAACAGGGGATACAAATTCTGAAGTACGAGCTTACCAGGAGCACTTGAAGGCAGCATGAAAACCAGCCTGCCGGGGTATTAAAAATTAGGAAATCCAATACAGCTGTATTAGTAGGCTACACACACCGATTGTTGACTCCCCCATTTTCGATATAGATTTGTACAAAAATACACTGAGAAAATAATCAAACTGTTTCCTCTCTTTTAAGTGTCCAAAAAGTGTGTACATTTAAATATAAAATGAAATCAAAAGTCGTGTGTTTTTAAAACTCTAGCCCTTCGCCTGAGAAGGAAATGTGACAGACACAGACGTACTGACGAACAACCGTGTAAGAAAAAAAACAGGACTAGATCATGTATACAAGAAATAAAAAAAATGATCAAGTCAAAAATGCTTGGCCCAGTATATAAATACAACATCCCATTAAAAATGGCATCTAAATACATGTACAAAACAAAGCTCAGAGGATGAAAAAAACAAATCGGTGAGGATTTCTCTATAGCTATCATCTGAAATTAAAAGAAATTTTGGTCCTGAATCGTAGAGAACACGTGTATAAAGTTCAGCACAGATTTGAAGTTGCGTTTGAATCCTGAAGTTTGAAAAATTACAACAGCTGGTGATTATTTCAATGTCCTTTTTTTTTTAAAGAGAAGAACCGAAAGCGAGCGCCACCTATCCATTTAAATAACCCTAATACTAGTTTTTAAACTGCTCGACAGTCTCACAGAAAATCTCAGCACAAGATAGGAACAAAGTAGGCTATCATGCTTAACATGTTTTTTGCTTTTTGAGAAAAATATTCGACTTTTAAAAAACATCAACCCACCTCCGTTTCATTAAAAATCCCTCTCGGTGACACACCACAATAAAAATGTCGCACGACAGTCCTATTTCTGTACCTTTTTAGTGGTGAAGTTCACTTGGCGATTGGTAAAAAGATGTGAAATGTCCCTTTTTTAATCAGCAACAACATTGATTAAGTGAACGGCGGACCGCGTAACGTGCAAATCAATCACAGTTAAGTTGTTCAAAAACAGTTCAGCGCTGAGCGTTTCACTGCCAGGAAACAGTCTCTCTTTTTCTCTCCTTCTCTTGTTTGCACTCCGCTTGTGTGGTTGAACCGAGTCCCCAGTCCGATGCATCCGAAGAAAAGTACAAAAAGCAAGTTATTTGCTTTAAAGTTAAGCTTTCCAGGGATTTGCAGCTTGTGTAGACGAGATGGGACTAGTTTTAGTCTGGTGTAGTTATAACACAGATTATAACGCCCACTGCACCAGGAACTCTGTTTGTGGTCATATTTTACAGGATATTACCTGTCGTTTTGCCTTTTTCAGTATGTGAACACCAGGTTGGAGATTGTGGACTCCAGCCAGTCCCCGGAGATCATCTCGCTGACTTCGGGCGTGCAGTAGTCGGGGAACTCGAAGTGGGAGCCCCCGGAGCCGGACTCAAAGTTCAAATCCAAGTCCCTGTCCAGCACCGAGGAGCCGAAACTCCCCAGCGACATGCTATCAAAGCTGGGGCTCGGGTTAATGTCGAGCAAGTCGTCCTCAAACTCTTCATCCTCCGATGAAGAGGATGAGGACGAGTGGGACGAAGCGGAGGAGTGCGAGCCGGATGGAGTCGGCGAGGAAGCCCGCCTGCTGCTGTATGTGTGCCCGCCGTGGCGCTCCGAAGACCCGCCCAGGCTGCCGCTGCTGCCGGGGGAGTCGGCTCCCTCCTCTCTGCCGCTGGCCGCGTCCTCGTACAGGCTAAGCGGGTCGCTAGAGTCCGCCGAGCTGCTGAGCGTCGGGCTGGCCGGGACCACCACGGAGGACGCGGGGCTCACGCTCAAGTTGCTGCTCCCGAACACGTACACTCGCTTGGGCTTCTTGCCATCCGGTATCTGCTTGGCTGCTGAGGAGACAGATTTGGACTTGTAGAGAGAGTTGTGGTGGTGGTGCTCTGATGGGTGCTCGGAGGCAAACGGTGATGCTTTGGTGCTACTGCTGCTGCTCCCGAAAAGTGATTTGTGGGGTTTGCTGCTGCTGGGTGATTTGGATCCATTTTTCCTCGAAGATGAGGATGCCTTAGTGCTGGTGTTGTTAGAGCTACCGTTGAGTTTCTCCCCCTTGTCTCCGCTGCTGCCGGGCTTGGAAGCGCTTGATTTTACCTTCTTCCTCGGCCGGTACTTGTAGTCGGGGTAGTCCGCCATGTGCTTGAGCCGGAGCCGCTCCGCCTCTCTGATGAACGGGATCTTGTCGCTGTCTCTGAGCAGCTTCCACCGCTTCCCCAGCCGTTTTGAGATCTCCGCGTTGTGCATGTCCGGGGACTGCTCCATGATCTTCCTCCTCTCGATCTGCGACCACACCATAAATGCGTTCATGGGTCTCTTGATGTGGCCGCTGGGAGTTTTACACCACGCCGGGTTCTCTCCCAGCTTGTCCCCGGCGGTTGAAGAAGCCGTGGAGCCCGGGGAGAGAGGCGAGGCGGCCGGGTCCAGATCCATGCACGCCCCGGAGTCGGAGCTCGAGTCCCCGGCGAAAAAGGACAGCGCCTCGGCGGTGCTCTCTGTGTGGCTCATTTTCTGCACCATGCTGCCCAGTTATTGACACAGAGGGAGACTTGCTCTGTCTCTCTCCCTCTCTGCTTGGTCCTCCGATTCACTTTAAAGCAAACTCAGCTCTTTTCTCCCCCCTCTTCACAGTTTGAGCTGAGTAAAAAAAGAAGTAATTCACTCCTGAGATGTGCAGTATAACAGTTCAGTCCAGTGTAGCCTTAAAAAGGCTAAAGATGTAGAAAAAAAGTTTAATTTCCAGCTTCTGGAGGTGTTTGAACAGCATGGACAGTATAGCCCACTCTCCTCTGATATCTGTCTCTCCCAGTCTCTTCCGTCTGTGTTATAAAATCAATTCAGCCGTGTGCTGACTGAACACAGTCTATGCAGCTGCAGAGCGCAGACTGAGTGCCACACTGTGCACCCGGGCTCTTACAAAGGGCTCCCAAGTACAGTGTGTAAGGTAAGTGCTTTTCCCTGCATCGGCTCTGTCCCCTCTCCTAGACACAAAAGCCATGCATGCTGGGTATGAAAAAAAGAAACCTAGAGTTACACTGTCCGCCTTCCATCTGCAGACCTGCAGTCGAGTTTCAAGCAGCCCTCCAGTCCGGCCCCCCTTGCTTGTATTTATCCCTTCCCGGAGATACAACGGCGATAAAAATCCACCAATGGCACGCTGTCGCTACCCTGCCTCTGTGCCAAACTCACGCCCCCCTCGGCGCTGATTGGCCGAAAATGGAATCTAATAATAATCAGCGCGTGCAATGAGGAGCCTCGTGTCTGACCTCATTCCAGAATACAACAAGAAACTTCAATTTTTTTAAAGAGACACTGGCTTATGTTATGGAACCCCCTTTTTCTACTTTCTTACCACCAGCCCATGTGTATGCCATTAACGTACAGCTATATGGGAAGCTAAGTATACTTTACCATATGGAAACTTTAACACTGAGCACAGTTTGTACCACTGTGTTGCCCTGGTAATACTGAACAGAAGACACATACCCTGTAATATTAACCTCCTTTGCTGCTCTCTGGTACACACTGTTAATGTTATGAATGGTGCGGACCTATAATGAATAGAAAGAATCTGGAGCCAAAACACTTGCCATCGCAATGCAGCTGCTGTAGTTATGCATTATCTAATGTTTACAATGTGAAGATGTTGTGGAGAGTAAAACCTTATAGCCTAGGTCCACCTTCCAAGGTTGGCACAATAATGGTTATCTGGTGTACTGTATATATATATATATATATATATATATATATATATATATATATATATATATATATAGATGATCTCATAGGAAGTAGGTGACTTTTCCTAATCGATATGATTGATAATTGTTTAAATTTGTGGTTGTGTGCCCACAGGTGGCCACTGAGCGAGGTCTTGCACCATCACTTTGTTAACCAAGACTATGTTCAACAGTTGAGCCTCCCTAACGGGAGCGCTTCACAAACAGGGAAATGTCTCTTGGACACATAATGATCGTTGAGCTGCTGTGAGAAAAGACTCTAAGCCACGCTGTATATGCTCTGCGCTTTCACCTCCCTCTCTCTCTCTCTCTCTCTCTCTCTCTCTCTCCCTCTCTCCACGGGGCGGGGTTGGGCTGTCCTTTCTCACATAACACACATCGAACCAACCCTCTCCTCCAGCGCACCAGACAGAGAAAAGAGAGGGAGGCGAAGAAGCAGGCGGCGGTGTGTGCAAACTGCCAGTGCAAGCGCACACATCCGCACACCTCTAAACTGACATCGATTGCAGTTTCCCGTTAAGTCACACAAACATGAATGAGTGACAGAAAAAAAAACTCACGCTACAGCGCTTTTACGCAGGATTTATCTCTTTTACGCACGGAGACAATTATACACAATTTACTACAAAACAAAACAGAAGTTGTGTATAAAATAAAGGACGGCAAGAATAAAAAAATACGCTGAATTAGCCGTTTTTGTTGTGTTTTTTTGTTTGTTTGTTTTTTAAACATAGGAACTTGTAAAATCACCACAAAAAAGTCAATTTTACACTGTCCGAGTTATTCTGATCACTATTTTTCAATACATTTGTTTTTCTACTTTATGCTTTTGGTAATAACATCACACATTTATTACAGACACCTGTCTCTATCAATCTTTGTTTCCTGAGGGCGAACGTAGTTCCCCTCGCAAAATAATGAGTAGTTTTTTCAAAGTAGTTAAAAAAAAGTGAGGGGGAAAGAGAAGGGATACAGGCAGACACGGTGGATAGAAGCTGCAGGGCGATGTCGGATGGTCGCTAGATGGCATCGCAGAGCCAGAGAGGACTCAGCTGGGCTGTGTTGTACAGAATTTAGGGAGGGTAACAGAGATCAGACCGAGCATCCAGAACAGTTACCAGGGGTGAATTACATAATGTCTCTGTGCGATAGAGAGGCATCCGAGCGATGATGTTGTGCAGTGTGTGTGTGTGTGTGTGTGTGTGTGTGTGTGTGTGTGTGTGTGTGTGTGCGTGTGCGTGTGCGTGTGAATAAAGTATGAATGCCATGACTGTGGTAAGGTAGAACAAGCAGTGATATTAAATTAAAATGAAAGCACAATAGAGTTTGGAAAAAAAAAAAAACAAAAAAAAAACTCGGTTTTAAATCAGTCCCCACTGTAATGATTTCACCTTCCAACAAAGCACGTTTCAGCACATGAAAATGCCATCAAAATATGAAATGAATTGGAAATGAAAATAGGTCTCTGTGTTTGTGTGCGAGTGTGTGTGTGTGTGTGTGTGTGTGTGTGTGTGTGTGTGTGTGTGTGTGTGTGCGTGTCTCAGAGAGAATGAATGAGAGAGGTGGTCAGATGCTCTGAGTCTAAATGAAAGGCGAGTCAGAGGTGACTTGGATCACCGCGGGGAAATTAGTATGAAAGTATAGTCACCAGCATTGCTGGATGCATTTCAGTGGGTACAATTATATTCAATATGGCCTCATATCTGCAGTGCATCCAAGTAAAGCAATGGGTAATTGGGCTCCAATTTGTGTGTTCATGGAGCAGAACTGCAATGGAAATAAGAATGTTAACTCATAAACTCACACCGCTCCTCAACGCCATTTTAATAAGCAACTGCAGGAAAATGGTATAGCGTCTAGTCTATGCTATAGAAGCAGCTGTGCTTAATGTAACAGCCTTCTGTCAAGAGTGCTTTAAATCATATAATAGGTTTCAAAATAACTGTGCACTTTAAAGCAAAAACAGCAACACAGCAGGTCTGAATATACTGTAAATCCATGATTAAAGTCACTCTAAAATTCAAATATAATACACTTTATCCATAGTTTTTTTTCTCTCCTCCAGTTTTGCCCCCAGAATTTTTTCATAGGGGTGCCCAGGTGGGACCACTGAAAGTCTTGGGGTGGCACATCAAAACCGAAAGCCATGACTGAACTTTCTGGGATTCGATTATGTTGTTGAATTACTGTATATAGGTTAGGTGAAAACTATGTCAGCAACTTTATTTTGAGTACCTCAACAATCCTACTTTAATGTGATACATATCTATACATGTTAGGTGATTTATTATTCCTTTAATAGGCTTTTGCAAAATACCTCCAGGCTATCTCAAAAAAATGAGCATGTCAGAGCTTCTTAAAGACAGAAATGTTTTCCGGCAATTTTTTTTATAGTGGAGGGGCCATTAACTGTATCAGGAGGGGCATGGCCCTCCTGCCCCCCACCCTTGGAGGTGCCCCGGCTCTCCTCTAATAAACTCTTAGGAACTCAGTGCACCTGGAGTGACAGCTGGCAAGCTTTTTAAGCTATCACCTTATTCAGTACCTTGAGCAGGTGTCCTCTATTCTATTCCATTCTACAACCCAAAGATAAATAAGACCTTTCACCCACTTTTGGCTTCATAGTTAACTTGAACACACATGTCTTTTACTTGGCTGCCCATACTTCTCTGTCTCTCTCTTTCTCTCTCAGTGCACACATTAGTATGCCACACACACACATACATACATACAGGCACACACACACATGACCTGAAAGGATAAGTAGTGCATTCAAACTTTCCTCTGGCTTTTTCTTTCTCTCTCTTTTACTGCCATTGTTCCAGTGAGGTGCAGCTGCCACGCGAGTTGGAGTGGGTCGCGTGCCAACCCTAATCTCAACAGGTGTTCTTTTGGGTGTCTCTCGCTCGGCCCCCCTCCCTCTTCATCCCTTTCTTTGTCTGTCTGCACTCTCTTTTCTCTCTCTCTCTCTGCCCCCCACCCCCATCCCCCGCATACATCACTTTGCAAACTACTTTTCTTGCACTCTCCCTCCCTAATTTAAATTTACTTGAATAGAATGACCATAATTGAGTTAACTTCTGCCAAAGTTGCACAGGGTTTACAATTTAAGTATCAAAATGTAAGAAATGTAATACTGATGTATCGGTGAGGACTACAGTAGGATCAAAAAGTTGAGGCAAATCACAGGGGAGCTCAGTACAGTTTCATTTGTTGCTCCATTGGTTTTCCCTCTGACTGTGACATATTTTGCGGCTTCTATGGCAATGTCATTTTTTTTTTTCGAGCAAATATTGGATTTAATTTTGGTCTAAGAGTGTGTCAAACTCTTGGTATGCAAGTTTTATTTTGGTAAAGAACTTGATCCCCTCATCTTTCAACAGGCTGCAAGTGTAGCAGGAAGTCTCGCTCCCTCTCTGATCTCACTCACACTATCTTCCCTCTTCCTCGTGCTGCTTGTAATCTCTCTCCTCGCCCGTCTCTTGTTCACCCCTCTGTCTCTGCTCTCTGCCTCCTCTTTCCATCTCTCAGCTCTCTCTCCCTCTCGCTTCGGTTTAGCTCAGCCTGTTTTATTGGCATGAATGTTAGATGAACAGTGTTGCCAAAGCACCCCCCATCTCTCTTTCTTTTCTCTCCCCGTCTCCCTCTCAAGATAAATCTGATCTGAGGTCATCTGTTATTCAGAACACTGACACCATATGGTCAGCCACCCACTCAGAGTACATCCAGTCAGTTTCATGAAAACTTAAAATCTTCCCATATTAAATATTGATGGAGCCGTATATTGACCGGCTGTCACAAACCCAGTTTAGCCTGGGAGAACTTTGAATCATAACTAGCTGATGAATTACAAAAGATGTTGACCTGAACAAGTCAACTTATTAAAAGACATTACTAAAAACAAAGGCTTATATTCAGACATAAGTCAAATATAGGAAATAAAGATAAATAATAATAATGCAAGAAAGATGAAGAAATAAAACATATTTTAATTAAAAAAGTTTTTAAAATATATTATATATAAAAGTGGAATGTTTGCCAGAATAATCAACAGCCTTCACAAAACAATTATTATGATTCTACTCTACCACATCATGCTGTTCATCACAGCAACAGGTCGACCTCAATTACAATTAAAAAATATGATGCTTCAGGTGATACCTTGATCAGACCCATTAAAAGAAACAGACAGACAGCGGTCGCCCCTGCAAACCCGGCGTTGTGGTATTGAGGATAGAGGGGTTGGTGGCAATGGACTGTTCAAAGGGTGTCAGAGATGCAAAGAACTGAGAGACGTTTTAACTGCTTCTGGATATTTTTCACACAACTCAATGAACTTTGTGTCCCCATGCATCATCTCTAAAGCCCAGTCGCCAGAAAAATTTGCATTGTATGCTTTTGCAAAAAACTGATATGTTGCATCTGTATGTTTCATGTGTATCATTTCAACATTTTGAAGCCAAATGTAATTGAGATCACCTGTATATGTGCTAAGTTTCTCGTCGGGACCAAGTTGGGACGGTGGATGGCATGACACCTGAGCAAGACGGCTACCAAGCAGCCAGGCAGAAGACCATTGTTCAAAGTCAACAAACAGAAAGACCTACGTATTTTTAACAACATGTCCGGACGTTTCCATTCGTATTTGTGCTAAACAAAACGGATATGTGTAGGCAGAAAAATGATCTTTTCCAAAGTCAAAACCTGACCACAATATAAAATTGAAAAGTGAAATGTCCACTACATATAAAATGTACAAATTTAACATGTAAAACGTACAAAAGTCCATTATCAGCAGAAATGTACAACCTTTATTCTAGGGTTGTAAACTTGTGGTTGGTTGGACAATTGGTTGGTCGATATGCTCAGTCAGCGGATTTAGTTAGTCTAGAGATAACATGCAGATTGTTTTCCCTCATCAACCAACCAGTTGGTTGAAGAATAGGTAGAATTTCAGTCTTTTCAGTTTCCTTTGGTTGAGTACAGACCCAATTCATTATCACGATCAAGTTGATCTCTGACACTCCTGATTATTTTCACTTCTTATTCACTGCATACAGGCTGTAGAACAACACGGTACACAGTAACTTACCAGTTTGATGCACATACACATATAAGACTGCAGAGTTATTCTGCAAAAGCTTGATGTTGGTCGTGCAAGAATTAATAAAGACAACAAGTGGATTTGGCGTGTATAATCACACTCTGACAAAGCCTGCCACTCAAATTAGAGACTGCAGGTGGACCACATACCTGCCTCCTTCAGCTGCTGTTAAGTGATTTAATCAGCAGAGAGACAAGGCATTGATATATGAAGACTGTGGTGGATTAGAGATGCTGGTGAGAAAAGTATTTTCTCTGCCTTCACAGCATGACAGCCATAATTGGAATTTTTTTTAAAATGGCGTCTGTACAATTAGGGGCATCTGGATGCAGACAGTATAATAAAACTGAAAGAAGATTAAAATGTCGCTCAGGTGATTTGGAGAGGTGTATGTGAATGCATCTTCAACAATTAAGTAAAACAAAAAGCCACAGGTATACTGTGCAAACTACACTGTTGGCTGCATGGATGCATATCACTGACACCAGAATTGCAAAAAGCAATTGGATAACTCCCTACTATGTGTGTGAGGCAAGCAATAGAAGAATGCTCTACCTCATGAAAACACTATGTCCCCACATGACAATAGGGCCCACTGCATGTATCACTAAACTAAAACACATACAATGAAGCTCTTTGATTTATTATATTTTTACTGTCATCAAAGTCAATGTTAACAACAGTCTTTTACAACCTTATAACACGAAGATGGCTGGTTACTGTATATATGAAATATATTTATTCAGTCGTATTTCTAAAGCTTTGTTTGAACAGGTGTTTTCAGGCACAGATACATACAAAGATGCAGACACAAATACACACACAAGACCACATACACAGACACACTCTCGGCAGTCAAAGTCTTATCTTATCCAGAAAGAGCAGCTGCAAAGTATGACCCTAGTTTAGCTTGTTAATGATTGGTGGTGTGTGTATGTGTGTGTACTTGTTTTACCTCCACAATCTCTCCTCTTTCTCAACTGACAAGAGCTCATTATTAGTGGTCTAGCTTTGATTTGTGAAGTTCAGCAAGGTGAAATTGAACATCTGTCACATTTCAAGGTTGTTTCTGTAGGGGAGGGCATTGGGCAAATACAGGCCGGGCTTAACTACCAAGGTAGTGATCGAGTGGAATACACACACATACACACACAAACACACACATTCAACAGGCGAATATGTCACAGACCAATATGTGTGATCACTGAATTTACACATTTATTTTTATGTTTGCACAATGTCATGAGGTCATATGATGTCAGTTGAATTGATTCTTTTCATTGAGAAAGTATGTGCAATGCTGAATATTGAATAACTTTATTTTTCTAAAAGCCTAACACAAAGTTTCACTGTCAATAGGTCTGCACATTATCAGAGTGTTTACTTGATTAGTTTTCATTACTTACTGCAACATTTAATTGCCCCAAAATGTACCTGTTGCATAGCAACACCGTCAGCTTCAGAGGCCTGCATAACTTGGTAAATACAATCTACAGTCAAGTCAAGTCAGTGTTATTTATAAAGTCCATTATCACAAATCACAATTTGCCTCAAAGGGTTTTACTGCATACGACATCCCTCTGTCTCAGGAAACCTCAGGAGGAGCGACTGAGGAGGGATCCTTCTTTCAGGATGGACAGACGTTTCACAGATGTCGTAAAAAACAATTAAATTACAGTAGATGACAAACTGATATATAGGAAAGAAAAAGAGAGACAAGAGAAAGAGAGGGAGGAAACAGTATATTCTGTTTCTATATTGAATGACTGAACCTCGGTGGCATAGCAATGTATACACAGCTATGTGCAGCACACATGCACAGCACACATGCACACAATTACCAATATCAAAAATACTCAATGTCTTCCAAAGGAAAAAGTGCATTAAATTATCCATATGTACCTTTCCTGTTACAGTAATTACACCGTGTGCACCTCTGATATATGTGAGTAATATTGGAAGGTATTCAGCACAGTTACCTCCAATTGCATTCAAACATTTTCTCCATTACAATATCATATAATTGAACTGAAAAGTTTGATCCTAGAGTGACACAAGGACATAATGAACAGGCTGTAGCGAAGTGTGAAAGGCTCAGGTTGCCGACAAAGGAATAATACTCTCGCTGTCATTCTGAGAGTTAACAGTGCTACACACTTCACATGGCACATGCATATTAAAGTACTTATGACATTTGACATGTGACCGTCATGTGGAAAGTGCCACAGTGTGAGACACTATGTTCCCTGTCATTGCAGTTGGTGACTGGTCACCACAGGGACTACTTCAATCTGCCCTGCAAGGTTGCAGAGTGGCTCCCATCAGAAATGACTGTGTGAACAGTGGGATGTGAATATTTCTGCATGTATGTGTGAGCATATACCTGAGTTCATCTGAACATTTTTCTGTTTGAATTTGTGTGGGTGGGCAGATGTGTCAAGTCTGCATGCTTGTGAATGCTCATCTGTGTGTATTTACATATGTTTATGCATGTGCGTGCGTGTGTGTGGAGTGTGTTTGACTGTGTGAGTCCAGTCAGAGGTGACCAGTTGTCACCGAGCTCTGACAGAAACCAGGTATCACAGAGACATGGTGTCACCTTGTCTCCTTCGACCTTTACTCCTGGGAACCTCTATGTGTGTGTGTGTGTGTGTGTGTGTGTGTGTGTGTGTGTGTGTGTGTGTGTGTGTGTGTGTGTGTGTGTGTGTGCGCGCGCGCATGCAAGTGTGTGTATGCATGAGTAATAGAGAGACAGTGAGAGAGTGTGTGTGTCATAACTCTCTCGAGACACCTCCTAACCCACCCTAGGCACACTGCATGGATGACACACACAGAGTCGTCCCAGGAGTGAACCTCAGGTGATGAGGCTGCAGCGTGTGTGTGGTTCCCATCTCCTGAGATTCAATACCTCCTTTAGAGAATGGATCACACACACACACATGGTCTTGACATAATGAGGGTTGAGTTCTGCTCTTTCAGGGGCTCAATGGTGCAGTCAGTCAATATCAGGGTCAGGGTCAAAGGGGGGAGAAAGAAAAAGAGAAAGAGAACAGAAAGAAAGAAAGAAAGAAAGAAAGAAAGAAAGAAAGAAAGGACGTGTTAAGAAGAGACAGAGCAAAAAGTAGAAGTTGAAAACTTAGACTTTTGCATGAGACCTCAGACCTCTCTTCAGTATGATTGCTGACACTGACAGGCACAGAACAAGACAACCATAGTTGGATTTTGGTGCTACAGATTGGCATTCAGTACCCTATAATCAGGCTGTCCAGCTACCATCAGGATGGGTTAGGGTTAGGTAACTCAGTAACATTGATATACATTTTTAATGAGTGTTGGTGTAAACAACCTACAGTTGTTGACATTTAATTGGCATAGTTCATATAGTTCACACTGTTAAAGGTAAAAAAGGGCCATAATTATAAAACATTGCAAGACCTAAAAATAAGGGGTGTGTCAGCACTAACTTTACAGGAACCCACACAAAATTCTTGTTTTAAAACTGGGTCCAAAGTCTGAGAAAAGATGTGAATTTGGATTTCCTATGATAGCAAAGGCATGGCCCACCCTACACAGCCTTACTCTTCCTCTGATTGGCTTATCCTGACATTCTGTCTTACCCTAAACTTTACCAGTCTCACTCCTTTTGCCTAAACCTCACCAATCCAACCTACAAGGGCAATGAGTACTACTAGCCCATTAGAGGGAGAGTAGGGCAGGTCATGCCTTTGCTGTCCTAGGAAATGCAAATTTGTGTAAGGTGCAGTTCAGAGGACTCCTGCCCCTGTACTGAGTTAATTTAAATGTTAATTTTAACTTAAATCACAATTGGATTAAATTGAATGTATCATTTAAATGGAATTAAAGTGTATTTTGTTTTAATTTAATTCATCCTTTAATACATGCTTTATGATAATTTAATTCGATTAAAAATTTTAGGAGGTAATTTCATTTTTTAAATTGTATTAAATTATATTCATTTATTATTTTTTCATTTAACATTATATGACTTTTTTCACTTCAAATTTCATTTTTAATTTAACAATCACAGCCCATCTCTGACTGATGAATATTAAGTTTCACATAAAGTAATACAGACCAATCACCTATAAACCTGAGGTGTAAATCAGAAGTTTCATTGTGATGCCAGATCAGTTTGATTCTTTAAACAATAGTTCGATGTTTGATGATATCACAAAATGATGATACAATTTGGATTTGATTCCTTTCAGGAGCCTGCAATCGACACATAATGATAACAGTCAATATCCTCATTGTATTTTTCATGGGTGCTTACCATTATCTGCCTGGCGCTAAAATGTTGCACTGTTTAGGAAGGAGTTGCAGTTGGAAGGCAAAGGTGACAGATATACGGGAATTTAAAAATAAAGGTGAATTTATATGTCAGAGTCCCTTTGTAATAAGTGCTTTTATTGCTGGGAACTTTTAGCACAATTTAGGAAAACTCCTAATGGTAAGAGTAAACACGGTGTGAATATAGCTTTTAAGCTTCTAAGTTTTTCCTGTGGTTGTATTTTCACTAATTAGCACTACCTGAACCTATGCATCTCTTGTAAAATATTATGCTACATGTACAAAGCAAAGTCTTTGTCAGATCTTATGATTTCAACAAAATACAAGATGTTGGCTTTAGTCATTTGTTGATAGGAGCAGCTTGGCATGCTAACAAATATTTTGGTTATTTGCCATCACTCTTAACTAAATGAGTAGTTTTGTAAACATAAAATAAAATAAAATAGAGTAAAATATATGCCAGTCTAAAGCGCATTGCACTTTTGGAGTTCACCTTTAGGTTTCTGTAACTAGAAGGAGTATGATTTCTATTCTCTGCCTTACAACATATTAGAAACATATTGGATGTAATCTATCCTCCATCCAGCAAAGTGACAAAGATCTTTCTCACCAATTACTGACTGTCATCTCCCTCTTCACACCTGGCAGGCAGAGGATGTGGCTGACAATGTGTATGTGTGAGTGACAGAAAGAGAGAGGGAGAAGGGGAGAAATGAAAAAAAAAAAAAAAGTGCACCGATAGCCACACAGACAGATTAAGTCAGAGAGAGAGGTTTGAAAGAGGTTGTCACTTGCATTTACGTCTCCCCAGTCTTCATCAGGTGAATGATATATCTTCATCTCTGTGATATCAAACTGCTATACTTAACCCTCTATTTCCCTCTCTAAAGTTGATCTTTTTTCTCCAGAACCATTATGCTTTTTGGTAGAATTAGCAAGTTTTGACTATCAATATTTTGTCATATTGATGCCCTCATGTAAATGCATGCTTTTCAATACAATAACATAAAGTAATTCAGCCAGGCATAGAAATTGTTGAAATCTGCTGTGCTAAACATACAGACAACAGTTTGAGGCCAACAAACAACTAAAACAGTTTTTTTGTGAGACATCATGACATTTGAAGCTGTAATTTTGGCACAAGAATGGGTGTTTTTTAATGAGATAACTGGGCATTTCTAGCAGTAGTCGTGGCAACAAAACCAGGTATTCAAAGTCAAAACAAAATCTTTTACTAACCCTAGCCAAGTTGTTTTTGTGCCTAAACACAATCATACATTAACTACAGTTTTGTAGAAATGCAAAGAAATCTAAAGTTTCAATATATCCGTTACATATGAAATGTACAAAAGTTTGCGAAAATAACAACGCTAACAGGATTTCCCACACAAATTCAAAAATGATTACTGGTAAATACAAAGCAACATTATGGCAGTGGCTGTTTGTTGCAGACATGATCACAAAAGTTTTATTAATAAATATGAATATGAGTTGTATGTCTAAAAGTCTTAGGTACTTGAAAACTAAAGTCCAGTTCTCTCAGTATAAGTCTGAAAGCTAAAGTCCATGTGTTACCAGTGGATAGACTGAGCCTTAGTCTGTTAGCAATACAAGCTCCATACCCACCAGTTGTTTAGACCAGTGAAGTACGATCCATCTTTCTGCTTAGAAAACACACACATTGCTCATACACACAAATGTAGCCTTATGTGTACTTGCATTGCACATACATTAATCATTACACACACGAAAAACCATCACACACACACAGCTGATAGATGACTTTCCACCTCAGATGATTTCAGCATTCTTACCCATATACTTATTTCTACAGATGAAAACTGTTTGTGTCAATACATTTTAGTTTCTGTGTACTGAAGAGGTGACTCCAAGCTCAGGTGTGTGCATAATTGCATTCAACAAGGCTCCCCTTTTACAAAAGAAGACCTGAGGCTGGCCTCTGCAAACGCAGCCCTGAAGGCACCCTAACCAGATAGGACACCAGCAGGGTGGAGGACAGGAAAAGTTACATAGAAACAAGGATAAGAACAAGCTGAACAAGACTTTAGAGAGCAAACAAGAACAAGTTGACAGAGTGCAGAAAGAAAGTCTGAGAGAGACGAAGAAATAATTTTGCCTTTGTGGAACAAAAGGGCTTTAAAAATAAGTAAAGGCAGATCACCTGCCTTTCGAACAGACTTCACACTTTCATGGAGGAAAATGACAAGATCAGTGCTGCTTGGAAGGAGGACAACCATAAGATGAGAGCAGTCTTTGAAGAGGACGTGAAAGAGGCCGGGGTCGAGTGGGTCTCAAAGCTACAGGAAGTGAAAGACAGGTGGCAAAAGAGGGTGAGCCAACTTCAACAGGTAGCTCGAGAAAAGGGGGACAAGATAAGACAGGTCACTAAAAAGAATGAAGCCCATACAGAGGCACATCTGCAGACTTTGGCCCTGCTGAGTACAAATGAGAAAGAGCCTCATCAGAGCAAGAAGCAATGGAAAGACAAATGTGCCGGTCTGGAGGAAAGCTTTAGAGAGGAGCTGGTTGTGAAGAAGAGCAGAGAAATGAGAGTCCAGGAGCTGGAGGAGATGTGGCTCATCAAACAGGAAGAATGGATTCAGAGGGCGAGCAAAGCAGAGGAGGAGATCAAAGTACTGATAGTGCAGAAAAATACGCTTCAGGTATGTTGCTTCATGGGGTCATTTTGCCTCCGAATAATTAAATTAAACAGAATGTCTAAGATTGCTTAAGAAGAAGCCTTTTGGAGGTGACGTAAAAATATACTGTCATTCTTTTTTCAGAAAAAAGGGAAGAAGAAGGGGAGTTTCTGGTCTTCGAGCAACTATAGGAACGATAAATTGTTGGTGAGAGTGACAGTATGATAAAGATGGCTGTTTTCTGTCTGACTCTGACTGGACAGATGGAGGGAAAGAGGAATAAATTACACTTCTGGAGTTTTTACAGGGAGAAGAAAAACAGTGAAAGAAGGAGGAAGGTGGAGGAAGCTGCTGCTTTTATGGTTCAGGCTGGTCCTGCTCCGTTTTTTAACCTTTAGGGAGCTGCACTTCTCAATAAAGTGTTTACTTTCAGCTCTACATCTTGTGATTATTTGCTAGTTTTGTTGATGTGTCAATGCAAAGTTGTTCCTGTTTATAGCAAAATTCTCTATGAAATACTGTGCAGTTTCACTGTTGTTATTTTACACAAACATGGGTATAAAAGTCTGTATCCTGCAGTCCAACCCTGTCTCGGACAAAATTACATTTGTATATTACTAAACTGACATCTTAAATACTGCCAAATAAGCCCAATGAAAGCTCACTTTTTGAGGTATGAAATTAAGCAAATGATCACACATTATGGGGCCCACAGACCAAGTGCACATGAGACTTACAGCAGCCAAGCACTGCCGACTGTGGCCAACCAGCTAACTTCCAGTTTGGCTACCTGCTAACTTAAATGGGGATAAAATGATCTACGGGAAGTCTACACGGGGTCTTTTTGGTCCTAATGTATGGCTGGGCACTATGGGTTTAAAATAAAATCGCTATATTTTAACGCTATATCGTGATACACTATATCACACACACACACACACACACACAGATGCTAAAACTTACGCCAATACTGTGTGAGTATTAAAATCAACTGTTTTTCCTGCGCACCTGTGCTTTAAGACAGTTAGTCCTGACGTTCTAGGGAAGAGGTTATAATCTGGGTTAAAATGAATTTATTTCTCCCAGAAAAGGCATCAGACTTTACTGCATTTAACCGGTTACAATTATTAACATGTGATGTTTCTATCTTTTAGAGCTGAGAAAAAGAAAAAAAGGATGCAAGGTTATTCTGGGACAGACTGTGTTAAATGGGCATATGATATTGTTTCATATCGATTGCATGCCCCTGAAATGAATGAAATCAAAATTGTATTGTGGCAGACTTTGTGGTATTGACAAATATCTTATTGTTGTCCAAAAAAATCAATAAAATACTGTGATGAAACTGGTGACTTAGCCCCCTAGGTAGGTAGATTATTTATGTATGTGTCCAGCACCAACACAGAAACAAATCCTATCCAAATGTGACCAAATCTATCTCTATTGCATAAACGGAGTAGGGCTGCTTGATTATGTCAAAAATAATAATCACGATTATTTTGATTGATATTGAAATCGCTATTAACAGGTATTTAAGGTGATTACTCATTGGCCTTCAGAAAATCATGCAGTTATTGAACATTAACTGTGTTGTTTATTTTTAATGCTGGATGTCCTTTAACTTTAAATACAAGTGTACTGAAAAATAACAAAAGCTCTGTGGTGCAGCCACAACTTTAAAATATCCTGCACATTGCTGTAGTAAAAATAAATGCTGAATTGGGATCAATGATTGTTTTACTTTCTCAGCAGAGACTCAGCAGACAGACATTTCTCCATTATCTGTTTAGAGGCAGCTGGGAGAAGAGCTGGTCTACCTTAACAGTCCACCTTAAGGGAGCCTGGACCGTTGAAATGGGAAGCTAACTTAGATCGCCAGCTTCAGGGCTAACTTCTGTCACTTCAATCAGCAGCTGGCAAGTTAGACATGGGAATGTGTCTCGAGTCTTGAGGAGTTGTAGTATTTATTCTCTGACAAACAGCCTCAACTGTTTGACACATCACACAGCCGCGTTTCACATCATACTCTCTGCCCCCTCACTGCAGCCTCACTGCCAACACCAACAGCACATACACGTTTGCTTGTTGTGTCTCGTGCTCTCTTTCTGGCTGCGCAAGCTCTCGGGAAACAAAATGAGAAGTTTCAAAATAACCAGAGAGGCAGTGTGCTGTGGCTCTCTGTTTTCAACCTGTGCTGAAACTTCTGTTTGGACTTTGGAGCACGAGGAAAGGGTGGGTTTGATTTACAAAATAAAAGATAAAACAGGAGAAACATTGTTAGACTAGCTTTATCTGGATTATCTTGTTTTGAAAATCGTGGGAAGCCAAAATCGTAATCGAAATTAAAATCCGATTAATCACCCAGCCCTAATACAGAGTCCTATATTATTCAGAGTTAGAGTTCTATATGAGTCCTGCCACCTACAGAACTGAAAGACAAGTGGAAAATGTAAGCACTCTTTTCTCAGAAAAGTGGAGGAACAGCGAGGCAGAGGAAAGAGGAAGAGAAGCAAATGAGAGGAAAATATAAGGCTTTGTCACTATGGTAGGTACGTGACTTCATCCTCAATGTCTTTCTTTTTGTCCGTCTTTATGGGAACAAGGGCAAAGCAATTTGCTGTTATTTCAAACACACGAGAAGGCAGATATGGTAGTGTTCCTGAGAGAAAGCTCTTCAGAGGCTCTAAGCTTTCCATCTTTTGAGATATGTTATTTAAAAGTTGTGTAAGATGATGCAGTATATCTGTGGTGTGGCTGTAGTGTAAAGTTACACAGAAAATACACTTTTGCTCTCAGCTGGTCAGGTTCAACTACTTCCATGACTCACGCTACATGTTAATGTGCTCATGTGTAGAATAATTAAGTGCTATCAGTGAACAGGAATAAAAAAGCATCTGCTGAAATAAAGCAACATCTGCTTCTGAACCAGGTAAACATGGGTTTATAGGGTAAGGTGCACAATGAACACCTGGTCTTCCCTATAGATTTAACTCTCCAGGGTGCTCTGCACTTCAGTCATGAATATGAACACTTAAGACATGATAAGATAACGAGAACATTTGGAAAAAGTCCGAGATTTCACATTTGGAAGGTGGCTATTTGTCTTTTTATTTTTATATGGCAGTGTGTTGCGTGTGCTTGTGTGTTTGTGTGTGTGTGTGTGTGTGTGTGTGTGTGTGTGTGTGTTTGCGTGTGTGTGTATGTGTGTGTGTGTTGTGTGGTCTCTGAGCTGATGACTGCCGTGTCCACACCCACGGCTACACCCACTCACCATCCCACAAATACACACAGCTATTTGTTATTACAAAAGACTGTTGGTGACAGTGATTGATGGTTGATTGATGGCCTCAGCTGATTGTTGCACTACAACACTGCAGCCGGCCAACTAAACACACACACACACACACACACACACACACACACACACACTAATGCAGAGAGACACACACAAACACTTTTTGCCAGTCTGCCACCAAAGAGTTAGCAACAGTCTGCGTTTTGCCTCTCTCACTTCTCCAAGCCAGTCGCTCTGCACTGCGGCAGGCAGGGGAAGCAGACACACACTCACACACACACACTCTCTTCTCTGCTCCACTCCCATATTTTTTGGAAGGGAAGAGACGAGGAGCAAGCAAAAGCAAGACAGCACGGCGTTTTTCGTATTGTTTTGATGGAGAGCTCGTGTAAAATCCAGCAGACATTTTGGGGATTTGGGCGTTCCTGTCTTATCTCTGCGCTGAAAGTTGTTTCAAAGACAGTCGGACTATCGTCATTATGAAAGGAATATGCACAACTCGAACGTCCAGCCAAAACAGAGACACATATAAAGTGGGAAGACAGAGAAGGAAATTTGGACCTATGTGGAGGATTTTTGGAAGCGAGCGAACATGCAATGTTCCAAGGGTCTTATTTTGAACGGGAGTGAGAAGGCAGGAGCGATGCCAAAGGTTCTTCTATTAAAAAAACACTCCTGCAGCAGATGACCCCTTGGTCCCTGGCTATCCACAGCCTCCACCTGCATGCTACTGCTGATAAAGCGATGGAAATCTCCCGCACTCATTCCAGGATATAGATGCGGCCGGGCCTTGTGATTGTGCAGATTCTGCACTCTCCGTATGCAATATAAATCATATCCAGTCCAGCGGTATCCTGCTAGGCGAGCTGTCCAGCAACCAGCACCCAGCCCGGAGAAAACGCAGCCCCAGTGGAGGAGAAGGAGAGGCAGAGAACGATGGAATGAATTAATGGAGGAAGAGAGAAAGAGAGACAAGCTTCCAGACAGAGTGACCTACATTCAACACTGTCTGGAGTCACAGACAGAGTGAGAGGGAGAGAGAGAGGGAGAGAAAAGGGGCTGGGGAGAGCCAGCACAAACAGAAAGCGAGAGCATGAGATAGCAGAAAGAAAGAGGGAAGTGAGAGAGGAGAGAGATGCAGAAACAAAGAGAGACACAAAAAAACAGTAGAGGCAGAAAGAGGAAGCTGATCCTCAGCTGATATCCTTTTCTACTCGGTGCATCCTGTCTTTCCCCTTTTGCACATTCACTCGTGCCCCTTTATTCTCCCTTCCTCTTCCCATATCCCATTTCTCCCTCTACCTGCTGTTCGACTGCTTTTTCTCCATCTCTTACCATTAATCAGCCATTGTCTGGGGTGTCTGGGGGAATGCAGCTGCCTGTAGTGTAACCCCAGTCTGGGGCACACAAACAGGCAGAGAAACAATCATTTAGGTAGAGTCACTTTTCATACTTATTTTTTTTCTCCTCATCCTTCTTTGCAAGCTCTGTTTCCTTTGTCTCTTTATCTCCAATTGCTTTCATCTGTCCTCCACTTGTACCCCCTCTCTTTCTCTCTGCATCCCATTCTTTAACCCTCGTTCCTCCATGTCCAGCCACCCTATAACCCCCTCCCCAGCCACATTTATCTCTCTCCTCCTTCTCCTCCTCCTCTGTCAGCATTTATCTATCTCTGTGTAGCTCTAACAGTATTTTCATGGTGGATTACTTTGTCTAGCAGCATGCTGTTATCTAGCATCACTGGAGGGGACGAACAGCACCAAAGCAGCAGCAGCAGCAGCAGCAGCAGCAGCAGCTCTATCTGTCTGTCTATCTGTCTGTCTGTGAGCCTGACTGGAGAACGAGGATTCATATCTATCTGATTGGCTTTGGATGGGAAGCTGTCTGTCTGAAAGCTGGTGGCTTACAAGCTGGTTCTCACAGCTTTTTGTAGCTGAACGTACGGTCGGTAAGGTGGTGAATTCAAGTGTGACTGCCTGCCTGGCTGAGCATTTGTCCATCTGGCTGTTTGGGTTTTATACTGTGTCCTACTGCAAGGTTTTAGACTGGCTTTTTGACTTAAGGATGGCTTAGATATCTTCCTGGCTGTCTTGTCTATAAATCTATTTATGTACCTTTGTATACAAGACCAAATACTGAGGATTCTATTCAATAGTGTAGTCTATACACAGACATATGCTGTATACCCAGTAAAAGAGCCCAGGGTTTTCGACACCCACAACATAGTTTAATAAAAGAACTTTCACTTCAGCTATTTGTTTTTGCAAATATGGGGTTGAGAGATGTGACAGCAAACTGAAAAAGTGCAGAAAGACTCGACCCCACTGAGTACAGTCGGGTATCGTTTGTTTTTTTCCAATTGCACTACTAAAACGATACTTTTAAAATGGTACTGGTGCCTAGACTGATACTTTTACAAAACTAAAGCACAAAACAGTTAATGACACTTAAGAATTGCTTTTTTTCATTGCAAAGGTAAATTTAAACTTGAAATTGTCAGAATTTATTTGACGGTTTCACGAATACTTACATAAATATGGATAAATACATAATCAAGCATAATTAACAAGTTCAACTTATAAATAAAACTGAAACCAACTACACAAATTTAACACTAAATAACAATAAACAACAAGACTGAGACTCAGCAGACAATTCTCTGTTATCTGTGTAGGAGCAGCTGAGACTACAAGAACAGCTGGCTCACCTTAACAGTCCACCTTAAGGGAGCCTGGGAGGCTAACTTGGCTTGCTAACTTTGGTTCTAACCCCCTTCACTTAAATCAGCAGGTGACAAGAAAGACTCGGGAGCTTGGCTCAGGTCTTGAGGAGTTGTAGCATTTATTCACTGTCAAACAGTCTAAACTGTTTACACACGACGCTGTTGTTTTTAACTTCATACTCTCTGCTTCAGTCCCTGCAGCCTCACTGTCACCGTTCCATCACACACACACACACACACACACACACACACACACACACACACACACACACACACACACATATCCTCAATCTTACTTGCTTGCATTTGCTCTCTATCTCGCTGTTCATACAATGCGGCAGCAAAATTAGGCACCAAAACGTGTTATGATTCGGTCTGGTATTTACTGGTCGTACAGGAACAAACCAGGTTTTGGTACCCGTCCCTACCACTGAGCTCAGTACGTACTGTGGGCATACAGAGTGTGTGGTCAAATCAAGCAGCAACCTTCTGGGTGGAAAAGTGAAGCCAGTGCACAGGTGCAAAAACCTGCAGTTCCTCGAATGGCCACTTGAGGCTTGCTCCAAAAGTGAGTCAATCTCCATTGACCACCATATTAAAATGTCAAACTTTGCATCAGACCTAAACATGTTTACAGCTTCATACAAAAATTTTGTTTGGTCTCTGTAACTAATGTCAACATTCATTGGAACTGTATGGGGTTTGAATTTCTGATATAAATCACCTGTTTAAATTTTCTTAAGTCTTAAAGTTATGTTATGATTAAATGTGTGACATGTCTGTGATAGGCACCATTGTCTTTGAGTCAGATCCATCACTTGATGCTCCACAGGTCCAACCTCTCACTGAAATTTCGTCACCTCAGGCTTAACAAAATCCAAGATTGCAAAGGCCAAAATGACAAACTTGTGCACAAGCCAATGGGTTCATACAGTCTTTAGGTCAAGCGAGACAATGAGAGAACGATAGAGCGATGGTGGATGTGCTCAGAGTAAATAGGTGTTGGCAATCAGAGCAGAGAAGAAACAGGAAGTAAAGCTGTTAAGTGGTAGCACAAGTTTAAGTTTGTTTATGAATAAACACTGCAGATCATTAAGATCCAAGTGAAGTTCCTACATGCTGCTTCTTAACTGTTGGGTAAAGTAAAGCTGGTTAGCATCAATCTTAGCCGCAGTGGTAAAACAAAGTCTCCTAGTCAGCTAGCTGCCTTATAAAGTTAGGTATGATGTGTCTTCCCGTATAGTGTGGGATTTGAGTTTGATGTAACCTAGACCTGACCTTCTCATGAACAATCTGCGGCAATTTTTGCATGCCTTTTTATCTTTTTAGTTAGAGTTATATTGTGAGAATAATTAATTTTTTTCCATTTTTGCATACCTTTATACAATTTCTCAGTATTTCCTCTAACAAACTAGACTATACCACCGATTTTACTGTGTGCTTCAACGATTCTGTCTCCACCACCTTCTCTTTTTCTAGCTTTCACTCCTCTTTCTCACCATTTCCTTCTCCCTCGCTGCCTCCCTCCCACTCTAACCCTTCCCTCCACTTGCATGTCAGTCCTCAGGGATCAATGTTAAGGACATGAGAGGGGATTGCAGTTGAAGGAGAGGAAATGACATGGGTAATGGAAGAGGACACACAGGCACCTGTCAGAGAAAATCAAGGGTGGAGAGGGGGTGGAAATGAATAATTCATGAGACAGAACTGCGCTGCTTTCACCTTCTTGAATGAGCTTGATCAGAATCCTATGTTTCCTTAAACTCTGACAGAAAGGGAATTTCTATCTTTGTAGGGCCCATTATTTCTGACTTTTAGCAATATTCAGAGGAAGAGCTTTTTTTGAAGAAATGTAATTTCAAAAATCACAGAGATTTCATTGCTGGTGTAATTTTTCAAAAAAAAGAATGCTGATTTAATATTTCATGTTTCATGTTTTTAAATAATGCATAGAATGACTATGCTATAAACATGCATGATGCTAGCATCCTACTGTTCACTCTCCAGTCTTTTTCTGCTTTTGCTCAAGCAACAGTTACTATGCACACAACCGACTTATTTGGGTTTTTCCCAGTGGCAGATCAAGGCAACATAGGCACGCCACCAAAATAAATTTTAAAAAAATCAAACATTTTGTGGAGAGCACTAGAGTAAGAGAAAATGAGAAGCCAAAAGAAGGGTGCAGTGAAAATTTGCACGCAGTGTATTCTTTTGTTTGTTGTTGTTGATTTATTTGTTTGTTTTGCCAAGTTGTTCAGTTGTTGTGTTGACTTCTCATTTGCTCGTATTCATAATAAATACAATAAATGTGAAATATGGTAATTAGTAACAATAATATCATAACAACACAGGTCTGGCACTAGTTTTACTCGTACTCTATAATACACAAACATAACATTCACTGAGTGACAGAATGCAAGGAGGAAAAAAAATCTAAATATAGAAATATATAAATAAATAAACGAATAAGGTCAGAGATACATCTGTTCAAGAGTTTTACATTTGTCAGTACAGCTCACTAGTCAGGTTTCTGCTCTCCGTGGCCATGTCCCTGATTTTACTTCTATGAATTTTATTAAATGGAGTGCTATTTCCCCTTTTCTGAAGCACTGTGTGAGCCTAAATCATCACTACCTCTGCCTCCACTCACTGTAACCCTGACAGATACTTGCTTGCCTCGGTTGACAAGCTTGTTTAGGCCACTGTGCTCTTTCTATATCAACATAATAAGGTCGACCTTTACATAAACATGCATCCAATGAACCACTAGCATCCCCCTACTTTCCATACTGCCGTCTTCTCACATCATATGACAGGTCCATTATTTGTAAATGGCAACTACACAGCACATCTCTTGCCTTAAGCCACAGTGAATCACATCTATTTGTGTATGGTGTTTACTGTCTTTCCATTTTGTCAAAATCCTCCCCTGTTGTATGCATTAACATGGCTTCCTCTTTTCTCCCCACTTTTACCTTATTTCCTGTTGTAGCCTAGTTTGTAAATGCCTTGAAAATCATGGTGACACTGAAGAAAGGGTTCCTGATTGGAGTTACTCTGACATTATATAGTGCATTATCAGTTGTTGGGCTTGTTCCAATTGTAAGGAGAACACAGGAAACAATGCTAGCTATCACTTGAAGTCCAAAAAGCGCTGCAAAATTGGAATTTCTCCACAGGACTTTGTAGAAGATGGCGAATGCACTCTGCTTTGTGCCTCTTAAAGTAAATGGCATCTATTTGTGGAATGACCAGAGTGTGCTACTCTAGGGCTGTTGGTTGTTTTTTTTTTGGTTTTTTTTTAGAATTCCTGCCTTATAGTTGTACATAGTTCCTTGCCAAGTCATTTTCTATATGGCATTTCCTCTGTGAATAGTGCATGCAGTTTTTTTAACCTTCCCTTCCCAGCCTTTTTAAAATCTGCTCTATAATTTATGAAAATGCACAGTTGTCAGCTTTAACTGTATTTTTATTCTTCCATTACTGAAAAGCTGACATTTTCAAATGATAAGGTATTGACTTGGCAGCTTTGCTTTGCTTTAGAAATGCTCCCTACAGTATGTTATTTTTTGTGTCTTGGACAGCACTGTAACTTAAGAGGGAATAAATCAAGCAAGACTAAAGTGGAATCTCTTGTTGCTTTAGTGTAATGTTTTACAAATCAAACTGTCTTTTGCCTGTCTTTTTGCAGTCAGGCTTTTTGTTGGATCCATCAAGCTAATTCAAAGGGTAGATTCACATATTTGTAGACCTATCCAGATAAAAAACTACAGTTGCTAACTTTTATGAAAATAACATTGTATAGTATATGAGACAGTCTATGAAAATATCCCGTACCTCCTCCTCTTCCTTCTGTCTCTAATGGCATTCAGTAGGATCAACCATGGTGCACCACAAACAACCAATCACAGCTAAGGAGCCTCTAACGCAGCTGTCAATCATGTCAATCACTGCTGGTATGAGATCAAACTGTCAAACAAGGCAACACTGATCGAATAAGGATCAAGATTCTGTTACTCCATCATCTTGTTCTCACCTCAAATATTTGCAGAAACATTTTTTAGTTTACTGTTTAGCCGTAAAAATGAGAAAGCTTAGATGGAGTAACCAAGCAGCCGAATTAACTTTCTCATTCAGCCCCAACTTGTTAAATACTGCAGCTTGGTCAGTTATTTCAGCATCGGATACCGGCACAAAAAGGCACTTTACACAACAGAATGATAAGCCTCCAGATGGCACCAGTTTATACCTTTCTAAACAATATGATACACCGCAAGGGCGTATCAGCTCATAACATGGCATCAGTTGAAAACACTGCTGGTGATAACAAAGGAGCAGGAAAGTCCCTATAGGACAGGCAGGAGAGGAGGTTGATGGGTCCATCAAACCCCGGACTTTCTCCCTGGAGCTCGCTGTTTGCCTCCCGTATGAATGTTCAGCCAAACCATTATGTTTTTTTTCTAAATCAAACCACATGCTTGTTTTGCCTAAATGTAACCATGTGCTTTTGTTGCACAACAAAATAAGTGTAAATACGTGTTTTTACAAACATTTTAAGTTTATTTTGAAAAAGACTGTACACATCTAAGGAGCAGTGTACATTTCCTATGAAAACAGAATTGTATTTTAAAAAGACACTGTGCCTGTAAGAGGCTTAAATTGACACGGATCGTCAACAACAGACGCAGGAGGATACCTATTGCGTCATAGTATATAGACGTAAAGGACACTGACCAAGTGGTGATATTTGATGAGTTGGGATGAGAATGAATGTCTTATTCAACAGTTAAACAGTATATTAACATTTCTGAACATGTCTGAAAAAAACTGAGGGCAGCAATAAGCAATGCAGTAACACAACCTTGATTCATATTTGATCAGAGCTGCCTAGTTTGACAGTTTAACAGCAGTTCGCGAGCAGTGATTGAAAATAACCAATCAGAGCTCCTTCGGTCTAACTGGTTGTTTTTATTCACGTGTGGTATGGCCATCAAAAGTCAAAGGAACAGGAAATATTATTTTTTCCACAGATTATCTGTCTCATTTACAACTGTGTGAATATAGTGACAGTTTCAGTTTGAAGTGAAACAATTCTAAATGCATCAATGTGTGTTTTAACATATGCCATTTAAGAGTTTGGTTCAATACTTGACATTTACATTTCAAAAGACCTTTAAGAGACACCAGGTCATTACTGGAGAGACAGTACCAATTCTCAACATTTGCATTTTTTTTTTAACACTTTTCACTCTTGGATACAAAAGGTCAAACTGGCAAACTGAAAGTCTTTAAATTAATCTCCGTTTTGTGACATGAGGAGTCTTTTCCTCCTTACGTGTTATTCATAATGTCACATTTCTCTGAGGTTACAGGAATTGCTGGCACCCTGGGGCTTTAACTTTAGCACAGTTCATGTTCATGAATCAAATCTGTGGTGAATTGACTGTTGAACATTACTCTAATAAAGCAACAATTTTATTCCCTTTCTTAAGTCACGTCTTTCACATTAAGCTGCATTTCCACACTGTGTTTGATACTTCTCCATTCTCAGTAGGTGGTCAAGAGCTGTATTAAATCCTCATCATATTCTTTTCCATCTCACTCATCTGCTCGTAACGTCGCAAATTTCTCTCTTAACTGTATTCTTCCTACTCAGACATGTGAGCGCAGAGATTGATTTATTATGTGAAATGTTAGACAGTTACAAGTCTCTTCACACTAAATAAGAGGAGTTATTCTTAATCGAATGAAGATAAAGTGGGAAAATCATCTTTTATCTACTGTTCACAGATCTCCGTCTGCTGTTGTCTGATCCTTCCCAATTATATTTGTGAAAGACCTACATCTGCTGTGTGAAAGGCGGATAAATTTCTACCACAATGTTGATGGATCATTAGAATAACACAGCCACTTTTAGGCTTTTAAGTGATGTCTGCCAAATTAAACTGGGGAATAAAAATGTAAGTTTTTCTTTACCAACGTCTTGTTACTTTAGTTCTGTTGTTCAACAGAGCGCAAGAGGGAAAATCTCTCGCTTTATTATATTAAGCCAATTAGATTTTAATAAAATTACTCTTTGATTAACAGCCAATTCTAATGAGGCGAGTGCTGAATCACAGTTTACCAGGTAAGTGGTGGTTTGCTCTATTTTTGCAGACAACCAAGCACATCCATTTACAATCTTATCTTTGTCTATTGATTTGATCAATTTGTTTAATAATGGAAAAATGAGAAGAATTGTACCTGTCTTCAGATCTGTGATAAATGCAATCAATTAAAATGATTTTACAACATGCTGATTTTGTCACTGATTGCTTTGTCCTTCTGCTGCACATGAAGACAAAAGTAAAATTACAGTAAAAGCATTTAAGGTATCCTGGCGAGATTAAAACAACTCTTCATAATTATATATCACAAAAGCCACAAAACAACTGTAATTATGAAATTGCTGAAAGCATCATGTTCCCTTCACTGAAATAAGATTTTTTTTTCCTCACACATTGATTTATTCTTTTTTATGTTATGGTTGCTTGCCAAATAAAACATCCAACACATTTCAAAGGAGTATAATGCAGAAGATTTGTAAGATACTGTTTTAAAATATCCAAATATTTCTCAAAGGTCTTTCTGTGCTAAAACTAAAACAGTTGTTTGAAAGTTTTGACGCTCTACAAACATAGTCCTCTTTGTTATTGTTTCTGCATCCGTCTCTCTATTCTATGAGGTAAGAAACAGGTTTCATGTAACAGACAGGTCAAACCAGCTTCAAACTACTGACTCAACTCAGTGACTCACACATAATGTTGTGTCAACAGATAAAGAGATAGCTCATTTTGACTCAAATGGAAAAATATACATGCAGACACACACACACACACACCTTATGTTTTAGTTGAGGATACACATTATCAACTGTGTGAGACATAACAGATCTGTTTGTTCACTGAAATTCAGTTTAACTGATCTAACTGCTGCATTCCTGTGCACTGGTTCATTTTAACTGTATTCCACTATGAGAAGTAACATAATTACAGCTCTCCTTTTCTGGATTTATATAGTTACAAAGTTTTATAGGTTGCTTGTAAGATTCAAAGAAACTGGTATAAAAATAATGAAAATTAAGGTAATTCAGGCCATTTGCTTATTGTTTAATACAAGTATTTCTGCCCATTAAAGACAAATACAAGATTAATAAACATCATATTTTCAGTAACCTAACCTAGTAAGTTATTAGCAATTCCTTTTGGTAATATAAATTTGCATTAGCATAAATATGATGTTTTTTATACTTAAAGCATTCCTACATTTTTATATATTATTGGAAAAAAATACTGAAAATAGTGAAAATAAAACAATGGTAACAAATAAAAACAAGAAAAGGATTTAGAAAAAGAAAAATGAGGCAGGCTAGTATTTTTTCTTTGCATACATACAGATATGTATTTATATGTACCATATGCATGCATGTGTATATACATATTCTGCATATGTATACGTCTATAAGCTTGCTTGTGTGTAGGTGTGTGTGCATGTATGCTGGTATGTAAGCATGCAGGTAGGTAAGAGGTTGATGATTCCTTTTTAAATGCCAATTCTGAGTCTGACTTCATAGTTTCTTATTAGCAAAATAAGTGTGAATGTAGCTACACAGACATGTTGTGTCCTGGGGCTACTGAATGACAATCTGCACGCATACAGCATGCATGTACTCAGGATAACATGTATTAATGATATAGATCCTGACTGAAAGACACATATGTACACAGAGGGATATGTACGCGCATGCCAATGGCATATTCCTGAGAAGAAAATGTCGACACATTATGTTGACAGGTGATGGGATACAAATCTGCATGCTTGTGGCTAAAAACATAGATTAAAACCACACAAACAGCCTGAAAAACAACATGATCACAAACACCAGTGGTTAGCAGGTTCACAGAGTGCACCCTCTGTGGTAAGTTTCATCTTAACTACACTCACAAAGTGGGTTGTCTTCTCACATACAGCAGGGTTTTACCTCTTAAACACACAGGCACACAATGGAAACATCAATATATGAAGTACAACCTGGCTTTCATGTACAAACACGCACACACTCACACACAGAAACACACACACAAGCACACACCTCTCTCAGACAGTCTCATATGGACTCATTAGGGGCCGGTCTATCACCACCTGTGCACTGAAAGGCCCAACGGACCAGCTTTGACACTGACAATGGACAGGAGCTGTGCAGGGAATACACACACACACACACACACACACACACACACACACACACACACACACACACACACACACACACACACACACACACACACACACACACACACATACAGGTGTAGGCTATCATGAAAGCATATGGACACACACGAGCATGCGCAAACATACAAGACAGATACACACCTATTCAGAGGCAGGCAGAGACAGCTCAGGGACACTTTGTGCACTAGCTTGAGACTAACAATAGAAAGACTTCACTTGCTGACTTAGAACTTTTATGAAGACATTGTATGCATTTATCACCTTAAAAGCAAAATTAATTCAAAGAAACATCTGAGGAAAAGAAAATATGAATATGTTTACCAAACCTGATTTATTATCAGGAAAACTATCTTTAGAGCCTATCTCCTATTCACTTACATTTTTAGAAACCAGCCAGATTTAGAAATTTGTGAACTAAATGTCTAGATGCACATGAACTCTGGGTATTGAAAAACCTTAAATAACCCAAAAAAACTGTAGGGAAATACAATGAATTCTAATAAAAAGTCAATGATAAATAAAACTCTGCCCTCAGGGAATTTTAACTCAGCTACCAGTGATGATGCCTGGCTTTTTTAATCTTGTAAGCTCCCTTATGTGATTAAATATATTTTTTTTTAATTCAATTTAATTTATATTTTTCTGTTTTTTAAATGCAAACTAGACACTATACTTAAAAATACTGCTTTACCCATCTCATAATTATGCCAGTCAAATAATATTCAGCTTGTGGTTGTTTTTTTTTTTTTTTGGGGGGGGGGTTATGTAAGTTTTAAAGTTTGAATGGGCTCAGCAGAATGTAGTAGTAAACACACAGTGCCAACAACGGAACGCAAATGTGCAACATTTTTGTGCTGACACTAAATATCAAATAAATGCCAGAGACTGTATCATTTTAAGTTGCTGTTTTCTTTAAATCTACTACTTCTAAGCAGAAGAGAGAAGATATCACACAGCCTTACAAGAAAGAACGTCTGTTTCTCTGTGCAGCTGCAGCATGTACGCAGCTCTGTGGACCAAAGAGTAGCGTGAAAGTCAAGAGTGCTTACTCTGTGGCAAAATCTGGGGACCAAAACATCCCCAGAAGCACACTGCACAGCACACTGTCTAGCAACTAAGGAGTCTTCAACTGACGATTTGAATCTCTGACTTTAAAGGGGCAGCCCTACCTAAAACCCTGTCCATTTCTGCCTGGCACGGCATCGATTATTTTAAGTGAATATGTAAGAGAGATGACAGCAGGGGACGATAATGATAAGAGAGTATCAGGAACAATAAGAAAACGAACTGAACATGAGCAATGCAAGATGAGAAGAGAAAGGAGCGTAGGATGGATACATACAGAATTTAACAAAGGAAAACAGAACAGATGTAAAAGAGAACATTCTGTTTCAGTCCTTCTTTGGTTCACTGCTGTTCTTGTCATTACAGGAGGGAGAGCAGGGAATCAGTTGTGTTAGTTATCCCTCAGGATTCCTAGCTCTGGGAAAACCACAATCCTGACTACCACATATGTAAAACAAGTGGCTATATGTGTGTGTGCGCCCCCTGTGTGTGTGTGCATGTTTGTGCGTGTGTGTAAGCCTTGACAGTCACTGTCTGAGACTTCTTGACTTCTTTATAGGGGACAAGACCAACAAGCAGAGGTTCATGTCTGCTTTTGTTTGGATGTGTGTGTGTATGCAAGTGTGTGTGTGTGTGTGTGTGCATGCCCTGCAAATTTTATATTCAACCCCCTTACGAAGAGAAAGAAGAGTGAGTGTGTGTATGAGTACTCCCATTGGCACGCTACCCAGCGTCAAAAGGAATTCCCAGGGTGCCTCTTGATCTACCTGCATTTAGGTGTGTGTGTGTGTGTGTGTGTGTGTGTGTGTGTGTGTGTGCGCGTGTGTGTGTGTGTGTGTGTGTGAGTGTGTGTATGAGGAAGGGGAATTAAGGTGGATGGGGTGAATGTCTGTCTGTCTGTCTGTCTGTCTGTCTGTCTGTCTGTCTGTCTGTCTGTCTGTCTGTGTGTGTGTGTGTGTGTGTGTGTGTGTGTGTGTCTGTCTGCGTGCGTGCGTGCGTGCGTGCGTGCGTGCACGCGCGTGCGTGTGCGTGTGCTGTATATCAAAAGAGACGGGCCCTCTCTGGAAACAGATGGTGTTTGTTACCGTAGCACACTGCTTATCAGGCTGATTGGTGAATTATGGCTGAGGTTAGTGAAAGTGGCCTTGTATTGGATTTGGATCTAGGAGTTTGTCTAGTCACGAGACATTGGTATTTCTAGAGAAGTTAGCATATGAGGAGAAGCACCATTTGTATGCCTGCCACTTTACAGTAGCAACTACATGACACATCCAAAAGGTCTATCACTGTCTTTGAGGCAAATGTTGCATTAATTCAGGCAGAGCACTTAAGTTGTGCTCATTCAGCAACTAGTCAGCTAGCAGCTGACTAGTAAAATTTAATCACATCCATACAGCCGTAACAGCCTTGCACTTCTCTTTCTCACACTGGTGGTGGTGGTAAAAGGTAAAGAGCAATGCTGCTCCACATCTCATCTGTCCAGATGAGATGTGGAGCAGGACTTCTGATGAGCGAACTGGAAGCCCAACTGGGAGAACTGATTGTGAAGCAGTTAGGAGGTGAACGGGGTGGAGGAGGGTCGCATCGATCTGACACTGAAATGATGGCTGACAGCAGGAGAGAAAGGGAGCAGGGGTTCCTGGCACAACTTTAACTACTTCAAAGGTGCATGGAGAAGGGAGAAGTCTAAAGAGGTCAAACTCCAGCAACGCTTGTCGCATACAGAACTTTATTGTAAGGCAGGAGAGGAAGGCAGTTTAAAACGATGGCAGCAAAGGTATCATTGGCTCACAGAGGTTGTGGCAAGATCTGATAGGTTTAACTGAAAGAGTGAACATCGACAGTCTGTTGGAAGTGGGAACATACAGAATGAGAAACAGAGTAGATGAGTAAGCATAATAAAGATAGTCTTTCTGATTAAAGTGAAACTAAGCTTTATGTCTCCAAATCAATTTAGGTGCTTCTCAGTTAGGCTTGTGTGATCAGGAAATTTTTGTTTGGGCAAAAATTACTCACTCCTACCAAACTTTGATTATTTGCATGCTAAGAAAGAAGCATGTTTACATTTGCAAAAAGATTTTAAATTCAGCGCTGACATACAGTCATAATTCTGCTTTGTGCTTTCAATGTCTTCCTCATCTAATGTAAATGTATAAACTAAAAGTGACTTTTCTTGCACATATATTGTACAAAGGAGGACATTTAAAGCCTTCTCTGCACTGTTTTGTACTCCAAATATTAACATATATATATATATACACACACACATATATACATATATGTGTGTGTGTGTGTGTATATATATAAATATATATATAACATTACATAATGACCGTCACTGAGCCATGATTTTGAGAAATCATTATATTTTGATGCGCAATGCACAGCCACTTCGAACTACCTTTGCTCTAATGGGTCGGTGACACTGTGGGCTTTAACAGGTTTAAATATTCTGAAAGCCAAGACATTATTTATTAGTAATCAGACTAATACCCACTGCCCCAGACACTGCCTTGTTACTTTTAAGATTTAAGATTAAGTTTAAGATTATGCCTTTCATTCATATTTTCAGGGATACATGGAGGGAGAGTGACGCTGAGTCGTGTTCACTGCTAGCTTGTCATCATGCCTTTACACATTTCAAAATTGTATTTATTGTCTGCATTTGGCATTTATTTAAAAACAAACAGAACCCTTGATTGACCAAAGATCAAGATGTTGACATAAATCCACCTTTATCTAAAAATGAGCCGTTGAGACATCCAACTGATTTTGAAAGAGTAACACCATATATGTGCTGCCATCTGTCAATCACACTCCAGTCAAGTTACAAACATACCAAAGTGACACACATTCACGGCTATTGTCTTAGAAATGAAACTTCAAACTGACAACTTCCTGTGTAACACATGACACTGTGGGAGTGCTCGTATGCACCTACAGTATTTACTTTGAACTCAACTTTGACAACAACTGGGAGACTTGAAGGCAATTTCCAGAGATGCCAAAGATTTTTACAGATGCAGCAAGTGCTTTCACACAGAAAAGAAAAGACAACTGTATTCTAGCAGAGCAACAGAGTCCTGAATGACATCAAATGATCACAATAGAACAAGTATCCATGTTCAGTGAAGCCAATAAGATGATCTTTATATTCTGACAAGCTTTCACTATTATTCATTATGCCACCTCTGCATTGCTCCCACCTGCTACACGCCTCTTTACCTGCTGTGTCAATTGAGCAGCCCTGCTAATTCTGTTCTAGTTTATTGACACACTTGACAGACAGATCTTCTCTTGTGCATTTTGTTCTTCCAATATCTCAGTGATATGCATATGTTGGTGTCTGTTGTATATATTAGGGGGATTATCAAGCTTCCCACTCAATCCTGCATTGGCACCCTAAGGAGCAGATGTTCCACCAAATAAAACTGCTTTGAGCAATTAATGGTCCAACAGCATATTTTCTGAATAATGTCTTAAAAAGAATTACAATCAAAATACACACTGCAGTGCTTGCAATGCAAGACAAAAAAAATGTTTTGGAAAGATGATGGGCTTACGAAGCTCAGCTTGTACACTCACACTGACTGTACGCTGTAGCCTACACAAAATTGTCCTCTAGATTTCAGTCATGTCATTTTCACTCTTACAATTACTATGAAAAGGTCAAAGTCATCGATGAGGAGTCAGTAGAAGGCTGGGAGGAAGATCAAAGAGTCTCATTTTATACGATCTATGCCAGCTCCATTCACTGTAGAAGGCCATAGTTGAAAGCTTGAAAAATTAGCATGAAATAGGTGAAAATGCTGCAATACAAAAATATGAATGCCACCAGGAATAACTCATTTATTGCTGAAATATATGAGAAGCTTGCAATTGAATTGACAAAGTACTGAATGTACTATGAAGGAATGTCAAGTCAGATGACTTCAGTCTGCTATGGATGAATCTTCAGCTGTCTCTTCAGTTGTCTGGATGGATTTTCTATTGTTTTTTTTCTGTAATCATATTTACTTTTACTTCTCATGAACAATAGTTCTGCTTTAATTGATTTGTTTTAAGAGACCTAAAAGCCTAAATTCATTTAATTTTATGCTATATTTAAGGTATTTTCATTGCTTTACCTTGCTGTGAAAGAGCCCTTACCGATCGTTATATCAAAAACCATTCTCCATTTCTCCATTGAGAAAAACAGTCATTTTATTCCAATGAACTGCGGAGTTGCTGGTCTACCACTGCCTCCATCAGCTGCTGAGTGAGATAAAGAGGAGCAAATATTCAAATATAGTGTACAATTTAACTGACAGGCCTAATGATGTTTTTTTAGGTGGCTAAAATGTGTGTTGTCGGACTAGAGGGGGGTGGCTGTGGTGTGACTTTTTTATTTTAAAATAAATATTAAATCTCTCCATTTAAAGTTGTATGTCCCTCGCCTTTAAACCAAAATGTAAAATACAAGTCCCTCCTTAGCGCTTGATGTTTTCAAAATTGCCTTATCCTTTTTGTAGCCCCCCTCTCCCTTCCCCCCTCATGAATAACAAACAGTCCCTATCCCTAACATAAAAGGGAGGTCGGCACGGCATCCAGGAGCTCATGGAGAACGCCTTCTTGCTCCCCTTCCCTCTGTTTTTTTCTCTTGTCCTCACAGACTTCATCGCTACTGTCAGCTAGTGTAAGTAAGGCTATTTCCTAGTGTGCTTTGTGCTGAGACAAGCACGCGTTAAACGTGAAAAAAAATTGAACAGTTGGCATGTAGTGTTTTAAACATTTAGAAGTCACACCCCTATATGATACATATAAAACTTCCAGATGTAACGTAATGGTGTTTAGCAGAAACATAATATGCCATCACTTTCTTTAGGCAACTGGACTTAACTTATCTGGCCGATGAAAACACTGCAGAAGTTAAATATACATGATCTGTCAGTCCTCAGCTACAATATGCAGACTCTCCGGTGCGGCCCACCACCAATCAGAACAGAGTGACCCCACAAGTTGCTCACAGTGTGAACACAGAGTTACATGTTGTTAATGGCCTGGCAAGGTCATGTTCTACTTTGAGCTCTTTCTCTATGGTTCCACACTTCTCATGGGGGCACGGCATTCATACTTCATCACAGTAGGTCACAGCGACACTGCTCCCCTCTGTATTGCGCAGGGTTACACCTTCCTATCCCTGTCAAGGTAAAAACTTTAACCGTTCACATATGCATGCTGATGTGTGTTCACACACATGCACAGACATAGCCTAAAAATAGCCTAACCTTTATGCTGGATCAGTTACTGATGTCTCGGGATTTTTCATCATGTTGAAGCGGGGTGAAAGATCTCGTTCTCTCGTTTCCGACTGTTCTCCCACTTTTGCTTCAGCTCTGTTTATATGTCTTTCTTCCTCCGCTGTCTCTCCCACCACCCCATACCCCCGAAACTGGCCTTTATCAGTGAACTTTGCTTGACCCTCTCTCACTAATCTGCCACGCTCTAGGGAAGCTGGCGTCAAAATTCAGAGCTTTAATAGAGTCTGGGAGCTAAGGGCTAAAGTAACACAGAGAGTAAAGGGAATAAGAGATGGCTGCTCGTAGCATGGCTAATGCCAGGCTCCGTGAAATGCTCTGAAAGGGCTTTACCATCTTTCATCAACTTGTCTCAAGGTGAAAGAGACCTCGTCATTTTCAACACAAGTGTACAATTTAATAGTATTTTGCATTAAATCTGTTCTCATTAACGTTTTTCCATTGTTCGTCGTCACTCTCCATGCTGATTGCAGACTCCTTTCTCCTAATTTTTCTTTCTCTCCTTATGTCTCTCTTTCCTTAATGCAGAGCCATGTAGAATGTGTTAAAACAGTATTGTAACCCCCCCAACAGAAAACTGATGGTTGGCACGTCATGGGTTTTTTGCATTGCACCTGTGCCAATAAAGTCCATTCTAAACGGAGCCAGTGAACTGGACGCGACGCAGTTCACACCATGTTTGTATTTTCACGCATCAAAATCAATTCAAACCCTGTACTTTCACACTTGGCTAGCTGGCGCATTTTTCAGGTTTTGCAGTGGCTGTTTTAAATAATCAGCAGGGTTCCACTCAAACTTCCACAACTTTGCCACAGACGTCTTTCCGCCTTGGAGGGCAAATGTACGCAGAAGGTTACACATTTCAGCAGAGAAGTCTGTAATCTCTCCTCGTCCTTTCACACTGTACGCCACCTTCTTTCAATCTCTTGTTCCCCCTGAGCTGCTCCTTTCATTAGACCCCTGCTAAGAGAGTCGGAGTGAAGGATGGCTGAGATGGATGAGAAGAGGGACAAAGAGAGGGAGAAGGAGGGACAGAAACTTGCTGCTTTCAATTTTGTGGTATGTGTGAGTGTATTTAGTTGTAAAGAAGCAGAAATATCACTTTAATCACAAGCTTTTCAACTTTTTTTTAGTAGAAAGGCATGTTTAGTCATAAATATGTAATCATACATTTGGCACAGGTCATGTTATTTTTAAGTTTTCCTCCCAAATCTACTGGCATGCTGCCTTGGGCAGCTAAATCATTGTATTTATCATGAAAATAAATAAATTATTAACAAATACTTTAACTGCACTTATATGTTTCACAAGGTCTGCAAAGCTGCATTCTATTGAGTTAAATTTTTAATACAGACTTTTTTAGGTAAGCAGAAGTCAATAAATGAGATGTGGAACAAATTAAAGCACCTCACTCTTCAGATAAACAGTATTTTGTCTTTCCCACATTTTTTTGTTAATCTGATTCAGCAAAGTTTCACCTTTTGACCCACATCATATTTACTTGAAGAAAACAGACAGGCTTCTCTTTGAGAAGTGTATCCATGTGAAAAACTCTTATGAAATCCTTTCTTCCTTTTCAGGCCTTTACAGTTGCTTAGCTTTTCATTTATCCTTCCATTTCCAACCTGCACTGCCATTCACCTTAACACATTGCTGTGTTTGTTTTGCTCCACTTGTATGTAAGCCCTTAACATCATATTGTTGCTTTATCCTTGAACTTCCTATCTCTAACTTCAATGGGTCAATCATCCATTTGTAACATGTTGTTGGTTATCAATGTAATGTTCTGTTATCATCTTTTTCTGCTTTTCACTAAGAGTATGTTTGCATCTCTCACCGCTTCAGTGTTATTAACTTGTACCAAAGAACTCTATATCAAGGGGCAATCCCTGAAAGAGTCAACTGTAAAGAAAACCAGACACACACACACAAACCATATATCTCAAAGGCAATTACACTGAATTGTCAGTATATTTCTATTCATATCTGGCGTTAATGACTTTGAGTTTCAAGAACATGTCCTTTTTCCTTTGTCTGTTTGTATTGGTTTCATCAGAATATAAGAAAGTATGGTAGCAAAACTAAATTCTTCACTCTTTTTGTTTCTCTTGTTTAACCACTCCCACGAATATGGCTCCTATAACCCTCACATACACACTCACAAACACACAAAAAGGAACCCTACACAACAGACTACCCTCAATTATACACACACTCACTAAATTAAAAATAAATGCATTGCATTATGAAAATATAACTTCCTGTGTGTGCTGAATACCAGAATAACGCTTCCTTCAACAATTAACACTTGAAATGCTGAAGACACTTGCGAATCAGTACAAAATGTAAACCATGCTTTAGTGTTTCATTTTTACCTCTTTAATTAAGATTTCATTAAACTCAGCCCATTTTTTCTTTCTACAATCGAACCAAAAAACTGATAACGAGGAAGACCTTGGTTGTAATTATATGAAACAAAACTGAAATCAGACTTGCTAAACTAAAGAGAAATCAGATTTTAAGTGAAATCAAACATCATTACTAAGCTTGTTTGGGTTTCTATATTTTGTCATATCTGATTTATAGGCAGTTCCAAGGTGTGTTTCCCTTACTCGGATAAAACGTTGTTCCACTTTAGAGCTGCAACTAACGATTATTTTGATAATCGTTTAATTGGTCGATTATTTTTTCGAGTAATCGATGAATCGATTTTTTTAAAAAATAATGATAAAATAATAATATAATAATAATAAAAATAATTTCCTTACTTCGACAAAAAATGACCTATGTTCAGTTTGACTTTAGCCTTGCCGAACAGCAACATGTTTCATACTTTGGGTGTTCACACATTTAGCATTGTTGCAACGCTGTTGTTTCTTACGATTTTGGCTGCATGCTGATGTGGACATGTATTATTACTTTCATGAAGATAATCTTCACATTTGTGAGGTTATTTATCAAAACAAGGTCTGGGGGAGAAACGGTTTGCAGACAAAAAAAAAAGACAAGATGATAAATACATACACAGAAGGACGGACCCAAGATATGACTCTGCAAGGTCATAAATCACTGGGGTTAGCTGGAACATTATGAATAGCACCACTGGACATTAGAAAGTCTAAACGTGGGTGTAATGCTGCAGCACTCCTTTAAACATTCATGCAAGTACAATCTGGAAAGCTTTGTACAGTCTAATTTGCAGCTGAAAAGCTTTTAATTGCGCGTATCAACAAGGTGCTTGTGTGCCCCCGTGTACATGTGTATGTACATGTGTGTAATGTCCTGGTGCATTGCCAGTGACTCAGTCATTAGCATCCTGCCTACGCACACACAACCAAAAGCCAATACCAAACACAAATGCAGACACACACATGCACCAACAGCCTACACCCCAACACACATCCCTCATGCACCCTCCACTGAACACACACACATTGTTCCTCTCATTTACACACATCCTGCAAAATACACACACATACACACACATAACATCCCATTCAATTTCACACATGTCAGGGGAGACACCCAACCAGGCAGTCATATTAAACCAGCTCATTATTTATGCAAGGGGAGAGATTGCCAGGCCCCGATTCGCCTCATAAAATGTTAATATATTCATCGGGAAATTGTAGTCTTTTAATCTGCCCCACCAGAAAAACACTTATCTACCACTACAGCACCATGTTTTACAGTAGCTCTCTCTTTCCTTAGACTCATTCTCCTTCTATATCTCGCTCTGTTTTTCCCTCTCGACCTCATTTTCTCATTCCCTATCTCACTTTCTACCTCCATGCGAGAAGTGGCTGGTAGAGATCATATATGACATTTGGGATGCTAATCCCTATTGTCTTATTCTTATTTTTAATCACCAAAATGTTAAACGAAGATTTAGAATGTCATCGCTCCAGACAGCAATTCTTTCTAAAAATGTTTAGCTACCCGGGAAGAGTTTTGTCGGGGAGTTTATGAGCTGTGTTTCAGGAACGTTTTTGTAATAGCAAAACAAACAAAGAAAAAAGGAGAAAAAGGAGAAAAAAAACTTTTTATTATTAGGATTGCAGTATTGGGAACATTGTGTCACTGAAGGGAAATAAAGCATTCATGTTGGATAGTTTCGTACTTATTATTATTTGTGAGCTAACGCCAACGTGTTACTTTAAAAAGTCATTTCATCTACATTAATTATACTGTATTATATATTTATATTGCATTTTGAATGCTTATCTTAATGAGTCCAGTTAATGATTCTTGACAAGTTCAAGCCCAACCATTGTATATTTTTAACAAAATCAACATACTATGTTAAATTATCATCCACATTTTTTTTTCCTTTCTCATTCCCCATTTCTGGCAGACAAAAATATCTCGACCCCTCCTTTTTTATAAAAAAAAAAAAACAAAAAAAAAAAACATTTCTATCACCTAAAATGAAGCAGCGCTAGCTGAAAATTACCTCGGTTGCTATGCAACGGCAGCATCCGTGCAAAGCCCTGTCATTTCCCAAGCCAAACTAATATCCCATAATAACCTCAAATAAGCCCTATACTAGTGTGTGTGCGTGCGTGCGAGCGAGAGAGAGCGAGAGCGAGAGAGAGAGAGAGAGAGAGAGAGAGAGAGCGAGAGAGAGAGAGAGAATGAAAGACAGTGTCCATCTGTCTGTCTGCATGAATATTGCACTTGTGTACAGTGCACAGCCTGCATATGTGTATTATGTGTGTGGACACAGCTGCCTGCATGTGTGTCTGTCTTGAGGATTACGTTGATTCCAAAACGAAATCAAAAAGAGGGGAACCAAAGAGAAAGTGCATTTTAAATTAGTCTATGGATTTATCATTATTAAAGTATTGATGTGATCATTTTCACATAAATATGAATATTTGAATGCACTCATCGGCAAAAAGTCATTGTGGAAAAAAGTAATTTACAAGTGATGTCTGGGATGTGAACACTACAATAAAAAAAGAAAACATCTAATTGATATTGCTTATAGGTAGAACTGATTCTGTGCAAGTTGCTTTGCAGCACAATGTCTTGCTGTGAGGAAAAGAGCAGTGCAGGACAGACAAACAATTCCAACAATCAACACTAGCAATAACACTTTGACTATTGTGTCAACTGATCTGGGAGATGCTGATACGTCACTGAAGACATCCCGACACCAGTGTGGGCGGGCCATCAGTATCTGCAGCCCCGTAGGCTCGCTGAGATTTATCACAAAGTGTTGAGTGCGGTGACAAGTTGTTGCATGTGTGCCATTTGCAGGATAGCTGGTGCTACGCATGCCTGCCACAAAATGGAGTGCTGAAATGAGGGTCATTTCAAATTTCAAAATTCAAAATTTCCCCTTAAAGTCAGTACTCCAGTGCCCTTAAGGAAGCCATTTGATTGGCCGCAGTAAAGTTCTGCTAGCCTAGCAACACAAAAATAAAAACTGTGATTAAGCAGGGCAGCTCCCACAGATTACAAATTGTAAATAACTTTCACCTATGAGTTTTAAAGGTATTGATTGGCAGTGATTGTTATGTCCAGATTTACTGACTGTTTTAGTTGCGTATATTTTGTGACATTGTCTTGCTGTTTTGCATTACATTTTAAGGATTTATTTTGTCATTGAACCCCCTTTAAACATATACGTAACAGTTGTGCATTATTTTTACTTATAGTCAACCACTAAGGTCAAAAACTGTGCAAACCTTGTGTGTATTCTGAAAAGCATTAAGTGATCAAAATCACTTCACTGCACGAAGCGTCTGCATTCGGTGCATTTTTCTTGCTCCCTATGTTATGTCCTGCCTGGACCAAAATGTATGGATTTTTATGTGTGGAATTTAAACACATGGCCATGATAGATAGGCATATAAACCTGTTCCATCATCTCTGCAGAAATAAATGGCAAGGTCAAAGAGGAGTTAGGGTTTACAAGAAACCTTTATTCCTTCATCCAGCATGTGCAGTGAGGGTTAATACTATATTTGTCCAGTGCATATTCGAATCTTTTATTTCCCCTTCAGTGAACAGATAAATGAAAGAGTGCAATGTTTCTAGTAAAGCTTCTTTTAAAGACAATGTCTGACCCTAAAAATGTTGCACAGAACATTTTCCAATAAAAAAAAATGTCTTGATGTTTGATGCTTTATCTGCTTTATGATTAAAACATGTAAAACAACTTCATACTGGAAGAAATGCATTCAAAAAGACTGCTTTGATGACACTGATCCTAAGGGCAGAGTTCACTCCCACATAAAGAACAGAAAAATAAGGTTATTGAAATTATCACTTAAGGCTTTTGACCTTAACCTAGTAATTTCTTTACTTTCAATCACCAGTTGCCTCAAGCGCAAAGCAAAGCTTTTTTTGTCTCTAAACTGTATGTGCTACAGGAGTTTGTACAGAATAGGATTTAAAATAGGGCCTTTTGGTTCTGTGCACTCTATACAGATGCAATGTCTGCCACAAGTGACTATTGGATAGCATCAGTTTACCTGCAGTTTTTGGTAGTTTTAAACTTCCCCAATGGCAAATTTTGTTTGACTTCCTCTGTCCTTAGCAAAGCTGCATGAATGTGAGGAAGCCTCAACTCCCTCGCTATTTGTTAAACCCCTGTTTTTGTTAAGTAAGGTGAACAGATACTCTCACACAATTTCTTTGTTTTCTTTATTAAATTTTTAGTTCTGGAGTAATTCATTGAGAAATACAAACTTTGTAGAATGGTACTCAGCATTAGAAGCACATGTTTCTTAAGAATCTATTAATGTCATGTGGTAATCAAAGTTTTAACCTGTCAGAGTGTGAGTCCTTGTGGAGGCCATCTTGTGCTGGTGTTCAAAGAGGAAGCACGCCTGAACAATAGCTCTTTTATGTGCTGTAGGAGTAGGCGGATTCTCAGATGTGATTGGTCAAAGGATGAGTGATGAAATGACAGGTTATTAAGACAAATACTCTGTGACAGTTAAATGATTTTCTTATTTTGAATATAAGTTATTTATGATAACGCATTGTAGAATGAAATGAGGCTTTGTTGTATGAGCAAGCTAAGAAAGATAATCTGTATTTGTAGATAATCTTGTCAACCCTCTTTCCTGCTGTGCTGACCTGATAGGTCAGTTTGAACTGGCAAGGCGGGCTCCTATGCTATATATGTGAGAGCACTGGGAGTGAGACTGGACTGGTTTAAGAAGAGCAGCACCAGATTTGCTCTAAGCTGAGTAATGGGAGCTAAAGTGTATTGTTAAGTTTTCTTTGTTGTTGTTTTTTTTGTTGTTGTTTTTTATTTACTGCCTGAAGTAGCCTATGTGATGCATTCATGTGCTATCACGTAAATAACAAACTCCAACACTGAACATGAGGTAACCCAACACAGATAATAGGTCCATAATTTTTGACTTATTCTTACTCCATAGTTTCACTACACACAGCTTGAGGCACAATTTCACAGCCAAACCCACATCAAACATCATTTGTAAATATTTGTCCTAACACAGCCCGGCCCACTAGGTCCCATTGGGGCCCGTCAGGCTCAGTTCAGGTATCCACACTCTAATCTACAAATGTTGCATACTAGGGGGAAAAAAATCTTGGAATTGCTACAAATCTGTGACTTTAACGATTAGAAATTAGCTTTTAACCATGGCCTAGCACTAGCTACATTTGTAAAAGAAAAAAACCTTGCATTGAACTCCTTGCAAAAAAGGAAATAGTTGACAGATATCAAATCTATGTTAAGCTACAGAGAGCTGTTTCCTGTTGTGGCTGCTGCTGCACAAGTTTATACTCGCAGAGCTTTGACCTATGAAATCATTAAATAAAGGCACCTGTGCCCTGAGGTCTGAATTCTTGAAATACTTAAAATTGTCAAACACAAGCTTGTAAATGCAGCCTATGAATATGGAATAAAAACTTTCCTCAGAGGAGAAAACTTTAAAATTTGACAATATGTTATTGTTAGAGACCCAAGTCTTCCTCTACATTTTTCTGTCACCTTTTAACTGTAGCAAACACAAGGACACAAGTTTCACATACCAGTGCTGGCAATTCAAGACAGAAAAAAAGCCAAAGTAGAAATTCAGCAAGTACCAATGCCACTGTAACAAGGTCACTGACTGCATGCAAGTGTTAAATCTTTACATGGCGTCAGCATTAAAGCTACAGGTTTTAAATTTAACACGGATAAAATCATATTTGACTGTGAATGCATTCAAAAAGCTTGCTTTCTATTGACAAAGTAATGTCTACAGCTTTAACTTTCACATTCTTTCCACTGTACGAATACACGAAGAAATGCATACTGGAATATGTCAGCTTCCTTATGCCAATAGTGTCACCAAGTATTAAAGAAGTCACAAAACATCCGGCCAAAAAGAATGTCTGTATCGCACAGGTAAGGTATTTTTTAGCCTTTTTCTTTTTGATAGAAAACATGTACAATTTGCATCAAAATAAACTTATAAAAGGAAACATTTGGCTTTCAAAGCTCTCTGTGATTTAAGTCCAAGTTGCACTTTGAGTACAACTTCAGTCTAAACTTTCTTCAAAGAAACAACGTTAGCCCTGACAGCATGTAACAGCCTGACCTTCTGTACTTTCCAAATATCAAAAGACTCATTTCAACACCCATTCATTCACTTTCACACATTAATATAACACATTCCCTGGTACAATAGGCCAACATACAAACACACGCAGATGGCAGGCGCTGGGACCAATCCAATGCGTGTGTGTGTGTGTGTGAGTGTGTGAGTGTGTGTGTGACTGTGGCTGTAGGAGGTTGACAGGCAGTGTGTCTGTGATTGTATGTCCAGTCCAATTCTGTCTACGCCTGCCTGTGGTGGGAGGCTTAACAGGCAAGCAAGTGTATGTAAAAAAAAAAAAAAATTAGATGTATGCATGTGTGAGTCCATTTCTGTGTGTGCGTTTAAACAGGGAAACATTCAAACATGTGTATTTATGTGTTTAAGTGTAAGAACGTCTGTGTGCGAAGGCAGAGACAGATACAGGAACAGGCTTTACTCAGTTACTCAGTATTTCTGGCACGCTGATAAAGCTCTTGAAGCCATCAGAGTGAATAATATCCAACAGACTGGGGAGGCCTGCTTAGATTCTCCAGCCAGCCCTCTCTGGTTTGATAAGATTGTGTTAGCCACCACCTCGCACCGCCTAAGACTTCAAACAGTTACATATTGCTCTGGAAATTGTCGCGGGGAGCGCGTCAGGCAGATAAATTCATTTCTGATCTTACATCGAGCTCAATTTATTTATAGTACCGCCAGCCAGCCAAGGCAGGAAGCAGGGATGAAGGAGGGTAGGAGAGACAGCTGGAGTGAAATAAGAGAGAAGGAGAGATGGAGAGTGAGATGTATGAAGGAAAGAGGAGCCGTTTTGCTCATGAAAGCTCTTCACTCTCCTCCTCTCCTTTCCAATCCTAGTTTTCCTCCTGGTCATTCCACGCCCGCGCCCCCTTCATCATCTCAAGTCATAGCTGAGCATGTGCTTACACAGAGAATATGGCCACAGCAGCACGCAAAAGAAGAGGATATTTAGTTGGGATGCATCTGAGGTGTTAAACCCATATGCTAACACTTGAGTTAGAAAGCATCTTGATAGTTTATTTCATGGTACCATAGGTTGGTCTCTTTGTAATTTTAGCCTCATCAGCCAAATGAGTCTTGCAGATTGATCACACTGCTCAACACATCTGGTCTCACTCCCCCAATAGAGGACTTTTTATACGAGAAGATTATGTTTCTCGTTTTACTACCAGACTCTGCTAGCTCCAAATGGAAATGCTCATGACAGAAGAACTGCACGACCAAAATGTACGTGAGACGCAATTTGAAAGGTAACATACTCCACCTTCTACAAATGTGCTTGTTTGGCATGTATAACACAACCTAAACTGCACCATCTTAATTTTTTTTTTCTCGTCTGTATTTGTATGACAATAACTATGCTTTATGTCAGACCATGTAGACCACCTTTTCTTCCGTCTGCATCTTGTGTTTGAAATTTCAGATCTCTGGGTCTAACCCGCTTTGCTTTTAATCACTTCAGTAACACTGCCTTTTGATGACAAGGAGAACTTTCACCATCACTCAAAAAACAGTTTTGAATCATAGTAAATGGTGGTTCAAAGTCCCTCCCACAAGCATTGGCTATTAACCGTGGGCTCCCATGCAACCCAACGACCCACCCTATACACATTAAAAAGAAACTGATTGGCTACAATCATGAGCTACTGACATGTTACTAGCCATTAACAGCTCATTCTTGCACAGCCCCAAATGTACATGATAGACCCCACTGGTCCTTCCAAACTATACTCCAGGGGCCATCCCGGAGTGAAAAATATATTAAAAAAAAAAAAAGCTTGGGGACACATATATTGCAGCCAGCATGGTAATGAAAACATGAATACCCAACAACAAAGAGCAGGAAGACAAAAAATGTTTAGGGCGAGATCACACGAGTGAAATTTACGCTGGATTTCCCCCGCTTGCATGTGCGTTGCGTTACGGCCCCGCTGCGGTTTTGCTCCATGCTGTGTCATCTGTCAATCCCCACCGGTTGCATTTTGAGTCCAGCACGGCGCGGCACTACCAGATCAGCTGGAGTGGGAGACCGAGGAGTTCTTGCAGTAATTACAGAATCACACACAGTATGTCAGTGCAGAAGAAAAAGTAATAACTCCATTCAGTCTGTGGATTAATTATAGTAATGTCGATTCACTCCCATAAATCCCAATAAGTTGATCCTCGCCATTTCCTTTCTATGGTTGTCCTTATAAAAGGTGTCATAAATAATTTTGTGGTTTTCCACCTCCATAATAAGCTTCTCTTCGCCCGTGTTGCTGGTAATGACCTCCGAAAACCTCTGACCTGATGACTCCAGGCCTGGATGCGACATTTTAGGGATCTGGTGATGTAGTTAAGTGAAATACGACCAGACATATACACAGAGTGTTTTATTGTGAAAATTAACCGGTGTAATGTTGAATCGCTGTCCGATTTCCTGTCTGCTCTGTGTTAAATTCAGCTAAATTTATGCGGAGTGATCCAGCGTCCGGCTTGTGTATCTGATCTGCAGCCTCCGGACTGCCGGAGCTGAGACGGAGTCGAAACGCAATGCAGCGGAGCCAGTGGAAATGAACACATAGACTATTATGTAATCTATTTGCTCCGTCTGCCGTGACGGAGTGGAGCCGGACCGCACACGGACCTGGTGGAAATTAGGGGTAACAATGGCACTATTCACTTCCCGTTCACTTCGATTCAGTGCTAGCAGATAAACATTCACTACCGGTGACAAAGCAAATTCACATCTTTGCATCACATGGAGTTAAACTTTGGTGAGCTTCAGCCAATTGCAAAAGAAATATGTGTGGAACCTGCCAATATTGGATGATATTTACCATTACAAATACAAACAGCCCCACACGAGCAATGCTGCCTGGCTGGCAGTGAGTCACAAGACAGGTATGGAACGTTACAAAATGGAAAATGTACCATAAACAAGTAATTCTGCGGTCTTTATTAGCAAGCTAGCTGATATTACCTAACAAGTTGGTTTTCCACTTGTGTCAAATCGATGACTTCCCCAAAGCAGAACAAATGTTGCCGAAAGCCAGAAATGGTCACTCATCTGCAGTTGCTCACTAAGGAATGAACTAAAGGAATACAAAAAAAAAGGTCACCATTTATGAAGTCCATACTATTTACCAAGCCAGGAAATCTGAAAGAATTATACCTCAGTGCTCATGGTTTCCATAAAATGAACTGCACAATTTAATTCTGGAGAAAGAAACTGAGCTAACAATGTGTAGCATGTCCTTATTGAAAAAAACATTTGTATTTTGATGTGTGATGCTATGATAGAACTAGCTCAAGCAATTTGCTGACGACCCAGTGGTTTTTGGGTTTTTTTTTAACCCATATGCAAACACTTAAGGTAGAAAAAACTTCATGGTATCATAGGCTGGTCTGTCTGGTCTGGTCATAGGCTGTAATTGTAGCCTCATCAGCCAGATGAGTCTTGCAGATTGATCACATTGCTCAACACATCTGGCCTCGTTCCACCAATAGAGTGCCTTTTACAGGAGAAGATTATGTTTCTCTTTTTACTACCAGACTCTGCCGGCTCTGTTAGAGGTGGAAAAAAGGCACAGAGGGAGAACCCAAAATGTGTCTAAACTGGTTGACCTCAATGAAAAATCTAATCTAACATGCGAAACAGTATATTACCATACAATATATTCACAGAAGTTGCTGTATTTATTTATTGGTTTCCTGAAATTTGATTGCTTCATGATTAATATCAGATGTCCTCATCTGAAATTGTTAAATTCTACATGAAATGACTGTGGATTAAATCCACAGTCCATTCATGACTGCCCCACAAATGGTGAATAAACTAATGCTAGAATACACAACATTGCTAGTTAGTCAACTTTTTGGCACAGTGCATCTATATCATGTAACATTTTGTCATTGCTTTGAACATGTGAAAAACACCAGGCAGCAATACCTCAATGTACTTTTTTTCTAGGTTAATAACTAACTTAGTTAATAAAACTTAGTCCTAATACTTTTTACAATGTCTGAAAAAAAAAAGATTCTTATCCTCTCTGCTCCACTATGTCTTAACAAGGTCACAGTATCAGCAAGGGAGGAAAGAGGCTTCCATTATGAGATAAAAACTACAGTCACTGACAGCATGTTACACAGCTGTGTATGTGTGAAGGAGTGAGACACCTCATCAGGTGGTTTCACCTAGCTGTGGTGTTCTCACAGTGCTTTGCGCTGACGCCCTGCTGACTTCCTTCCTTTAAGTATTTTTAGTCCCAACATATCACCTGCTTTCTTAATCACACACACACACACACACATGTCCCAATCTCATATTTAGACAAAACAACATATTTTCTACTTCTTCAAGCCTCCAAGGCAACTCAATTACATGGACATTAGTTTTGTCAGTCTATCACATTCTTGGCATGACCCTTGAAAAGGCCTTTTACCAAATAGAAAGCCCTGTGCTCTCTCTTTCTCTTTTACGATACATTATGACATTTTTCTGATCATTATTCTTCCACCTCCAGGCTGACTTCAGAGGTAATCAGCAAGGGGACAGTGGTTGAGATGGAAATTGCATGTGCTGTGTGTGGATGTACATACTGTAAGTGAGAAGACAGAGAGATAACATAACATGCCTTTTTTTCTGAGTTAAAATCCAGCTTGTTGAATTGTGTTTTGCTTTAAACTTTACAGTGGTCCTTTATGTGCAGAGGAAGGTTTATTAAACTGGGACTGTGGGACTGAGCATGTGAAATGCAGATGTTTTCTTGGATAGGTGAATAGCAGACAAGTCTTTCTTTTAGATGTGCTGCTTTCCACTGGCTGTGGTTGTACTGTATTTGCACTGGAATCCACCCATAAAGGTCAGTCATTGCATTTATCAATATCTGCTTAATATGCTCCTTCATTTTTTAGCATAACTAAGAAGCTTCAGAAGAGATGACATCTCTTATCAAAGGCCAGTCAAAATTTTTTTATCAAGATTGGTGGAGAGCATAATCTACAGGAGCTATATTCTTTTAATTCCCAGAAATGCATTTGAAAAGCATTTTTCAAATGGCAACTTGTAGCATAACTATCCTTCATTGCCAGTTGACAAGAAGATGCAGCAGTTTAAATAGACCAAAAACAATAATCGGGGCAGCAAAAAGTCACTGATTTATACGAGCCATGTCTGTCCGCTGGAGCATAAAGCAGACACTGATTCATATCATGATTATCATTGTCTGGTAACTAGCAAGGTGCAAGGCCTAATCACTTATCAAATATTGTGATGAAGTACTGTCTCTATCAGATCTGCTGGGCAGACAGAGGTGGTAACTACACTGTCACAGAGACACGAGTATAGAGTATGTGACAGCTTCCAGGACAGACAGTGACAGTTATGTCTGTGCATTACAGCTGCAAACTCTCACTTGCTCAGTACCGATGGCACCTTGACCTTTTCGCACTGGATGTCTTCACAGCAGTGCAGTGCAAGTCAGGTGATGATTCAGGCATGCAGCCCACTATATAAGTCGAATGAAGGATTTAATTAATGCTTTATTAAGGCAAGCTACACTTCTACAGCACTGGCAGCAAGTAAAAGACAGATAGTGAGCACATGCTGGGAAAAACTAACTTTTTTTTTACTTTATTAATGACCTTGTGTACACTACTCATATAAATGTATGTATTTTTTAGCTTTATTTTCTTTCCTTTCTTCACTTTATATTGTTTACTTTATTTTGGTGACATTTATGATATGTGTTTTGATGCTGTTTTACTCCTGATGTTTTTTTGGAAGGTGACCTTGAGTATCCTTACAAGTAGCCATAAATGAAATGTATTATTATCATTATTATTATAATTAATAGTATTATTAATAGTATTATTATTATTATTATTATTATTATTATTATTATTATTATTATTATTATTATTATCATGTGGTTAGCCCACACAGCAATGAACATTAGTTTAACACTTTTGTATGATAGAATGATAGAAACATTATCCAGGAAGCTCTCAGTGAGCACATACCTCCACTAAGGCTGCAATTATAGGGATAAATAGCATTACATTTTGCAGCATAGACTTTAGTTGATATAAACATGTAATGAAAATGTAGATGCAACTGCACAGAAGCAGCAGTGAAACTGTGTTTTTGTAAGAATTCAAAATTGTTCAGAAACAAGCAGCAATTTGCAATAGCTGACACCATGTATACACATACATTCACACATTCATGCAGTCACACACATATGACCTCACAAACATTTGTCACCAGTCCAATAATGCCTCTCTTCGACAGCTGACTCATTTGTTACAAAAGGGGATCTAGTAAAATGTTATCTCTGTATATCTGTATTTATATATCCATTAATTTGTGAGTGTCTTTCTATAAAGACTGGGCATTGTGATATATTAAGAAGTTTGCACCTTTTTTATTATAAGACACTCCCACCACCCCAGCAACATGAACAGTCCCCCTCTAGCTCAGGACCAAGTGGCAGCCTCCATAGCTGAAAAAGTAAAGCCTTTGGGAATGTGCCAAATACTGCAGTTCCTTAAATGGTTACTTGAGCATGGCTCAAAAACAGTCAATCCCCATAGACACCCATGATGAAATGCCCAAATTTACAGCAGAAATAAACATGTTCACATTTTTGTTTGTATTTTTTTAATGCCAAAATTAGGCATTTTTTAGGGCGGGGCCACTTGCGTGACAAGCTATGAGTCAGATCTACACCTCACTCCTCCAAAGTTCCAACATCTTGTCCAAATCTAGTCACTCCTGGTCCCAAAAACCCAAGATGGTGATGGCCAAATGCCAAACACGAGGTTTTAAGACAGGAATCCACAAATAAATGGATGACGTCACAGTAGCTACATCTATTACACATTCTATGCTCCTGACCAGTCTTTCAACAAAATCTTTTGCAAGTCTGTGAATGCATTTGGAACTTTTGGAACTTTGGAATTCAAAGAGTGAGAAATGGGATCAAACAAGCCAAAACAAACCTGAGTGAAAAACTCAATCCTTGCCTCATCTTTTGGATTATCATTATCTCTCAAACTAAGATATGTTTAGCAACTTATTTCAGTTTTGGGTCAAAGGCTGTTTGATTAATAACCTCTCGTCTTGTCTCAGTCAAGTATGTCAGCCAATAGACCCTTAACCCTCATAGTACTAGATAATCTGGCCACTCAGTGCAAACATTTGAAATTACAGCTGACTTAAACTTCACAGTCTTCATGCAGTTTACCCCCAGTATTAAGGTATCTCTCGTGCAAACAATACATGCCATAAGTTTCTCTCTTGTGTTCCTCTCTCTGGTGTTGTCCCAGTCATCAACTGCTGTCTGTTTAAGTGGGATATATCCACAGATGAGCAACATAATTGATGTGTAAATATTAAAATGAGATGGACAGTGTGGTATGACAGGATGGAAGAGGGGGGAAGAGGTGGTAAGAGGGGGTGAAAGGCCTGCAGAGGTTGTTAATCAGTTCGTGTCAGTGGGAGTTATGGGGGTTGGGAAGCGGGTAATGTGTGCATGTGAGGGATAGCGGTAGTGATGTGGATGAGTTCGAAAGGCAGACGCAAAACGACAGCACATATTAGTACTGTCTTACCTGGTGTGTAATGAAGGTGTGCTGCATCATTATGGCAGTGTAGCATGTAACAACACTGTCTCCTGACTTGCCTTGTTTTGCCTCACATGGACTGAAATTGACTTGCATCAGAAGCCTCAGCTAAGACCTGTAAATGTGCAGAACACTTTACTTGCCTCTTCCTGGGAGAGAATTATGGGACGAGCTCTCCCTTACTCTCTCTTACTCTCCCCACCCCGTACTCCTTGGACCCCATGTTCCCTCTATCACTTTCTGCCTCTTTCTCTCATGTAATCCTACATGTCCTCCCTGTCAAACAAAAAGAGTGACCGAGAGGACAAATGCAGTGGTTATTAATAAACCAGAATTCATTAGTTTATTCCTTTCCCCCCTCTTAGTCTATTCTATCATCCTCTCCAGCCACTTTTCATCTTACGCCCGTTTCATTCAGGAGAGATTTGATAAAAGAGCTACTGGATCACGGATCTTATGGATATGAGATGCAGCCTTTAATCATAGTGATGTTAAAGAGATTATCTACAGAAAAAAGGGTCTATCTATCTCTGGGTTATCGTACACCACCCCATTTAGCATGCTGATAAGGGGCAAGGGATTTGATCAATATCAGAACTGACATCCAAACACTAAGAAACCTGATCTTGGAATATTGTATGTATGCAAATATATATTTGCATACTTACAGTAGGTCATCCTGTAAGATTGGTTTAGAGGAAGAAGAATGATTAGAAATATAACCCTTGAGTACTATTTTGAGATTGTAAAAGTTGATCATGTGATGTTCTCCAAACCTCGGCTTTTACCTCGTAGTAGACAGTAGTTTAATACAGCATTCTTTCTACTAATGCAGCTCCATTCACTTGTTCTGTTTATGTATGTATGAAATATTTAATCAACATAAGCATTTTAAAAGTAAGTGAAACATACAGATAAAAGCGTTTTTAGTCTTTATTGTCAGCCCAGTCAACAGTGCAAAAATATTTGCATTGACCACTTTTTGAGACCCACAAACTACAACAACAGTTACTGATCCATGACTGTTTTTGCAGGTGCTTTTCTATCCCCCACATGTATGGTTTTATTGCAGCCAATCTGTGTTTTTCCAGCTGCTTGCAAGGCCCCAAAAAGGCTGTGTTTTTAGTTGTCTTTCCAGTGGCTTTTTAGCCCCCAAATTTTTGTGTTTTTCGGCAACTCATGGCTGTGTTTCCAGCAGCTTTTATGCCTCTAAAAGTGGGTATTTTTTGCAACTCGTCTGTGTTTTTCCGTTGGCTTTATATCTCCCAAATGCAGGCGTTTTTCAGAGATCCATAACTGTTTTTCCAGCAGCTTTTTAGACCCCATCATTGGTGTATTTTAAAGACCTATAGGGGCATTTCCAGCAGCTTTTGTGCCGCCCAAAAAACAGGCATTTTAAGCCCAAACACGATCTTTTTGTAACCATGACCAAGTGTTTTTTGTGCCTTAACCCAAACACATGTTCACATAAAGTTTTAAGAGAAGAGAAGAGAATTTGTCCATAATAAAGCTTCCATTACTAACAAGAGCATCATTATTGCTGCTTAACAATGCAGCGTCCATAAAAGGACCTGAGTCATTACTGTTTGAGTGCTGCCTCTAATGAAAAGGACATAATACGTTGTTAATCAGCCTACAGCTCACACCGCCACAGAAATGCTCTTATGGTAGCTTGTGTGTAACTGTACGTCAATCATGAAAAAAAAAAAAAAAAATCTTGTTGGCATTCATAACAGTGAGTAGAGCAAAATTAAAACCTTAATTTAGCCAAAATGCGTCTTGTACAAACATCAGTTGTTACACAACTAAAATACAGTTAGGTGAGATGCAGATAAAGGTTAATTTAGTGTAAGTTGCTTTACATGAAGCCTGAAGCCATAACTGGAAATGTCAGTGAAAGACAAGCACTTGCTCTATATGAAGCATGATGGTGTAAAAGGAAGAGAAAATATGAAAGGAAAAAGACAGAAAGTGGCGCTTTAATCACTCACTCATTCCTCTCTCTGATTCCCCCTCTCTCTTTCGTTTTCTGTGTGCCTTCGGAGACGCTTTAGTCACTATAATCCGCTGAGCGTTGCTTTAATCACATCTTCGTGGGTCTCCACTTTTTAATTAAGGCCCGTGTTTCAGCTCATTTCACTGCGCATATTTAGCGAGCCGGTGGGACGCCGAGGCATTCATCAGACAGACAGTCTGACAGAACAGCATCAGGCTGCTCCTGAGCATGGATTTTAAAGACACTGATTGGGTTTTGAACCAAGGGCAGATGAAGGCACACACTCGATGATAGACACAAAAAGATCACTACATAAAGTCTTATTTGAAATACATTTCCGTGGGATACAAATCGTTTTCTTACCCATTCTTACATATGCATTGACTGCAGGAGTAAAGGGCACCTCTGACTCTTGGCTCTTTTTAACAAGCCAATTAAAACATACTTTTCAAATAGCATTCACTTCGGAGAAAAAAAACATACCGTACCGCTGATATTACTTTAATTGCTTTTTTGTCAATGATTTTAAATTGTTTGTTAAGTGTGTTGCAAATAAAAATGTTGTTACTTTTAATTACCGCCTGCCTCTCTGTGTAGCTTGCATATCTAAATTTTAAATAATTAAATAAGGTCCATGTGAGTCTCTTTCCCCCAACACACACACACACACACACACACACACACAGAGCAGAGGCCTCAAATGCTGCACAAGTAAAGGGCAGATTGACACACGTGGACGTGCCTCTGCAAGCATATGCATCTGCGCAAACATGATCTCAGGCTTATTTCTTTTTCTTAACATATAACCACAATTCCATACTGCTGCTTTATGCCCCTATAACCACAATTCCCTTTTAGTCTCTTTATCTCTCTTTGTCTCTCTCTCTCTCTCTCACTCACACACACACACACACACACACACACACACACACACACACACACACACCAACACACACACACACACACACACACACACACACACACACACACACACACACACACACACACACACACCTCCACCCATTGCTCCATCAGTGATCATCACACAGTCTTCCATTAACTTCGCAGCAAGCGGTTTTCCATCTCCCTCAGATTGCTCTTGTTTGTCATCCTAAGCTCTGCCTTCAATCATGTTTGCCCACGCCTTTACAGCACATTGCCCATTTAATTGGATTGAGAACCCCGTTTGAATATGTAAGAGCAGGAGCTGCATAATAATCAGAAATATTCAAATGAAGGACAGTGCCGTTAATTGACATTTCTGGGTGTGCTGGAAAGGACAGAGAGTTGTTTTTTTTTTTTTTTTTTTAGCGAGGGTTAATAATGATTGCTTTTGTAAAAGGTTTATTACAGAGCAAAATCAGATGAAAAAAATGTGTAATCAAAATTTTCTCTTAATCTTAAATGGAATCTGTAGCAGAACTTGTGTAGTCATGTCTCTTATCACTGTCTCATAATATTGCAAACATTATTATACAGCTAAATTAAAATCTCCTTTTATTCAGGGTTTTAAAAGAAAATTCAATTTCTAATATTGTGAGTGTACAGATGATTCTGACACATTTTTACACATTTCTACATTTCAGCATCACACATGCAGGCAGGAACACACCTTACACTGAGCCAACATGTGTTCCTATTAACACATTGTTAACACTTTCAAATGAAACATGAGATGGGATCAAACATTATTAATCAGTATGAGCAAATCAGGTCATCACTGCAGAAATTAAGGTTAAACGTGAGAGTCAGAAAAAGAGGTAAGCCTATGGGAACAACTATGGACTATTAGCTGTTCTCATGTTTTCCTACGAAAAGTAATGAACCAAAATTAGTACAAATTGTTAGTAAGCATGAGCCAATAAATTATCTATAACGTGCATAATTTTAAAGGCTGCGATCATTTTACCAGTGCCCTGATGACAGTAGAGATGGAAGCCGCTATGCAAGGTTGGAGGTTTGGGTGTCAAATTGGTCACAATAGGCTGGGCTTTCCCCAGGAGACCTTCACCACTTTGAGTTAACTTTGATTCATTTTAAGGTACATTATCATTATGTTTCTTTTCCTAAACCTAACCACATTAACTTTACTTGTCTAAACCTAACCAATTTAACTTCACGTTAAGTAGCCTACATAACATCATTCATGGGGCCCCCTTTGTCTCTCATGTGACACATATAATTTTTTAAGAGTAGTGTGGACATAGAGATCCAATTTTTAATCATCAGATCTGTGCCACCTCCTTCCGTGGTCCTAAATCCCATACATATTCTGTCACTGTCCATGTGACCGCTGTGAGAGTGGTCATTTCAGAATTCATACATCCACGTTTTTTTCACGTCACGCATAACTGAGCAGTTGCTGATCACTCAACATACAGTGTGGGATCGATTCGTTATGTCTACAGAAGGCTGTCGTAGCTGTACCACTGCTGTAGCGCTCCCAACAGCATTGCCGCACTGACAGAGGAATGTTTCAGGAACATTTTGGAGGAACTGTTCATGCTTGAAACCCTCCACATCGTGCCCCCCCTCCACCTCACCTGAGTCCTCTCTTGCATGCACTTACATCTCTCCTCAGAACTACGAGCAAAAGCTTCTAATAGACCATATGGACTGAAAGCCCATTTGTATGACGGCCTGAACATAGTCATGCAGATGAAAAATATACGTTAAACGCTGACAACCTAAATAGGAAGTACTGAACTTAACGTAAAACACAAGTTGTTATTCACTTTCACACAACAATATGCTGAAAATGACTTGCATCGGCCTAGATAAAACTACACACCAGACCTTCATTTTGCACAGTCTGGTTTAAATTGTTCTGTTAAACGCTGAATGTTGATTATTGACTGTGTTAGTGAAGGCTGAATATTGACGTCCCTTACATCGGCAACACGTTGGGAGTTGGTGGGTTTCAGGTCAGGTTCATGGAGTCAGAGTTCACACCTTAGTGATGGGAGAGCACGCTTTGCTGAATTATAAAAGAGAACTGTCACTGTATTCACTGGAGGAGAACTAAACAGTTCCCACTAAATGCCCAAAGGGTAATGGACTGTAGCGAGGAAAACAGGCCCATTATGTTGTAAGAAGTAGATCAGATAGATGGATGGATGGATACATTTGTGCATTGAACTCATACAGCTTGTTCTTAACAACAAAAAAAAGGATGCAACCTTTCTCCTCATTCTTTTGATGTTGTAATCAATTGATTGACAGCAACAGAGGCAGTAAGTTTGCCTCAACCCCACCCAGTGTCAGGATCACCAGGGGCTTATGCCTCAGAAATGGAAGGAGCTGCAGTGCTTGGATCCTTACCATGTGTTTTGAGATCAAACACCTTTTAATGGTGATTAGAGCTTCAAGTTGTAACAAGACCACATGCATAGACCTTGAGGGAGAGGTGTATGTCTGCATGAACACCTGCTGCCTATTGTTGTAATTACAGAATATCAAATGCACCTTTTGGTGTATTGTCTTATCCATCAAGTAATCTTCCTGCAGCAGGAAAAAAATTTACTGACAGAGAAGGAAGACCGTTGGAGTGAAGAAACCAGCGATACAGATAAAGGGCAAATTGCAGTGAGAGGCAGAGATGGCAAGAGCTCAAACGAAGAGAGTATACAGACAGCATAATGCGGTGACTTATAGCAAAGTGACAGAGTTCAAAGCAAGGCCGAGTCCTCTTGTCTCCTCATTGCTTTTGCACATACACACAATGGCTAACAGAGAAAAGGGTGATTCCATTCTCTGAGCTGACATAAAGATCAGTGTTCAGTGGCTCAGGGGGCCCACTGAGCGCGCTCAATGATGACTCCCGACACTTCCCAGCACCACTGCCTCAGGGACAAGGAGACCCTGCTTCTCGTGCTTGCACACGCACTCACGCACACACCCACACACCCACACACGTGTTCCTATATATATATATATAGAGAGAGAGAGAGAGAGAGAGAGAGAGAGAGAGAGAGAGAGAGAGAGAGCGAGCGATAGGTACTGCAAAGACAGAAGACAATTTTTTGTGTATGTATGTGGGCAGAAATCTATCCTTGCACATGCACCTGTGTGAGTGCACACAAACTCAAGAATGTGTGTGTGTCCGTAAATGCTCGGGTGCATGAGTGTGTATGACACTGCCCTTCTGCCTCATCAGCAAATGCCAGCAAGGACCAATGTGTCAGTGTAATGTGCAAATGCCAGTCATGATAAGAGAGAAGGGCAATTACCACTACAGGGCTTTGGAGTTTGACAGCTCGTGGCTTTTAAAAAGAAAAGAAAAAAGAGCTGAAAAAGACTTTAAAAGCACATTAAAAGAAAAAAATTGGTTTTATTCATCCCAGATCCTCCTAAGTCTGAAAAAAATACTTAAGAAAATGAAAAGTTAACCTTTATAGGACTAATGAGTTCTGAATGCAACAGATATAACTTGTTAAGAGAAACAGCACTCAAATCCCCCTTAACTGCGCGCGCTAATCATACTGAATGAGCCTGATATACTGTATAAATGCCCTGAAAAGTAGCACAAAAACACATGTTCTGCTGCTGCACTGAGGCAGACTAGAATCAGGTTTGTCAGAGCTGTAATTATAAATGTTAATAAAACATGTACATCAATATTTAGGTTTAGGCGCTCAAAAAGCATTTCATTGACTCCAATCTGCTTCCAATTTGAATCCAGCTTTGTAAGAGATTCGCTTTCATTTTTAGTATTAAAGATCAAATTCCCCAAGTGGGAAATGTGACTGGACCTTTGATTTTTATCTTTACCACAGGGACGACCAATGCAAATCTGTTGCCAGTGGGAGTTTGCCGTTTGCGGTTTGATCTTGATACAAAGAGCGAAACATCCAGTCCAAGGTCACTGCTTTTAGTCATGAAAGATGTTTATGCTTATGCTCTCAGTGATGCCTATTATGAAACAGACAAAAGTGTCCTATTGTACAAATAAGTGGTCCACTACTGCCTTGATGTGCACTGGTTCAGAAAAGCTTGTGAAGGGCCTTCACATGTGGGAAGTAAAAATGTACATAAATGCAACTTATTTACAAAGTTGAGACTCAATGTTTACCTTTTAAAAGCACTGTTTGTATAGTTTATTCATGAACATATGCGTCGCCGCAAGGCTTGTAATGGGAAAATACAGCATTCTGTCTGATACATCTGAGGTCAAATGACTTAACATGTGAGATGCTTTTAGGCTTATTACTGTATGTGATTTTTTGTTTATCAGTGTTTTCTTCTCAGCGTGAACAAAAAAGCATATGAAAAGCTTTTGGAGCAATTTAAACAAGGTCTAATAATTCTTTAAATGCACAGTTTACGCAGTCAGAACATCTTTAAGGCTCGCTGCACAATACAGCAGCATGTTTGGTGTATCTGTGTCCCCAAACATCTGCATCAACCTGCACGTATGTACAGGAAAATTGTCTCTGTGCCTATATATTTAATTGTGTGTGTATTTGTGTGTGCCCTTAAAATCTGGATACACATATCAAAAGGGATTGGGGTCACCAGTGTAATGAGCTTCGTTATCCCCACATGGTCACTGGGTATTGGTAAAGGGCTGAACAGACGGACACACACTCACACACACACAGGTCCCCCTGGAGCAGCGTACATATAGGCGACATGTTGGCACTGATGAGGGCAGACAGCTCGCCCCCTACACATAGACAGGCCCAGACAGGATGGCATGGTGCCAGTAGCATCTATGAGGTCTGTGTGTGTCTGTGTGTGTGTGTGTGTGTGTGTGTGTGTGTGTGTGTGTGTGTGTGTGTGTGTGTGTGTGTGTGTGCGCGCGCGCGCATGCACCCGTATGTGCGTGTGTACACATGCATGTGTTTGTGTGTCAGTTCTGCACGCCTCAAGTGTCCTGCTAGGAATTAGGCTAAACAAACAAGCAAGAGCAAATAGGAAATAGGGGAAAAGGAATGAGAAAGAGAAACAAAGAAGGTGAGAAATAAAATGTTTAATTTCTGGTTTCTATTTTTCAATCCTTTCATCTGTCTTTCTTCAAACTTATTTTCTATAATAACAAATATGTGCAAAAATACAAAGGATTGATGAGAGAAAATGAAGGTTGGGACTTTATGCCAGGTCAAGTCACAAGTCAAGCACCTTCTCTTCGCCATATGCTTTCTGGTTAAGAAAAGGTCTCCTGAGTCTCCCAGATACCTCCCAACACCTCTGTAGGTGTAAATGAGACTCAGGCAGCAGGCAGAGGCCTACTTAGAGCGAAAGAGCAAATGAGAGAAAAAACTGACATTCTGTCTCTATAAAGCTCTTTTCTCTCACATACACACCTCGCAAAGAATGGCACACACACCTACGCACAGTACGTGAACAACACAGACCCCTGTTGTTCATGGCACTAGCTAGTTATGCTAATGTCTCTCCCCACTAAGACTGTCAAGGCGTGGAACAGGATTAGCATAAAGTTGATTTCAAAGCACACACACAGGCATCTGGGCTATTTAAAATAATCACTCTTCAGACTGAGTATGAGTAATCAGCGTAGGGTGTCAGGCATTAAAAGAGAACATACATGGTGTGTATGTAAAAGCAATGTGTGCAATCATGACATTACGAGCCAAACTTCATCTGCGTAACAGCAATCTTAAAGTAATTTGCAATTTTTCCTGGAACAAGGGTCTGAGGCCAGAAGTGGTAATATTGGATTAGGAGAAAAACATACAAACTCCCTGAAGAATATTTGAAGATCACATGTGCAAAAGTTGATCACAAAATCAACAGCAGGCAGCTGACAGAAAAAAAACATCTCAAGATAGAGAAGCACAACTCACAGAGCTTTACTTTTTATGCAGCAAATGTTAGTAAGTGCTACACTGTCGATGTGATCATGGACTACAGATGTACATATATGTAAAGCACACTGAGTTTGGTATGGATATAGAACATGACATTTCTGAAAAGTTAATACTGCCTCTGAAAGGGCTGAGATTTACTATAAGCAAATACTGATTGTTGTTCCTTGTGTCAGGACCATTTTGAAATAATTTACTAACTTCATATTCAAAAAGTCATTATATTTTGTAATGCTTTATTTTCTTTACAACAGTCAGTAATAATAGTAATGGGAACCCTTCCTTTTTCTTTATGCTCTTTCACTTCAGTTAATGAAGATAGAAATGTTCAGTGGAAGGATTTAGGGGAAAAATTGGCAAAAACTAAATATTATACAAAAGTATGTTGTCTTTAGTGTACAGTGTCTGAAATACACTGTACACTGTTTTTTTTATTTGGAAACAATAGCATTTACAAGAAAAATGAAAATATGTCTGTCGAAATTTAGAATTTGGAATAGAACAAACTCCAGCACAAAACTTTTTTTTAATAACTTCAGCAAATGTTTAATCAAAACTGAAACTTTCAACATCATCTACAGCAAGTTTCCTGCAACTTTTTTTTATAGTTGAGTGGGAATCTAAAGAAAAAATGAATAAATGGAAACAGCTCCCTGAGGTTTTACAAAGTAAAAGTTCCTCCCATGCTAACACTTCCCTTGCATGTATTGCAGACTGCCTTCCCTGGTGTTGGTTGAGTGTAATACGCCCACTTTTTAATTAATTAATTTTATCGGCAATCATTAAAATATAACACTAATATGGATAATCGGCAAAATGCCAAAATTCAGCCTCTATTATCGGCCAGGCCGATGATCTGTCAACCCCTAGTTTTTACCAATTTAAATTATTATGTCTGTTTGTTTTGGAGAGGAAGAGACCTCTGTGGATCATTCTTCTCCCTGTCAAAACCTCTTGAATGTCCAGATATTAAGTTATCAGAAAAAAAAGGCAAGCGTACATTAGAAGGTGCTGGGCTTATGGCCGGTTTGTGATGAGCCGAACAGTTTAGGACAAACACTAATTGTAAACATGCAACTGCTTTGTCTAGTGTTTTTACCAGTTTAAACCACTAGATCAATTTATTTTGGAGAGGACGAGAGCTCTGCAAATAAATACCGATCAGAAATCTGGTGAGCACACATTAAGTTTCTTGAGAAAATAGGTGAGTGCATATTAGCAAGTGTTGGGTGAACAGCATAGTAGAATCAATTCACAATTAATAATGTAAAACTTTAATAGGGAACTGGCTAGGATGTATTCTTCCAATCTCACCAAGGCTCTGTCTCCTTGGGGACAGAACAAAAGTACCAAATTTAAACAAATTTAAATATCGAATATTAAAATCTGCTCTATTAACTTGTGCTCGTCTGATTTTGAGGTGTTGGAAAGAACCCCAAACCCCAACTATGGAAATGTGGAAAGTTCAAATGATGGAAACGGCTGCATGTGAAGAAATGTTGATGAGACTGAACGGTGGGAATGAATCTGCTAATGAACAATGGGAAAGGTTTAGAAATTTTGTATGTACAGGAAACTGAAAAGTAAATATTTATCTGTCAATGTGACTTGATATGATAGTATTCAGGGTGGTTCCAGGTCTCGAAGAGTAAAATTTAAGATTTTTGATGCCTTGGGGCTTGGCAAGCCAATAATTAATTAGTACTTTGAGAACCTGCAACTACCTTATACCACACCTACTGAACACCCATTATTCAAACCTTATTGTTGAACCTCTCAGTTTTTATTTTAGATAATTGGTGATAGACATTGCCTGCTGGAACCTGCCAATTTGTTCTGTTTTATTGTATTTGTTGTGGTAAAAATTAAAATTCAATAAAATGTGAATTACAAAATAATGTAAAACTTTAATTCAGTGTTTGTTCTGGTTTTAATCACCTGCTCTGTTTGTTTTGGAGAGGAGGAGAGCTCTGATGATAATATGGCTCCCAGTAAAAAACATCTGAACAATAACCACTGAAGAAATTATAACTGTGAAAAGTTCTTGCTGCTTGCAATCTGCGATCCTCACTGCTGGATGCCACTAAACCCCTCTAAATCTTACACTGAACATTAAAATGAGGAGTAAATAGCATATACACTGTATGTCTGAAAAAGCAGTGATACACAACACATGAAGCAGCTAGTGATCAAGAGTGAAAGTGAGAAATACTCACTTTCAATAAAATAAAAATAACATTCTGTGCGTATGATAATAGATAGTTTAAAAGTTCTCTCACCCACTCTCTCACACACACTGCATTCAACCTGAAAACTCCTTATTAAAATATATCACATAGTGCCACACTTGAAATCTCATTAAAACCTTAACACAAAAGTCTGTGGTGAAAAGAATGACACATCTTATATTATGTTTAAAAAATGACATTACAGCTTCTCCTATACCTGAATCACAAATCCATTAATTATATCCTTTCTTATACATGTGCACCCGAGCACAAATCATACAGACTCTCATCAAAAGAAGTGTGCACACATGCGCATGGTCACACACGCACACAGAGTGGCCACACTGCAGGGCTATCAGCTCCAGCACACCACTGTGGTTTTCATCAGATGTTTCACTTATTTTTTTCTCTCCCTCTGTTTTCATTTTTCCAGGATCTATGGGAAGCGACAGATGGATGGAAAGGAGGGGAGAGCAGGAGAGGGAGGGAGGGAGGGAGGGAGGGGATGGGAAAGAGAAACCAACCGTGTTTTCTTCTTTATCTGTTCCTTCTTTCTTTTTTTTGAATCTAAACTAAATCTAAATTCTGTGCTGCCATATGCTGACCTGCAGAGGAATGTGCCATATGCTCGGAAATTTATCAAGCAATACCGGAGGCAAACACTCAGTGAGACTAAATATTAAGTCAATTCAAAGAGCACTGCCAGAGACCTTTGCGCTAAAACACTGCTGGTGAGTGTGGCAGCGAAGCTGTGAAATAGTTTTTGTAAAGTGCTGCAGCGAGCAGAAGAGGATTAATGGGTGAAATTAAACTTTGAATATGGCCTTGTACTTAACTGTCAAGGTGAATATGTAAAATATTAGAAAGAGCAAGGCCTCTGGATGTTCCAATAAATGAGCTATAAAAATGAACTAAGTGAGGTTTTCAGTGGCTCCAAAAGTTGATGTTTAGGAGCTGCACCCACATTTTCTTCTTCATTCTCAAAACACTTGCCAGAGGCATTATGTTTCCTGCTTGTCTGTACATAATCCTCTACATCATTATGTCCTTACATCCTATTCTTGTGAACGCGATATCTCTAGAATGCTTTCAGGGAATTTCTTTTAATTTGGCACAAACATCAACTCGGAATCAAGGATGAACTCAACTGAATTTGTTGGTCAAAGGTCAACGTGAACCAAAAACACAGTTTTTTTTTGTCAAAACTCAAGAATTCATGTGCTAATTATGACAACACAAATGTCTAATAGAATAAATGAGTCACCACCACCAGAGTCCGATTCACTCGTCGCTCATCCACAGTGCCAGCCTCTCACCGAAATATGGTCAGGCTCCAAAAATCCAAGATGGCTAAGGCAGAAATGCTGAACTTCAAAATGGCAGTCCACTGGTTAATTGGTGACTTCACCTCAGCTGCATCCATTATTTATACAGTCTATGGTGTGGACAGACATGGATGTAAATCGCAACTGGACTGGCTGGCAAAGTCATACAGCTGTACAGTGAATATTCCATTTTCTTGTTTGTTTGTTTTAAATGGGCCCGTTTTCTTGGTTTTCAGGCCTGTATCCATGTATGGCATATATGATACTAAGAGACTAAAACTACATTGTTTGGCTCTAGGGCACAAAGGTTTTAAGCAGTGCAGTGTTAACGTTAGCAAATCTCCATCAATGCAAAAGTAGTTGATGTACACGCTACAACGGATGCCACTATGAGAAATCCAAGACGCGAGAACATCTAAATGCTGTCAAATCAAATATATTTCACTTAAAATATATATATATATATATATATATATATATATATATATATATATATATATATATATATATAAATCATTATAGTGCAAGAGTATAGAGTGCCAATCTACACTTTACTGCTTAACTGCCAAAGATGTTTGTCCTTCAAAGTCATTCACTTTAATGCAGTGTTGCAGAGCATGATTGATTTCGGTGTGATGATGTCACTCCTCTGAAGTGCCCTCCATATAAATACAGCTACATGTAAAACCCTTCAGCTCAACTCTTAAAGGACAAAAGATTTGTCTAGTACATATGTGGTATTAATCAAACTCAATTATTAATTTAAGAACTTCAAATTAAAAGCCCATTAAAACAAAAACATGTCTTTGTTTTCAGTTTGGCTAATGCTTTTGAGCCATCTTTGACTTCCCTCTTTTGCCCAGGCCTAAAGCAAAACGCTGCACTGAGAAAACATTTTAAAAAGGATGCTGTTATATTCAATGATATGGGCCTCCTTCAGACACAAGTTTTCAAAGCTGTTTCCATATTTGTGGAAATGCAGAAATAGTATGAAATGCATACACTTTGAAAAAAAAAAAAAGTGAATTTCATAAGGAGGTTTTTCAAATCAACTGCAGTGAGTAGGGGATGCCCCAAAGGCCTCCCCTTGATCGGGGAGGAGGTATATGCACAGAGCATCTCTCTCTCTCTCTCTCTCACACACACACACACACACACACACACACACACACACACACACAGTCACACAGAGTGATATGGGGGGTTCTCGCCACAGATGTGATGGGGGATCATTTGTGTGCATGTGGTGAAAGAGACCCATGCCCCCAACCCCCAACCCCAACCCCAACCCCCCCACACACACACACACACACACACAGCCTTGGCCCGGCCTGTCTGCCACGGGTGTCAGTACATCTAAAAGGTCTCAACATAAATGGGATTAATGCAGTCTCTCTCCCATCGGCAATCATTAAGCATTCTGTTTAAAGCGCAAACACACGCAAAATAAACGCACTTCCACTCTCCCCTGCTGCAGTAAATTATTCAGAGAAGAAAAAAAATTAAAGGAAAGAGAAAAGGAGAGAGAAAGTGAGACGGGGGGAAATACGAGTGCCTCCTCTGAGGGGAGGAGGTGCATTGGAAAGGAAAGACGGATAAATAAGAATGCAAGGGGAAGAGGGAGAACATGAAAGAATTGTTTTAGAGCCGAGAATCCTAAAATGCAAGCGGCTTTGTCACTCAGGAGTGATGCCCGCTTTCTCTCCCACTCTGTTCCTCTGTTTTTCTCCCATTGCCATTTCTCCTTTTATTTCATCCTTCATCTAGCTCATTCTCTCCTGACATGTTCCTCCCTCTTTCTCCAAATTTCTCCTCCCACCTCCCTCCCAGTTTGAAATCCCCGCTTGCTGCTTGCCATACGTTAATAACTATTTACTTCCCACTGAGAGCAATTAGGCTAAGAGGGCTTATTTTCCTCTCCTTTCATATTCTTGAACTTTGAAAACCAGGCATATAGTTTGAAGTCCATGTTTTGAAGCTTTCACAATACTGTAGATAAAACATATAGCTCTCTATTGCAAATAGAAGATTTGGCAAAGGGACTAGATATATATGTAAAGACGTGGACAAGCTTTGTGATATTCTAAATTAAACTTCCAATACTCCCAATAAGTTTAATTAATGTACAAGAAATTGTCTTAGTCTATAAAAGGGCTTTTTAACTGGTATTAATGGAAATAGGATTATTAGTTTGGCGGTATTTTCCTTTTGCTAATGTTTCTCCTTTCTCTTATCATACAATAAACAAGTCCAGATTCCATTTGATTTGCCAACCAAATGGAATCTCTTATGAAAATGAACAAACCTGAATGCTATTTTTGCCATCATGCTGTACAGTATGTCGCACTGAGAGGTTTCCTTGAAGATAAAAGCCTTTGACACTAAAAATGCAGTGAGATGTGTCCATAGTGTTAATAAAAAATTATTAAATACCACATCTTTTCAAAGTAACACATTCATTGACTTTCTTCATGATGTGTAGCATGGGTTATACAGGCAAGGCCTTTCAATCAGATTAAATGAGTGTGTACAATAAAGAAGAGATGAATAATACTCCCCGATGTAATCAACTTTGCTTGTGTGCCCAAGAATACGAATCGTGCAAATGATGAAAATGTAATGAAAGGAAAGATATTTCCTTGTTGCTACTCAAACATACAACTGCAACCTGATTTTGTGAAACCAGCGCATTACATTTGACATTTGTGACTTTTGTCAAAGATTATTTTTTAATGACAGCACTTTTTATGAACGCAAATGTATTTATTTATTATACATTTGGTATATTTGATAAAAGGAGGCTCTGTAAATGTGTGAGTGCACTAGCTTCAATAACAGTTTTGTTCTCACCTTTCATGAAAGTGCTTTAAGAAACAGAAGTTGATTCATGCCTGTCTGCTTTTGTTATCTGTGCTTTACATATTCTTATGCAGAATTGTTTAATTATTATTATTCAAGCTTTGTTATTCCTTTTACAAACATCATGCTGAAGGTTAGATTCAACATTATCTTACCTGAAAGCTGTTTGTGTTCTTATATCCATTAATCTGAGCGTGTTAAAATAAAGCCATAATCACTTTTCATTTTTTTCCATCTTAGATGGGTTATTTACAAATCAAAATCAATAATACAAAAATCTGACTAAAGATTACAAAACATTGCAAATTTCATGCAAACATTTCACTTTGACTGTTTATTTTCTTTGTTTATGATTTTACTTGATGGAGGGATGCTGGTGCATAATCAACAGCTCACTTGCATTTTCTCTCTATTTTCCTCATGACTTTATACCAAAAGCATATACTCTTAGCTGTCATTATTGCATGACAACCCTTATTTACTGTAACCTGCTGAGATCAGTAACCTCTTGCAGCAGGAAACATAAAAACTTTTGTTTGGCAACATCTGCTGCAGTGTTAGGCTTTTGAATAATAAAACAAATTTAAAATATGAGGCTGTATTTATCATATTCAAAGTATAATCAGACTGTGGCCTGATGTTTTACCCTTTCTGTAGCAGCTATCAATTTATAAGGCGCTGTCATAATGGAAGAGTTCGCCTTTTCAGAAATGTTTGTGATTGGTGTGGTATGAGTAAGAGAAAGGACAAAAGCCACCTGGGGTGCAGTGAAAAAAAACAAGACAACCAAATTTGTAAAAAAATGTTTTCTCTTAAGTTTGTTATTTATCAATATTGTTAGCCAAGTTGTTTATCCTTATAATTATTTTATTTATTTATTTTATTATTATCATCTTTTGGGGGGGTGAGCTTGCCTTGGGCACTGGATGTGCAAGGACAAGTTCTGAATGTAGAGATAATTAATCAGACATCAAGTCATAGGCAAAAAAAACAGCAAGAATTGTCTAATTTTTTTCTTGTTTTATGTGCTGTATATGCACTCCTCTGCTTCTTTTTTTTAGTATTATTATTTTTTCATCCTTTCTGGGGCTATCTTGTCCATATACTGTACTATATCTCTCCACGTCTGGCAGTTTGCCTCCACCCCCTGTCATCAAAGTGAATTAACTAGTAGACGTTCTGATTAACTTCACATGTAATATGCAGCCACACTGACATGAAATACATAAAAAATAATTCCCACTTTTTTTCCAATTAGCCATGACTTTGCTGTGCTTAATTACATTTCTCTTGGTTCAAAAGCTAGATAGAACAAGACTTCTAAGTGTAGATATGTATTCCACTTATCTGTCCAACGGTGATTTATGAAGCCTCAAGATGAAACAGCAGAACTCTTAAGCAATTTTTCTGCTAATGCATGGATTTTATTCAGATTTTAAATGTACGCAGCCTGTTAACAAGCGCAAGAGTGCCATCACTTGGGAATCCCAACAGGTGAATTTTTTGTTTTTCTTAACAGCTATGGCTTTACATATTTTTAAGCCTGTATATTTATTTAAGCATGCAAGTGTTGATCCAGTTTCAAAGTTTCTTCACATGTGAGTTCCTTTTTCTCTCTGCTCTCCTCTTTCTGGTCTCTCGTCACAGTAGACTATCAAATCAATCAGAAAGCTCATGAAAGTTACCCTGGAGTAAAAAACAGAAGTATACATTGAGTTAAGGAAGCCCTATGAGCCTTGTCCATGACAACCAGTCTCCATCCGTGAGCTTTGATGAAATATAGTTCAAGGGATGGTGCTATAACATCCATACATTCTTCTCATCTCTATCTCTCTCTTCTCTTTCGCCTTCTTTTCATTCATAAGTAATGGTACACAGTGAGACTCATCAATAACCTAAAGCACTCCTCTGTGAAAAAGTATCATGCTCATAAATGTTATCATTACCCCCAATGTATAGCACTAGATGGTATCATATATTAGTGATATCTGTGTGCAGGCACACATGTTTGTGTTTGTGTGTGAGAAAGCCAGAGGAAGAGAGAGACGCAGCGAGAGAGTCAATGAGCCGTGAATGAAGTTATTCTAATGTATATTTTACTGTAAACGCACACGTTCCCGAAGGTAAATATGGTGGATGTGTAGATTTCTTTGTTAATATGAGTGGAAAATAAATCGTACTCACAGAGGTCCCGGGCTGTCTTACCCTCTTGACCGCATATTTGTTGTAACATTTCATAGATGTGACAGTTTACAGTTTAGCAATGTCTTATTCATCAGATTAGGATATGGACCAAAAGACTTGAGCTACGAACTTTGGTGCAACCTCACATATTGTTTTGTTTACACAGATAGCTCTATATCACCTTCTTCCTTAACAAATATTATGGTGGATTATGGTAAACAGAGGATACAGTGCTGTCACTTTTTATTGCATTCACTACTATATTATATGCTAAATCTGAGACTAGAAAAGTGACATCATTGGTTATTTGTTAAAACTTAAATCTATTAAGCATTATGTAACATTCAACATTGTCATTCATTTGGAGTTGTGTTTCTGGCTACTTGATGATAGGAAGTCCAATATTAACTATGTTTTATCTCTGTTTGGTGTCCACCAACTTCCAAGGAAAATATCTATATTTTTTTTCCACCTAAATGCTCTATTATGAAAATCACAGAGTCACTAACGGTGTCTGTCTGTTGGTTGGTGCTGAGACGGTAGTTTTCAAACGTTTTTAGAGCTATTTTGCTGAAATAGCTGACTGCCATACGCAATAATGAAGATGTGAGAGAATGAGAGAGGTCAAAGTGCAGTGACAAGCTAAAAAATAGGCTGAAATTCACTACAATATCCTGTCTAGCCAACAGGAGCAACAGAAAAAGACACAAAAAAGGAAAAAGGCTCAGATCGATGGTTGGGTGTAGAACATGTGTCAAGAACAACATTAGCAACATAACCTCTTATATCAAACCAAACGTAAATACGATTTCTATAGTTTCTACTTTGCATCCTATAGCCAATATGCAACTGATTATCAATCAGTTTAGCCTCATTACAACTAACAAGTATGGCACAAACTCAGACAAAAATGACCGACAATGAATGAAAAGACCATGAACACAAATCGGCGGGGGCAAAACAACATCAAACTGCACATATTAAGTAACTCAGCACTTTATCAACAACAACAAAAAAACCCGAAGCAGGCAGCTGCAGTCACAAACGCGTAGCCTATAACAGCAAATGAAACTCTGCACACATTTAAACACACTGTAGAAAGGCCGATTTAAAGAGTTCGCTGTTGGACTCACCTATCTGAAGTCACTCTGAGATCCGCGTGCACTGCGAGAACCTCCTCAGTCTGCTCCACGTTCAACTCCACGGTCACGCTCGTGCACTCTCAAATCTTAGCGTTCATCTCGGCCTCTGTCCCATTTCGCTCCTCGAAGTTTTCCAACATGTTGAAAGGAATGCAGTTAGCACTGTCTGCAACAGTAGAAAGTCCTCACCACACCTCCATGCAGGTAAAAGTTTCCCAGTGAAAGCAGAAGCCCCGCGAGCGCATCCAGTGAGCACTGTAGCATGCTAGCACGAGTGAAGCTAGCTCTGCAACTGCTACATCTTAGGTGTGTCTGATTCGTATCACTTAGTGTGCTCGCCAGGTGGAGCATTACATGACTGATGAATTAAGGTAGATTAAAACTTTTTAACTATACTGAGGTATAATACTGCTAACATTAACCACTGCTAGCCACAGCTTAGGAAGGACCGCACGTCCGCCATGGACGCATTATTGGAAAGCCCGCCTCCTTCTGACCCCCTGACCTTTGACCGGGCCAACCTCTGTCAGACTGTCACGTCTCTGCTGCTCTGCCCTCCTGTGGCCGCACACACACCTGCAGCTTCCTCTCTCTACTGATAAACCCTTTGAAACCTGAGACGAGAAGAAGGCAAAAAGCAATGAGAGAAGAAATTACACAAAAATTTGTAAGAAATTAGTGGGAAAAAGAATTTAAAAAAAATTAACAGAAAATTGGCAATAAAATAAATAAATAAATACATACATACATAAATACATAAATTAAACTAAATTAAAAAATAAATAAAAAATAAAAGTGGAAAAAGTGCTTAAAATGCATAATACATCTGTAGAATAACTTTAAATATGTTATTGTGATTATTATAAATACAGTTTTTCCCTAGCTTTTTTTCTTTTTTTTCCCCAGAAATTTTCCCCTCACCGCTTTTTGCAGTTTGTAGAACATTTCTTAACAAGTTGCAGGCAGGCAAGTCGGGCAGATTTTGCCCACTGAAGGTGGTTCTGCTTAACTGTTGGTAAACAAACTGGTCCCTCTAACCCCTTTAGGAGAATTAGAATTTCAATGGAAATCATTGTCATCATCATCCATAATCATAAATAAATAAATAAATAGATAAAAAGATAATAATTATAAGAAGAACAGGACTAAGAAGAAATTATATTAGTGTCAAGACAACACTGTTTTTAAAATGATTAATATTGCCTTTGTTAGTATTTATAAGATAAGGACCAGTGGCATGGCAGTGAAAAAAATGAAATGATGAAACATTTTGACAAAAAAAGTAAGAAAAAAAACCCAGCAACTTTACTCACTCCACTAAATGTTTTCACAGGGCATAGATATGAACACATGCTCTTTGTTTTCATGGTTCCTTTGTGTAATCCTTCATAGTGGAATATTGTACCATCTTTTTAATTTTTGTGCACAAATTAGCAGTCAAGATCATTGTCAACTCACTTACAGGGGGAAAAAAAATCCAAACACTGATTCTTGCTGATGTGTCCTTGAGCAAGACACTGAATGCCCTGCCACTGGGATGGCACCATTAACTTAATTAAATTTTCATCATCCTGTTAAAACATGTACATGTATGCAGCACATCTCAGAAACATACCTCTAATTACATGGCCACTTAACATGACTAGTGAGCACTCTAAATTCTTAAGTAAAAAAAGAACTTAAAAATAATACCACTTCCCTTTCATCAGCCGCTGCCTTTTGTGAACATTAGAGAATAGAAGTTCACAAGGTTCACATTAGCTGTGGTGGTGGTCGGGGGTTAGAATCAGACAGAGTACTTTGAACATATTAATTAATAATCCATGGCTGGGTTATTAGTGTATGAGGGATTTCTGGCCCCTATTACTGTAGATGAGTAGAACCAGAGGGCATCATGTGTTGGTATGAAGAAGGATGACACACTGCTGCTTAGCTTTGAACACATGAAAACCAAATGACTCCATTTATTTCATTCTATGCTCAGTCTGTGGTCAAACATTTTCCTATGAGCTCACAGACTTTTATCTAAAATCATTTACTGAGTTTGAAGGCAGTTAACTTCTTTTATTCTATTTCGACATCAGCATCAAATTGTTGTTTTCATGTCTATTCAAAGATAAAACTCTTAGATAAAGGTTAAATCCTGAATTTTCCATCCTATCAATCAGTTTGATGTGACTATCCTGCAAGTTTCTATCAGATTTTCAGGCCCGTTTAAGCTGTCGGGATCAAAAAGAAACACCTCAGCCTTACGCGACACAAAATGCACACCAATCTTGCAAGAAATCATCAAATGCAGCCCATTACCCACACATCACATGGAAAAACACCTTGAAGCCACCACGCCACTATAGCCAATTTAATTTCCATACGCTTATGCTAATTACCCTGAAATAATCAAGCTAATTTAGAAAGATGCAAATGTGTTTGAGGTTGGGTTCATTAGTAAAGGGGGCCAGTGCAGGCGTGCAAGTATGTGTGTGTGTGCATGTGTGTGGTGGGTTTCGTTAGTAAGGGGCTCTAATGTGTGTGGAGAGGAAAGCTATGCAGTAAAGGAGAGAAAACAGTGAATATGACAGGTACTGTTTCTTTATTGAGTAACAAATGCATAATGTAAAAATTTTCTTCATCGATATTTCTTTCTGTTCTCCTCACTGAAAATGACCTGTCCTTTGATAGGCAGAGTTTGAACTTGAATGTTTCCTGAACCTCCTCAAGTCAGTCATAAATGTAGACATCTATGGATGAATCCTTTGCAGTTTTTGCACAGACTTTTGAGATGAGACCTATCTGCAGCTACTAATTAAATATCGTAATATCCCTTCACTGTGCGTCACTAAGAAGCTGGGGACTCACATTACACACAAACACCTCATCTGCAATTATCCTGATTGCAGTGGAGCCACAGTGCGTTCAAACACATACAGCCATGCGCTCACACATTCAGACACACATATTCTCACACACACACACGCACACACACACATGCAGATGCACTCTGCCTGGTCCCTCAAGGCCAGGCTTCGGTGCCACTGAAGGTTGTAGCAATTAAAAACATCATCCTTCAGTTGTGACAAACATGATGAATTTGTACCACCAGAGCAGTAAGGCATAAACTCCTACAACCCACAATATGTCACTTTTTTCCTCATTCTCTGATGTTTTGCTGTGACATGATAGCACCACTGAAATTACAAAATTAAATTATTTTTTATCTCCTTGAGGTTGCTTTTACTTTCATGTTGATTGAGAAAAAGACATAAAGCTGTGATAACATCAACTGGTCTGTAGTTATTAAATGATTACATTATATAAGTGTTCTGTTTACACAGTCAGAACATGAAGGCTCTTGCTACTGGGATGGAGTGGTAATTAAAATTTTAACATTTTCTCTTGGGGTGGTGCAGCAGCACAGTGCAGGGAATACAGACAGTTGTCATTTCACTGACAATTACATGTGAAAATAAACAGATTAACAATGACAGGACATTTTCAAGACACATAAACCTTTGATTGTCTTATGACCTCCTCTAAGGAGGTAATGTTTTTGCTTCTGTTTGCGGAAAAAATGACTGGCATGATTTTCATAAAACTTTATGGAAGGGTGTAGCATGAGCCAAGGAGGACCCTCTTAAAGTTTGAAGCAGATCTGAGTCTCAGGGTGAATACACAAATTATTTTTCACTTCAGTTAACATTGCGAGATAGGTAATTTGTCCTTGGTGGAATAAATGCCATATATCTTAAAATTCATTAAACGGTACTAAAGTTTAATTGTGACAAACCAGTAATAGAAATTTGGTGCTTCTATATCACAATGTAAATTCACATATACACATGTAGTTGCTCAAACAAATGTAATGGAGCACTCAGTGACAGTGGTTTTATTGGAGAACATGTATATTTATAACAATGCTTTTTCTAACTCTCTAACTCTTATGTGTGTCTATGGAAATGTAAATACACACAAATATAACTAATTATCATTTTGCTAAAATCAAAATACAATTTTCTGTAAAAACTGTTGATGATAATAAGCTACCATGTTCATTAAGTTATTTGAGTTTAAGAATGTGATATTTCTACGTATGTATATGATTATGTGTTGTCTGGTTTTTATCAGAAAGTAAGTAAGTAAAATTTATTGCTGTGGCATCTTTTAAAACCTAAGTAAAAAAGAGTGCTTTGCATAAGGAAATAGGTTAAAAGTACAAAGTTAGTACAATATCAGTAAAACAGTAACATTACAACTGTCATAAAAACAGGGGGAAAAGCACAAAAAACAATTAGTAGCATCACAGCTTAAAATTGAGCGAATGATTCAAGCATAAAAACATAAAACACAAAAACATAGGTCTTCAGCTGTGACTTAAAGCCTTTAAGAGAGTGTAGACGGGACCCCTGGGGGCACACTGTTTCACAGCATGGGACCCAAGACAGCAACCATAGAGTCCCCTTAAATGTATGTTAAGTATGTGTATTTTATATTGTATAATTCCAGTTTAGAACTACATAATGCATGCACAGCTGAGAAGATGAGGCTTCAGCTGCCAGAGCCATATTGTGACATAGTTCATAGTGTTGGAAATATATACAGACATATATATGTATAGTGGCTGTGCTGGCAGATTTGCATATATAAAATACTGGACTACTAGCCTTGGCAAAGGTCTTCACTCTCTAAATTCTCCTCTAGATATGTAAGTAACTGGCACAATAAATCAAGCAGCCACTTCTCAACTCAAAACCCTGTTGAGATTAAATAAGCTGAAAATGGTTGTTTCCTTTAGAATCCTGATCTCAGTGCAGACATACGTAAATAGTTGATCTTTTTGTGTGAAATCCATTCTCAATTTATCAGGAGGTACTTTAACTGAGTCCTCTAAACTTAAAGCACCATTTAAGATAGATTCCGTCATTTGAAACTTTACAGCTAATTGTCATAATGTGGTGAGAAAATGGCTAAACAAATGCCCGGGTCATCTCCAGGTTCTCAGAGCTCTTTAAATCATCACATACAGCATTTGTCTTGGTTGATCTGAAAATGACCAACATTCACAAAGAAAATGAAAGTGCTTGAAATGCCCGAAGGCGTCTCTTTCTGAATCTTTCATCCCAATGGTCTCCTGTATGGCCACTGGTCTGTTTGATGGTAAACTGCAGAACAAAAGAAGAAAAGAACACAGAGTAGCTTTAGAAGCTACACTTCAGTACAAGCTTCTCCAATGACTGCTGCCTTTACACTCAATTTATGTCAGTAGTTCACTTTGTTTTATGGAGAGAGCGCACTTTATGATCAGAGAGTGTGTATATATATAACTGTGTCTGTGTGCGCTATTCTTCTTGTTGCTTTACCTGTACCACCATAACAAAGGCTACATCTCCTATATGCAGTGTATCCAGAGCTCCAACCTGTCCCTAAAAAATTTATGAAGGGAAACCTAATGTAAAAAAAAATCTTAACTACATTTTAAAATATGAATAACTTTGGTTTTGCTGTTAATAAATTTACTTTACGAAATTTAATTTACTGCACTAAGCAACTAATTGGGTCTGGCAGTAGCAATCTAGCAAGATCACTCATTTGGTGATTGCCATTATCAATTATGCCCACCCTGTAGTCTAGACCCAGGTTGCCCCGCTGAATAAGCAGCTCAAATTTGAGCCATAAACTGTCACCATTTGCTCCGAGGGCATTGTTAGCAATGCACGGCTATTGGTGCTAACATAGTTAACAGTGCTAAAAGATTTTTTTCGGCTTACTCACTGGGGCAGGGGGGAGACCAGAGGGTGGCTATATGTTTCTTTTCTTGCTTTAGTTTATTTGTGTTTCTTAAAAATGAACCAGTTGGTTTACAGTCGATGGGTGTCAGGCTATCAAAAGCAAATTAATTGAAACTGACATCACTAGGATCAATCTCCAATTTCGGATGTGATTCCAAGATTGAGTTTTGAATTGAGATGAGGGGTTGCCCATCTGTTTACATTTGGATCACACATGCTGACATTAAGGTCATGTTTGGGGGTATAATCAGTATGTCTGTGAGTATTATGAAAATGAACCTGTTAGAAGTTTCATTAGGGCAAATTCAATGGTGATCTGTTGATGGCTTCCAGATAGTCTCCTTCAGTTTGGAATAAATCATCAGCCTAAAAATCATCGCCCTAATGCAACCCATCGTTAAACAATCAAAGCTTGTTAAGCCCCTTGTTTGTTAATCAAGCAGTTGCTTGTTAAATGGGAGATGAGATAATAGACCTCTAGTGTGTGTATCTAATTTTGGGGGCTGTCTGTCTGCCTGATTGTTTATTGCTTTTAAATTTCAGGCTCTGCCGCAAAGGCTTCTCTAATTGGTTTGTTTGCATTGCCTTGCAGCACCGATGGAGTTTGTCTCAGTCAGGAGTTGGTTTGTTGTTGTTATTTTGTCTGTCTACTAAAAATCCTCTACAAGTGTTTCTTGTGATATCTCAGTGCTTGGCTGTGTTCAGGATATAAATGAACCTGCTGCAAGGTGCTTATAGTGAGACAGTTCCAGATTTTGTGATTGCTCTCTTTTGCTCTATTTTCCCTAATCTCTTGTTTATTCCTCTCATGTTTCCATCGACACTTATATTTTAATCTAACACTCTGTATTTTACTGTGCAGTAGCTTTAAACGTTAATTCCAAATTGCATTGATGAGTCTATCACATCACTGGGTACACTGACTATTCAGCTTCGATGTAAAAATACCTCTTGTATTTGCTGAGGTGATTGAGTGTGCACATTATTACAAACATATTCTGCAATCCATGTAGATTATCAACCTCCACAACATTGACATCAAAGGTTGAGAAAGCCTTCACTCTGTGTATCAGCCTACATAACCATAAGTCATAAATCCTAAAACAAGGAAGGGTTTAGGGGAAGAGGTGTTCCTACTCTATTATGAATTTTAAGTCCCTTTTAGAGCAAAAACAGTGCTGACAAATCCTTGTCAATGAATGCATCAAACTGATCAGTCTGGATTTGATTAGCATTATCGAATATGCCCTTAAACACACAGAGAGAGAGGCAGGGGTGAATAGAGAGAGGGAAAAAGAAAACGGCTTTTGAAATCATTTCATTACAAGCCAATGGACAAATATGCTGCTTCTGTTTAAGATGCTTTTGGCCTGGAATGGCTGAATGGTTACATGAGAGTGTTTTGATGTTGCAGCAGGTAATTCAGGGCGTATTGGCCTAAAGCCGGCCACAGAACTGTGCCAGATGATAAATAACATGGATTTAGTCAATGATGTCTGTTCTTGTCAGTAAAGCCTTTTTTTCTCTCTCCCTCTCTCAGGATTTTGTTTTCTGAGAGGCTCTTAGAGGGAAATTGTCATGTCAAAGGCGTGCTTTTATCTGTTTGTTTTCCAGGGTGCTTAAAGTTGTTTACTGTGCCAGGGGGGCTTTCAGTCTGTGTGCGTGTATTTGTGTGTATTTGTGTGTATCTGTGCAAGTGTCTGATAGAAACACCTAACCATGGATGATGCAAGAAGGAGTTAGAAATTCGACATCCAAGCCTGCAATGTATCACTGCATCAAGTACAGAAGTAATCTGCGCCAAACGCAGGGAAAAATTTAGCAGTGGCCTACTTATCTTTGATCACGAAAAGCTGCCATTGATTCTCAGCCAAATGTTGACATGAAATGAGTCAAACGTGCAGATGACCTTTCTGAGTCTCCCAGAGCAGAGCAGGGGCATGGTACAAAAGCTGGCAGAGTATGTGGTGGAAATTATTCCTCCTTGACATTTCAGGGACCTCGGCCCATCGGTTTTTAACATTCCGGTCCAGGCACCAAGAGAAAATGTCACCTTTTTTATTTACTTGAGGGAATACACCAATTAAATGTGACTTTAAGGCCAGGCCATGATAGCTCTTCTCTACTGCCATGGTTGCTCACGAGCCAACAGACACTCACATACAGACACAAACACACACACTGTAGGAATGTGTCCTCTTCATATCAGTGACATTTTAAATAATGCTGATGCTTGACCCTGTTGAGTTAACCTTTTTTACAAAGGCAATTTAGAATTAGTCTCTGTAGCTTTCTGAACTAACTGCACTGACCTGTGGAACCAAGGTTGGACCTTTCTATGTTAGAGGAAATGGTCATTCTCCACCTGGAAGAAGTCGTGGTCACAGCTCTCAGTGCATACTCAGCTGGGACAGGAAGTACTGCAAGTTTTAGCAACCATTAAAAAAAAAGAAAAAGAAAAAGATTGTTTAAACAGTGTTGTGAGCATCTGGTGAGACCGTTTGGGAAATGTTAATGAAACTAATTGAACATGAGCAGTTTAATGGGTAAACAATTCCGAGTTTGTTTTGCTCAACTTAAAGACTAAGCTATTTTGCATTGTGTAAGTTTGTAAAGGGTATCATTGTATCAGATGGTCTAATAGTTGCACATTCAAAACCACAGTGCAAGTTTAAAACCATCTAACAAACAAATACTCTCTTCAATTATCTCCATCCTTGTAGAGTCAAATTAATCAGTATTGGGTTTACTTTAGACAAACTTTTTGAAACCACAACTAATAACTATTCTTCTGAGAAACACCCATTTCGAATGTTATCAGCCTATTAAAAGGCCATTATCAGTTGTTATCACTACCATAATGCCTCAGACAGGGCAAACTGCACCTACTAGTAGGCCAGAATGGTTTGGGTTAAAATAAGTCTGTTTGTGACATGACATGACAACATGGGAATGAGACTGAGTCTGTATTTGGCAACCTAGAATGAGACTCAGCAATCTACTGTCTTTCTCCAATTACATACAGCACATAACGTAGCTCATGTCAGATGCTGTATGTAAGTCTGGAGAGAAACAGCAGCTTGCTGAGTCTCGTCATTTTGACGACCTGGAATGAGACTCAACTATGAGTTATCTTTCTCCAGACTTACATATTGCACTTTTAAAGGTGTGGAGATATGGTTTCACATGGACACGAACAATGGCCTTCTGGGTGAAAGTCCTGTGTTTGTCTGACAGATCCATTCACTTCAGCCACCACCCTATACCAACTTTATCACTCTTTATACTCCGTCACCTGACTCTAACTGATACAGCCAGTCTAACAATAAAAATTAAAGTATGAGGTACAGTAGGGCCATACAAATCTATGCTCTCAATAAAAACTAATGATAGACACTAAACTAATTTGATGTGACTTTGTAATTAATACAAAAGTCACATATCAGTGTCACATAATACAGCCATTTTTCATTTGCAACATATATATGCCACGCGAAAGCAGAGACAGAGCTTTTCTGGCAGTTGCAGTATAGTTATTTGTGGTGTTAGCAGTATAAACAAACCAAAATCAGTGGGAAAACACACCATACTTTGTTTTAATTGCACTAAGCAACCACATTATAAAATGAATGTGTTTCTTTTGGTACCCAGCTCAGTCTCTCCCTCCAGACAAACCAGAGAAAATCAGTTGATGGCACATAAAATTATCAATTAGTGTTTTCTCAGTCGCAAGAAATTCAGTGATTAATAATAATTAGACATTAGCTCACAGAAGACATTGCACCCATGGTCATTTTCTCAGTGACAATGAGGCATTTTGAAAACATCCTACACAGTCAGATTCTTGCCAATTTTTCTGTTTCACTACAATTTACTTGACTTGGACCGGGTTCAACCAACAGACCCTGTGGAATTATGACTTGATGTAAAAATGTACAATTTTATGCAAGAAACAGCAGATCAAAAATAACTGATGCAACATATTAAATTGGACAGGAAATGTCTCTGAAGCACAGGGGATCTTCATCTCTTTCCCCTTCTTCCCTCCCCCATAGCCCCCCCTCTCTCTGTAATTAGTGCTTTTTCAGTATTTCCAGCAATGTTTTCATCAGTGTATAGCTTTGCTAGCCTCGGCTGGGAGAGAGAAGGTCCTCTGTGGCTGTTAATAGTTCTCATCTCTCCCTTGGACTCTCCTTTAATTGCTCTGCTCTGCCTGCAGGGTCATCATTACTCTGATCAAGTGCAACTCTGTTTTTCACTGCTTTTCATGAATATCATTTTCCAAAACAACTGCTTTGAGGTTTCTCAGGCAGGAGATCAAATTTGATCACCTACCCCTATGTAAATGTAAGAGCGTTCTTGGCATTAGCAGGACACAATATCTTTCAAAAGCAGGGCTTTCAAGTCTTCAACATATTTGACATCCGAAACCCTTTGAAGTATTTCTTTTTCTTGTTTACTTGCTTTAATCAGGCAAAATGCCTTTTGAGGTTTTGACAGTCACTGGTCAGAGAGTGTAGATTAGTTCTTCAGCTAAGCGAGATTGCGGAGGGTCCCAAAATCCTCATATTTGTATCATCCTGGTGAAATGGAGCTCAGTTCCCCTGGTCCTCCTTTCTAATTGCTCTGCTCTGTCTCTCGGGTTATTATTGCTCAGATCAAGAGCAACTATGTTTTTTAGACCTTTTTCTGAATGTCATTTAGCGCACATAATAGTCCTGGTTTCCCCAGCAAAAAAGGGATAATGAAGTCCATGGTGTTTGGGCAAATTATTACAAATTGTATTTGGAGAATAAAAGCATAGCGCAAAAAAAAAAGGGAAAGAAAACATCTCACCTTTTCAAGGAAGTGTTGAATCTCACTGCTTGAAAAGGATATAGCTAAAGCGCACATTGATTTTGGCAAATAAAAATGGAATTAGATGTGGCACATCAAGAGATAAAAAGTGTGTCAGTTTTTCATTTAATCTTGACTAAAGCTGGTTATTAAACAATGTTGAAAACATTTTTCTTCTGAAAGATTATATGGAGAAAAAGAAGAAATGAGGAAAAATGGAACTGCAGATACAAAAGATAAAAGTTGCTTTTCATACAAAATTTCTACAACCTCCACCACTGTGATTTAATACAGTAAGGGGCTAGAGTGTAGCTCACAGAGAGCACTTGTTCTTGTCATTCAAAGTTATGCATTTTGACTAACATCACCTATTGATCGCTTCCAGATAAATAATGTCAACTCTTGACATTTAAGATCACATCAAGAATTTCTTTATCGACAGAAAGGTTGTCATGTTTAAGGTAGGAGGGCCATTTGAAGCACCACAAAGATGATATTTGACTCCTTTTTCTTTTCTTTTTTTTTCAAATATGTTAACTTGATACAGATCTTTGAATGCATTGAGGAGGCAGCAAAGACACAGACTGTTCTGCAGTATTATATGTGCAGCAGAGTTACCATAAATCTACATGAAAAATGATACTAAGACAAGAATGTAAAAGAATAGAAATGTAAAATAACAGAAAAAAATCATTATATTTTAAAGCCATATTTCCTTTAATACATACACTATTTAGAATATTAGCAAGCACCAATGTGCCTGAAATCAAAAATCCGTCTATCACTCCTGACGTGACAAAGACTGTCATGTTGTTTGCAGATTGCTAGTCAATCACGCAAACTCCATGTTGTGTGCAATCTACCGTGCAGGAGTTGTCAAATAAACAAGTAGATCTTCAAATATGGAGAGGCTTATCACTCACTTCCATTCCCTTGATGTTTTCTAATTTGAATGGTCTCACCAGTGTGCTTCTGAATGCAGATTTCAGTGAGTAAACACTCCTAGAAACTTCACACCACCTCCAGAATCCAGCATCTGCCTGGACTGCATTTGCCATTGGATTAAGAGTCACCTGATGCACATTTTACCAGATAAACTGTTTAAAAAATGTTTGGTGGGTTTATTTGGTCTCAACTGATCCACTCTCAGGCTGCCCCTTTAAAAGGAGCACCAGGTGGTGCAGATTTTGTTGTGAAATTATTTACTGGCCTTCAATAATATGAATAAAACAGAATATTAATTAAAAAATGGCTCTTAAAAATGAGTGCAGGGTTTTGTTCTTTCCTGTTAAAAAATAAACCCAGACATGAAGGAAGAATGAGCAGTGATATTTCAGAGTATGTTACAGTAATTAAGTTGATTGTGAGTTCATAGTTTGTACTTTGTAGAATTTACAAGGGTTGTGTCACTTGTGACTGTCCTTGCTGTTTGTTCAGGCAATATTGTGTCTCATTTGCATCTCCTTTGATTCATTATGTGTGTATCATGGAATCAAAAGAAAGCATTCATGTCCAAGGTGTAACTGGCTGCCAGTGGAGCAATAATGAATAGCTTCCCTTGCCAAAGACCAAACCGCTTTAGTCATGACAGTGTACCCAAAAGCAGCTCTATTATTCGCTTGGCTGAATAATAAGCCTTGTAACAATATTGTCAAATATACTCCTTCTGGATATCAGAAGCAGTCTCTTGCCTATGATTCAACTCAGTGATGTTGTTAGAGGGTCCAAAAGCACATTTTACATCCAATTTTCTTGGACTGCGCAGTCTGGCAGCCTGCAGGCAGGACACTCAAAGCAGAGGATTCTGTAATGGTTGCATAGCTGTTGAAACAATTTGTTATGCAACCTCTGAAATACAGAGGCATGCAGGGCTCAGTTGTCTTTTTAATGAAAAAAATTACATAGAAAGAAACATCCCTTTTAAATTTTTACTTGTGCAACTATTGTGTCAACCCTGTCTCAGAAATTATGTTTTTATATTACTAAATTCTTTTTAGAATTACATTATGGCGACAACGCAATCGCTGCCTGGATTATTTTCAGACATTTCTTTGAGATAAATACTACAGAAACACTATGTACTGTGTTGAAATCACAGGGACGTGGTTGAGGTTTATGGCGGACATACAAAGTGTTGTACCGTGACAGCAGAATTCATGGTTTGCTTTGGTTAAAGGTATACTATGCAGGATTGTCGGTTACTGTTCGTTTGGCATTTCACCTTGCCATATTTGCGTTGTTTTAATGCTGTGTCTCATGGATGCCTGCTGCTTACGGTCTGGCAGGAGATCACAACCTTTATAGAAAGCCCCAACCTCACCTGAGTGCAGTGGGGCTACACTCCCACAAATGTCCGGAATGCAGAAAATAACAAGAAAACTAGATTTATTGTCTTGTTGACAAATTGTGTTCTCAAGAATGAGATGGATGCAAGATCACAGTAAACTTGACCTTTGAACACAAAATTCTAATCATCTCATCCTCATTTGATGTTTGTGCCAAATTTGGAGAAAGGTGTCTTTGAGATACAGCTTTCAAGAGAATGTGAAGGACAAAGTCACAGTGTCTTGACCTTTGACCATCAAATTCTAATCATTTCATCCTTGACTCAAAGTGAAAGTTGGTGCCAAATTTGTAGAAATTCCCTCAAGGTGCTCTTGAAATATCCCATTCATGAGATTGAGACTGATGAAAGGTCACGAATGGCGGACAGACAGATGAAAAAACAGATAAACAGATGGACAGACAGACGGATGAATGGACAGACAAAAACATTGTCTCTGGTCACCACTATTGCTGGCATGAGGGCATAAGAAGGAAACACAGGCAGGATGAAGAGGCTCTGCAGTTAAATACACAGCACACACACTTCTGGTGGGTCAAAAGTGATGATTGAGAGTGATTCCTTCTGAATGGATCTAAACATTGTTTTTTAGAAATATCCTGCATAGTGTATCTTTACGGGTAGGGAAAAATCTGAATACCTATTAAATATAAATTAAAAAGGTACATGGCTGATTGTACCTAGATACAGCCCTATAAAAGACATATATAACTTGTATATCTGCTGTGCAAAATAAATTACTAAGTATATATTTTAAATTTTATTTGTTTTTATTATATTTTATCACATTTTAATGTACATACCTTAAATTAAACTGTATATGTGAATCTATAAATGTATATTGTTAACAGTGAACAGGGCAGGTTAAACTGCAGCTCACTGATATAAAGAATTAACTCACATGCATGGCACCATATTAACCGACACTATGTTCTCTTAATGAGACACAAGCATTAATACTTACCCTAAATAATAAATATCACCCACTCCTTATTACATGATACAAATCTAATTGGCTTGTGGAGCTTGTGAATGTGTGTGTCTGTGTGTGAGTTCAGATAGATAGAAGGTTATCTAAACTAGCTGTTTCTTACAGCTACTTTCCTAAATCCTGTTATGACTGTAATTATTCATCAAAGGTATCATGCTGTGAGTTAGGTCGTGTCTCTTGCCCTCTAATAAATACAGCAAACAGATAATACCAAGCGGATTCCACACGGAGCCTTGCTATGCAAAGGGAGGATGGGAAAGTTGACCATAAATACATTAACATACACGAGAGAGTAATTGCTCGCATTTAAAAATGGCTTAAGATAGGCTTCTTTGCCGACATGTTATTTATGTGATCTGTTGTTAATTTCATTTACTGTGTTGTAATTGTAATCGTGATTTGGCAACACATGCCAAATGTCCTGCCAATAAAGCCTTTTGAATTGAATTAAAAACAAAAATGGGTATAGATGTACTAATGTGTGTTTCACTTTTTAGGACTGTGCATTAACATCTACACAAAAATGTCAGCCTAGTCAGCCTTGATTTCAGCCTGTAGTAGTGCATAGTAAGTTTCATGCTATAACTATAAACTAACTAAAAAACCCCTTCATGTTACACCTTTGCCTGATTAGACAGCTTCTCATGACTGTGCAGTTATAAACATACAAAAACCCAAACATTTTATACCTTCAGGCGTCTACTGAAATGAATGGATCTTAGCCTATCATATTGTTTTTGTTCATTTCATTTATGTTTTAAGCAAAAATTGCTGGCATAATTAATTTATTTTTATTGCAGCCCATGGTTTCAGTATATAGAGGTGCGATTGGTTTATCTTGTGAGTGTGATTCCTGATTGGAGTCTGCTGAAACGTTGCCCTTTATTCTTACTGTACAGTCACTTTATCAACAAGTGGAAGAAAGATTTATATGTAAGGATTATAAATCCCAGCTTGTTTTCTATGATCTGACACATGTACTTTGCAGAACCAGTGTCTTTGTAGAATATGGTATACATCATATTAAACTTCATTATAGTTGGGCTCATAAAGTGGGCTGCTGTTACTTAGGTAAAACTAACAACAAAGATTTTTGTTTTCATTTTTTGGCAAAAATGACAGTTTAAAGATGCATTTTAATTGGAGTGAAGCAAAGGGTTAATTATCCCAAACATACATACTTACATACACATATGCACATCTCATCTCATAACATTGTACACACAGTGGGATCCCAAAGAAAGAATGTCAATAACTCAAAATTCAAATTGAATCTGCCAATCAGATCACTTCCCCCCAGGTCAATCTGCCAGTCATATTGGTTTTCAGGAGGTCAGAGTTCATTTAGCACAATCCTATCTTGTCAATATAACACAGTGTAGTCTGCAGTCAGCATCTGGTGTGCGTGTTCCCGGCAGACCTGCCACTGGCCCTGTTTCGACAACAGATCTGTGTACAATCCAGCAGGGAAGAAAGTCAGTCTATTGATCCGAAGCATGGAAGACATCAAAAGATCCATAGGAGAAAGAGCTGAAAGGAGCAGAGAGGGCTAAGAGTATGTACATCTGTGTGTGTGTGTGTGTGTGTGTGTGTGTATGTGTGTGTGCATGAAAGAGATCACAGGTTTCATAAAATTTTTATTAAGTAATACTTTTGTTGTGCATTGATTTTCTTTACATTGGAGAACATCTCCAGATGCAAGCTTCCCTGGTCATGAAAGGATGGAATCAAATATGTTTTCCATCCTTCCAAGATTATTGAATGATTGCATTTTTTGTTTACAAAAATAAGTAGCTTCTTTGTTATACATTAAATCGTCAATGTGTTAAAACAACAACAACAACAACAACAACAACAACAAAAAAGACTGGAAAAACAACTAGAGCATCATTTGTTTATTGTGATCTGGTTGGCTGAGGGCTTTAGAGATGTTGTAATGCCCTGGCAACATACACACATACACATAGATCCTGGGCTGAGTGACTTGCCAAATCTCTGGGTAGCAACACGGGCCCCGTGCCTAAAACTCTGTGTTTGTGTGTGTGTGTGTGTGTGTGTGTGTGTGTGTGTGTGTGTGTGTTAGGAGGAGAGATTGTGGGCATAATACAACACATTTGGAAAAGAGCTTCATGTACCAAAACAACATTTCAATTACCATTCTGTTACATCAACCAGTAAGGTTTCAATCTCTCCCTCAACTAATGCACACACACACATACACACACTCAAAGCACTCATGATCATCCTGTTTGTGTTTGCTATTATGTTCATGGCAAAAGACAGATGAAACACTGAAAGACAGGATGAATAGAAGCAGCCAAGTAGAGAGAACCTTGACTTAATGTGCATGCACGCTGAGCTTTCCAACTAAAGTTATTTTGTGTGCCAAAGAGCTCCATTAAGAGCATCAGTAAGGCAGGAGTGTATTGCTACAGTCATCGCAGTCACAGTGAAAAAGTCCCCTGTTTGTAAAGAACAATAAAAGCACAGGTATGTGTCTCGTTCACATGCCAGAAAGTGAAAAAAAATTGCAACAATCAGACAATAAGACCTTTGGAAGAAGAGTACAAACTGTTTTAAACTTTAAACTTGAGTTTTAAAGCCTAATTCAGCTCTATAAAGTCATTTTATCATTGTGTCTGGTAAGAAAGCGTAGCATGCATAGGTTGTAGCTGTCAAAGTCTTGTGATGTCTTAAATTAGGAGGTACAATGAGGGGAAAAACATTAAAGTCCCATAGGCCATCAAAAATATTAAATCTGTAGTTTAACCTGTATTATAATGATCCTCTACAGTAAAGACTGATATATGTTTGGTCTTTTTTGCCCTACTGTCAGTGGTGTCTATTGTATCCATTCATCTACCACCCTAGTCCAAAGCAAGATCTCTGTACAGTGTAAATTAAAGAAAGGAGTAAGGCCTGTACACTTACATCATGCCACAGAAACTGAATTGAGATAATGTTTCAAGCCAGGTTAAATGTTTGAAAAGTTAAAAAACACACCTATAACACAATGTGTTAACACACAAAAAACAGTGTTTTACCTTTGCTGCAAGTGTATTTGGAGAATGACTGGATGCATGTAACCAGCAGAAACTGTATATTACCTGTAAAAATGGAAGTGTATTTTGAAAAGACACAATGCATGTAACAAGCGTAACTTGACACGCTGTCCATGAACAGCCAAAAACATATGCAGCAGATGCAGGCTGGTACATTGTGTGTCATGTGTCTATAATTAAGTTAGAGGCAAAACAAAAGAAATCTAAAATACAATCTAAAATTTTCCTTTCATCAATATACGCTTAGCAGACTCAACAGCTAGTGGCTGACAGAAAAAGAGACAGTACCTAATGATGTATTATAGTGTACATGATATGTATAATGATGAATGGATGGATGGATAAAAATTTCCTTAAAACTTTGCTCACATTCCTTGTAAAAGTATGTTGTTGTGGGTTTGTGTCCAGTCTCTAACACATTTATCACCAAAGTTATTAGAGGGTCTTTAGCTGACTCCAGTCATCTGTTGACTGTCAACTGATGCAATAGCAGGCAACTGTTAAAAATTACTGTAGCGCTAACACCATCTATATTTATACACAGCCTGGTCTGTCTCGCTCTCTGAAATACACACACACACACACACACACATACATGCGAACATGAATAATAGGGGACTATCTAAGTGTACTATCCAAGAGGGAACCTTTATTAGCAGTCATTTTAAAAATACAAAACTAGAATTGAAAATTTACTTTTGAGGTCTTCTTTCACAATATTACTGCAAATGTGATTTTTACAATTTTTTAAAGAAATTGCCAAGAGGGGACCTGAAGCCTTGAGCGACGTCTGCCTATCAAAGGGGGGACATCCATATACTGCAGTCAAACTGGTTTATCCTGGTTCTCTCACCTATAGAGTGCTTCTTTTTCACTAAAACTTCATTTGTATCTTTAAAAATGGGTATGTAAACTTTATTGCTTGCAATATATCAACATTTTTGTGATATATATATATATATATATATATATATATATATATGTATATTTAGACCAGACCAATTGTAACTACCAATGTATCACCAAAAATTCAGAAAAATAAATCTATAAACGAGTAACATTATACATAAAATGATCAGCAATATAATTACTTATTTTAATAAATAATATATTTATTTTAATTAGTTAATCACTATAAAATGATTTAACACAGTCTGTGACTAATCCTTAAAAGCTGTTTGCTTCCAAAAGAAAGAAATCAAACTGTGACATGACAGATGAGCTCAGGTCCAGAGAAGTCAGTGGCGTTTCTGGATTTTGTTGAATCTGGCTTTCACTTAGCATAGTAGAGTCTTAAATTGCATTTATAGATGCAGTGATGAACTGTGTGTTCACTGTCAGTGGTTTTCAGTGTCCCAAGCTCATTTTGTGATATCATGTTGGTATTTAATGCAGTGCAGCTTTATGGGTCAAAGGTCATGGCCATTCATTTTTGGTTTTAGCCTTGTCCACTTTATGCAGAGATTTCTCAAGGTTCTCTAAATCTTTTCATGCTATTATGGCAGATAGTTAATGGATTTGAACAGCAAATATCTTGTTTTGTAATGTATTCCTTTGTGTTCACAATAGTTTTTCAGTGATGGATGAAACACCTGTGTTTGTTAGTGTATTTTAGCATTATCTAATCTAGACCCCATTCAAAGATGTTTGTTTTTTTAATGACTACAGTCTGTAACACATACTACACACACTGGCATGCAGCATTGTCACAGTGCACAGAGAGTGTGCGTGAAGTGAAAGGCACATAATAAATGTTACGATAAGTTCACAATGACACTCAGCTTTACAGGACTTTACATTCCAGTATTGTAAACTGAAACTTTTTCTTTAGCACTTAAAGTTTAACTGGTATGTTAGTGTTTTGATGGGCATTGAAATGGTGATGAGCCACCAACAACTCATCTCAAAACCATCACAACAGGATACACATCTATGAATGGGCCTTCATAAGTCGACTTCTGTTTGTACTCTTTGAACTTTGCACTCTAAAAAGAAAAAAATGTCCACACTCCATTTCCTTTTGTAAGAAAACTAAAAAAGGAGTTTTAAATTAAAATTATGTAACATCAAACTTTGACTTGACCTTTAAAATTGTTCAATTTCAAAATACTTACCTTGACCAGTTTTCACAAGTAGTGAATGTCAATCAAGTTTTCAATATACTTGTGTTCTCAGTCTGTACTTAAAGAAATGCAACTTGTTTGTTGGTGCACATTACAGAAGAAGGTCCACCCTTGAGTAGGATATAATGACATGAGTCCACTGTTGGCTGGTACATAATGTCACAAGTTCCTTCTTAGATAGCACGAGTGACATTCACACTCAACCATGTAGCACATACAAAACATATTTAATAATACTTGTGAAAAAAATCTCATCTGAATAATGTTACATTTCTTCTTCAAATATGATTTGTTAGTATGTTTGTGTAACAGAATATAAAGGCTCAACTTTAGTGGCTGGCGTAACCTTTTTATTGCTTGATGCTGTATTAATGGGAAATTATGCCCATTTCTAAAATACATACATATTATTTCTATGATCTAAGGCAGTCTAAAAACATTAGTAAACATGGGCAACTTCGCTCCCATATCCAAAAACTGGAGTGCTTGTGATGTCATGTGATATAAAGTGTAGAGTTGCTCATTGATATGAAATTGTGAAAGATTTTCTAGATGACACTGAGAACAGCCAGAACAATGTTATAAGTATATGGGAACATTTTCTGTTACAGAACTGACAACACCAATATAATAAAGTTCATTTGGGTTTAAGGGATAACAAACATTCTGTTGGTCCCCAAAATTAGGCTCTCGATGAGCAGAAGGAGCAGCTCCAGACTTTATACTTCATGACATTACAAGTCTGAGACTTCTTTCTCTAGTGTCTAGATCAGAGATATCACATACTGGCTGATCCCTTGGCACATGGAAAAAACATACTGAATTCCTACTTTAGATGTTCACCTTTACAATGAAGGGTTTCCCAGAAAGGACCAAAACGATATAAAGGTCAGCAACAGTATTTGCTGATTAATCATAAAAATAGATTTATTATCAGACTTTTACTGAAATTCCCATTAAGAGTTATTACAAGCACAGGATCTCTTTTACAATGTATGCGTGCTTTCAATTTATATGCATAAGAATGCATTTTCTTTGTTGATCAACATTACAGAAAAAAAGGGCCACATATAGAATAAAGCACGGTGGTCCCAAGTTGGCTGGTACATAATGACACAAGTTCCCTTTTTGGATGGGACAGAGTGATATTCACACTCCACCATAGATTAATGAAAAAGAAATAGAAAGGTGCATTTTGTAAAGAGAAAAATATCTAATACAAAAATGTATCTATTCAGTAAAGCTTCTCATTGTTTAGTAAATTGGCACCAGAAATGTTGCCACATTGTAGCTTTTAAAATAAAGGCTATAATGTGAACACAATTATAACTTGTCTTAATATTCACTGTGACGTGACAGATGAGCTCAGGTCCGGGGAAGTTGGCAGTGTTCTGGATTTTGCTGATATCTGGCTTTCACTTTGCATAGTTAAGTCTTAATTTGCATTTATAGATACAGTGATAAACTGTGTCCACTGTCAGTGGTTTTAGTGTCCCGAGCTCATTTTGTGATATCCTTCAGTCATGTTGGTATTTAATAATGCAGTGCAGCTTTATGGGTCAAAGGTCATGGCCATTCATTTTTGGTTTTTAGCCTTGTCTCTTTTATGTATTTCTCAAGGCTCCTTTTCATGCTATTATGATAGGTAATGGATTTGAACACCAAATATCTTGTTTTGTAATGTGTTCCATTGTGTTCAAAATGAATAGTTTTTAGTGATGGATGAAACACCTGTGTTTGTAAGTGTATTTTAGCATTATCTAATCTAGACCCCATTCAAAGATGTTTGTTTTTAATGACTACAGTCTATAACATATACTACACACACTGGCATGCAGCATTGTCACAGTGCACAAAGAGGTGCATGAAGTGAAAGGCACATAATAGATAATATATCAATGATAAGTTCACAATGACACTCAGCTTTACAGGACTTTAAATTCCAGTATTGTGAACTAAAACCTTTCTTTAGCACTTAAAGTTTAACTGGTATGTTAGTGTTTTTGATGGGCATTGAAAATGGTGATGAGCCACCAACACCTCATCTCAAAACCATCACAGCAGGATACACATCTATGAATGGGCCTTCACTAGTTATCTCTGTTGACCCCATTCAAAGAGGTTTGTGCAACCCAGAACTAAGTTTTATTATTGTTATATCTATTTTTTGGTTGTTTTTTGATAACTATAGTTGGTAACACATAGAGTTGTAAATTAGTTGGCAAATACAGGGCTGGTATACAGCATTGTCACTGCGGCACAGAGAGTGTGCATGAAGGCATGTGAGATTGCTAAAATAAGTTTACATTGACACTCAGCTTTACAGGTCTTTACATTCCAGTGTTGTCAACTGAAACAACTCTTTAGCACTTAAAGTTTAACTAATGTTGATGTGTTTCTGATGGCCATTGCGTTAAAAAATTCAGACAAACAGAGCCACTGAGAGCCAAGATGCCCTACTGCTTTAGAGGGCCACTTAATAAATAATTACCTTTCAATTATTTCAGTGATATTACATACATGTGGTTATTATGTCACTTCCCAGCAGATGTTTCTTCATGTGAAAACATGTTTAACTCCTTTTTTGAATAGCTTGTAGTCAATTGTGCAATTGACGACAAATGTAATTCTGCTTGTATTTCTACTCTTTACAGTTTAACATTATCTTACCCAACATCCACTTGTTTAACACAGGAAAGAGGAAAAGCCATGTTTCAGTCAGATACAACATCTAGGATATGAGAAGTAAGCAACCCTGAAGCCCAATGTGTAATGTCCTCACGACCATAACGACCATCGTCAGCTAGAAGAAACCATCCCCGTGATCACTGCAGGGAATCAAGGCCTGACAGATTTTCACAGAGCTGACTTGCAGAGAATCAAACCCCTCACCCACTGCAGGTCCTCACTTCTCAGTGGCAGCAGTCTCCACTGTTCAACACTCAAAGTTAGGATCTGAGAATCATATGGTGCTGGTCACTCCACCTCTTCAGTGTAGAAGAAATTACATATGCTAGTCCACTTCATCAACTTAAGGCCAAGTAAATATAAAAATATATCTATAAACTGTGTGTGAATGTAATAAAGACAGATTGCTTTCTAAAGAATGCACAAAGCCATTGAATCAAATGTACATAGATCATACAGAGATGAATAACATTTTTTCACACATATGAATACTCAGCCTCTTTTAGGGATGCATCTTACTCCATAAATGTGGTAATTTTACTTCGGTATCATCTTTCTGAAGCTGGCAATACTGTATTATAGGCATCATTAATAATTTGTTAACTGACTGTTAATTATACTTTTGTCAATACTCCTTGATAACCAATGAAGAAATGATAACTAATTAACTTTACCCATTATAAGTAATGTTATAGATTGTTATTTTATTAGTCAAATACCAAGACTTATACAGTCTTGTATAAATACATAAACTAAGTATTAATGGTTTCCAACTAATTTGTAAACCTTTGTAAAACAAAAAGTAAATTATACAATATAAATATCTCTTGGATAGATAGACCAAATATTTATAACACTTTGTTAACTATTAATAGTTGGTTTGAAAACTGTTTATAAACATTGTTTGGATGATTTCTATAAAGTTGCAACTGCTAATGGTAATAAACTGTTAAACTGTTAACAAATACCATGTAGCAGATCTTGAAATACTATTTGGAAGACCATTATAAAGTTGCAGTTGCTATTTAAATCTTTGAGTCACTTAATAAATAATGTCTTTCTAAGCACTTTGTAAGGTATACATACATGTTTGCCCTTCATTAAATTTTTAATAGGTTACAAAAGTTGCAAAACAACAATAACCCACTACATTTATCTTTTGGCTCAAAGTTGCATGTCAACATTGACTTTCTGTTCATATATGTGTTTAAAATGATAATCACACAATCAGACACAAACATGTACTCTTTATGTAGCTCACCTATAAAACATTTAAAAGGGCCAAATTAGTTTTACTCCATACAATCAATAACCATTGACAACATTTTAACTATCTAAATAATGTTTGTAGATGCTTTACAGAGTATCTAATTCTGTAGTATTGTTTTACCTCTTTTAGTTAAAACAGAACCTTTTATTATAATTAGAATAATGAAATGTAAACTTGAGGCAATAACCTGTGCAACATCAAATGGTATGTCATGAAATAACAGATGTAATCATTAGGTAACTGAATATGTTCAACTACTTAAATATCCATAATAGTACAAGTTTTGAAAAAAAAAAAAACAGTATTTAAAATGGGAATTAAAGTGGAGAATTGTATGCCTACTCCGTACAATTTCAGGGTGTTCTTCCCAATAATCCAGGATGTTGTACTAACCAAGATAAGCAGTGTGTGCTACTTTGTTAAACCCAGGATGGGGGAATAAGCCACGTTTCAGTCAGTCTAAATCAGATACAGCATCTTGGATATGAGAAGTTAGCAACCTTAGCTCAATGTGTCATGTGCTAACGACCATCGTCAGCTAGAAGAAAACCATCCCCGCACTGCAGGGAATCAAGGCCTGACAGATTTTCACAGACTGACTTGCACAGAGTCAAACCCTCACTCACTGCAGGTCACTCACTTCTCAGTGGCAGCAGTCTCCACTGTTCAACATTCAAAGTTAGGATCTGAGAATCATATGGGTGCTGGTCACTCCACCTCTTCAGTGTAGAGGAAATTACATATTTTGTCAGCTTCATCAACTGAAGGCTCATAAATCTAACAATATATCTATAACACCATGTGATTGCTTACTTAATAATGCAGAGCACCACTGAATCAAATGTTTAACATCTTAGAGAGATGAACAACAATTTTTTTCAATAAAACAAATGAATATTTAACCTCCTTTAGGGATGCATTTCGCTCCATAAATGTGCTGATAATTTTACATGTCAGTGTCATCTTTTCCTAAGCTGGCTGTTAACAGACTGTTAATTTCACTTTTGTCAATACTACTTGATAACTAATAAATAAATTGCAACTACTGATGGTGCGCTGATACACTGATACACTACTGATGGTATATTGTTAAACTGTTAAAAAAATACCATGTAGTGGATCTTGACATATTATTTGGGAGGCCATTTTAAAGTTGCATTTGCTGTTTTAAATCTTACAGTCACTTAAAAAATGCTTTGTTTCTCAGCGCTGTGTTAAGCATGCATACACGCTTTTCCCCATTAAATGTTTTATAGGTTAGAAAACTATTTATTTTCATATATAAGTTCAAACTGATTTATGACCAAACCTTTTAAATTTATATCACTGCAGCTCAAATGAAAAGGGTTCAGGAGGTGAAAAATGGACTACATAAATTCAACATTACAGATCAATAATAAAACCTATGTTACAAAAACTACAATAATCCACCATGTTTTTTCTTTGGCTCAATGTTGCATTCTGACATTTTTATTTCTGTTTCCTGAATATGTTTAACATGATGATCAGGCGATCACTCTTACTCTTTAGTTTTGTTTTACTCCTATAGTTGAAACCAAACCTTTTATTATGATTAGAACAATTAAATGTTAACTTGGCACAATAAACTATGTAACATCACAATGGTTTGCCATGAAATTCATGTAATTATTAGGTGATTAAATATGTTCAAATATTTAACTATCCAGTAAAAAAGTACTACTTTTGTATCAGTATTCAAGCTAGTGGAATTTGAGTGGAGAATTATATGCCCAATCTGTAAACTTTTAGGATGTTCTTCCCAATAATCCAGAGATGTTGTACCAGCTAAAATAAGCACTGTGTGCCACTTGCTTAACCCAGGACAGGGGACAGACCCATGTCTCAGGCAGTCAGAGTTGGATGTAACATTCTAGCTAATATAAATTAGCATCTCTGAAGCTTAATGTGGAATGGCCTATTGACAATCGTCAACAACAGAAACCAACCCCCCACACTGCAGAGAATCAAGGGCCTGGCACAGAGCTGCACACGCTGGACCCCTCACCACCTCTCCAAGTCACTCATTTCTCAGAGGAAACCTTAAAGGCACATGGGTGCTGGACACTCCACTCAGTCAATGTGGAGGATTGTTTAATGCTTACATCATAAACTAAAAACCCTTTAAGGAATTTGAAATTCTTCATATAAACCAAAACTGTGTTGAATAATAATAAGTCCCTCTGGTCACTGCAGCATGCACACAGAGAGATGGCAAATCATTTTAATCCAATACAAAATGAGTAGTCAGCCTCTGTTAAAGACACAATCCATAAATGTGCTGGTAATTTTGCATACTTAGTGCACCCATTTAAAACTCTCAGTTCCTCTCCTACAACAGAAGACTTTAAAGGTCGTACACAGCAGACAATCCAATCCAAATCTCTCAGCGTTATTTTTTATTTTACTTGAAAGTGAATCCTATTTTGATCCTAGTTCTGCAGTTTTTTGTATTGTTGGCTGTTTTATATTTCTTTTAGTTGTTTTTAGTAGTTGTAGTTGTTTTGGTTTTCTTGAGATCTAGTAATGTGTATATACAATTTTGTCTGTCTAATGCAGATTTAAGATTAATTTAAAACATTGGAGAAAATATAAAACAAAACAAAACAAAACAAAACAAGAAGTGTCATTTTGTACAGGCCAAGAGGGGACAAAGTGTGGACTGACTTTCCTTTTTTAGAATTTAAAGTTAAAGTACAGCCAAAAGTACAGCCAAAACCTATAGAATTTGAAATAGTTCATCTCAGCAGTTGAACAGAGGGTTTCAGAGGTTAATCATTCCTCTAACTGACTTATCCCTGTAACTGAGACAAACTGATTGCTCACAAAACCTCCCATATTATAAATACCATTAAAGATTGCTCTAGTCATTTATATCATGATGGGTTGTCAATGTGTTTTCAACACAAGGTAAAAAGGAGCACACTCTTAAACAGCAACTCAAAAAACTTATTCAGGTGCACGATTCAAAAAGCAATGTACTGAAAAAACTAAAAATGATATTTCTATCTCCAATTTCCTAAAAAAATAAATAATTTTATTATTACATTTTGTAAGATTATTTTCTTTGAACAATAATGCATCTAACTTCTTTTTCCTATTCTTTGTCATTTATCCATGTTGAAATGGGAATGTCACTCTATACTATATATCTAAGATGGAACTTGTGTCATTATATACCAGCCAACAGTGGACTCATGTCACTTTATACAACTCAAGTGTGGACCTCTTTTCTGTAATGTGGAGCGACAAATAAAATGATTAAAAAAATAAAAAAAATATTCCTATAGATGGGCACACATACATTGGATTTCAACCATAACAATAAATGCCAAATTCAGCTGATTCCTGTGAATTCTGGGAGACCCTGCAATTTTGTCAAATCACTGCAACTATACAGAATTCTTAACTATTTAAACCGTTAAAATCTGATTTTCACGGTAGGTCTGCCCACAACTAACCTACTCAGTTCCTCAGTTTCCCGCCAAGCATTTCTGAGTGGCTCTGATGTTTTACAAAAGAAGACTTTGGACCAGCAAAGCTATTTTAAATTATTTGCTTCATTTTATGCAAATATGTGGCTCTGAAAAGGCATCATTCAATGATGATGAAACTTTATTCCTTTTTAAAAAAAATAACATTTTGTTTTAATATTCTTTTCCCAATAGAAAAAAAACTTTAAATCCTCAAAAATAAAACCTAAAACTTGCATGGCATTTTTTTTGCTTGTAAAACTGTTAAATGGAAGTTTTGAGTAAATCCATCCATATTCTCAAGTGATGCTAGCCACGCAAGATGTATGCAGATGTGCCTCGTGCTGTCTGGCTGTCTACTGACGTATAATAACAATGCCGCTGGCTCTGTCCGGCTATGTTCTCATCTCACATCATCCTGCCATGATCCAGATTGATGCAGGTATGCCAAAAGCACTGACAGAGGGAATGTATTTGAAAAGTTAACAATGAGAATGGACTGGGGTAGCTCCCTTTTTAAACACAGTGTCAAGCTATAAAATGGTAAAGACATCCACAACGGCTGAGCCTTTATATTCAGTTACAAAATACATACTTACAGATCCTTTTAGAAGCAAAAAAAATTACATGATTTAGTTTAGATATATTTACAAGTAACTTGTGTCATTATGTACCAGCCAACTGTGGACCCCTGTTGCTTTATACTACACAAGTGTGGACCTCTTTTGCCTGTAGAGTAGATCAGCAAATAAATGCATTCCTGTGATTATAGAGAAAAAAACATATGTACATTGTAAGATTGACAGAAATCTAGTGCTTCTAGTGCATCTAAAACTCAAAGGGAGTTTTGGAGGATTGAGCTAATCTCAAAGGTTAAGTTAAATTCTGATAATAAACTAATTTAAGCAATTCATTAAAATTAGTAAAGATCTTGCTGGTATTTTCTCTCACATTTTCTTCCTACCCTTATTATTATTATTATTATTATTGTTGTTATTGTTATTTCTCCTTTCTTTAGATTTAAAATATTTCCCTTGCCCTCTGGGAAGCCAGATTAATAAAACAGTGTCAAGCTAGATGGTTAAGCCATCCACTAAAACTGGAGCCTTTATAGTTTGTTATAAAATATTGGTTATAATAATAATAATAACAGTATTTGTATTCATAGTTGGGAAATATTTTTGAATTATTTAGGTGAGATTCTTTTTGTGTAAGTCTTATCTATCTCATTTTATTTATTCTTTACATGGTGGAGTGTGAACGTCCTCCATGCTATCCAAGAGGGAACTAATTGTCATTATGTACCAGCCAACAGTGGACTCATGTTGCATTATCCTATGTTTGGACATGTTTTCTATAATGTGCACCCACAAACAAATTACATTTCTATGCGTACAGACTGAGAGTGTATATTGAAGTATATTGAAAAACTGATTGACATTCAGTGCTCGTGAAAACTGGTCAGGTCAGTATCGTCAGGGACTGAACAACTTTAAAGGTCTAGTCAAGGTCTGATGTTACATCATTTTACATAATTAAACCTAAAAAGAAAAAATCTTACTGCTGATCATTTTATGTAAAGGTTTATTCTGCTTGGATTATAGTTTTCTTGCTTTTTTTAAGGCTCTAAAATACTGATTTCTCTCCTGCCTTCTGGGTAGCCCTTTATTTTAATACAGTATAGAGCTTAAAACTTATGAAATCACCTAAAGCCAAGCCTTGAATTTTAATGCAAAGACTAATAACAAATCACTTTTCAGGAGACTGGTGTCTTTATTAACCCTATCATGCTATTTGTATCATATTTGATACATTACATTCTGTGGCCTTCATGTCACCCACATTAACATTACTAAAGCCTGTTTAACGGCCCATCTGCAGTCTGAAAGGCTGCTGGGGAGAGGAGTGTTAAAAGTGACGTGTGTGAATGGGTCGTTCAAATACCAGCTCCAACCAGGAGGGAGAGCTCTGAATATGGATATAAACACTCACACACTTTGGTCCCCTCTTGGCAAAATCTGAAAAATTTCACCAGAGGCCATAACACATGATTTTATGATGATTTAGAGCATGTCCAAGTGGGGACTTAAAAAATGTCCCCTGTTAGTTTTGCCGTTCCCTGTTGGTGACTGTGTAACGATGAGTATGTTCCCTGTTATATATATGCGCGAGTGCACACACACACACACACACACACACACACAGACACATTAGTTATAGCCTGTAGGAATTAATTTTTGCGCTCTGAGTGAACAACTGGAAGATTTCCTGTAAGAATCTGTTATGATGATAATAAAGAGCTTCATCTGTATTCTAGGTCATCAACATGCAGGTATTTTTAATCTATATTGTGATGTAAACTGATGCTGTATAACCCACACATGTGTTTGTGTGTGTACATACTGTATGTCTTTGTATCTGCTTCTCTTTAAACCTATTTGAAGAACTGCCTGTGTAGACTTTTTCTGTCTCTCTAGTAATTCATCTTCCACACGGAAAACACTAACAGTCCTGGGTACAATATGGCTTAAAACTGGCACATGGCAAGGGCATGCTGGGTCGAGTCCAGACAATCGCACACACGTGCACACACACACATACAAAAGGGGATGGCAGACGGGACAGGGGCAGTGCATCTGCTCTTTAATTAAAATGAGAGGGGGGCCCACAGACAAGGCCTGAATCAGAATGGGGCCCATGTGCACACACACAAACACAGACCTCTGATGTTGGTGCATGAGGCAGACAACTGCCCCCTACTGAAAAAGTGAGAGACAGATAGGTGGGAAGAAAGGATGGAGATTATAGAAAGAAATACCCACAAAAAAAACAAAACAAATTTAAAGAAACAGAAATCAGCTTTAAAAGCTGAAGTTTATCATCCACAAAAGAAAGACTAAACTTTTCTTGCTGACACATACAATAATGTCACAATCAGTGGATTGAGGTCAGCATAATCTATTCACCATAACCTCCAAAGATGGACTTTTTTTAAAAAAATTTTTTTTTACAGGCATTCTTTAACATTTTGGGTCTTTATGACCTGGCAGCCTATAAGGTCTGCTGGCTGAAAGTCAATCCACCTCCTCCACCCCTTCGTTTGTACATAAAGGACAGGAACTGCAAAAGCATGGACTGTACATCCTCATATTTGAAACATCCCACAGCAGAACACACTAGAGAAATCTAGGTTTAATGATGTGGTTCGGTGCAGTAATCTCAGGGAATAAGGGAGTAATCTTAACATTTCGGCGGGCTGATATGAAAACAGCAAGCTACTGCGGGATTTCCTCTGCTGTTTGAGTGTTTGAATAAAATCTCTCTTTTGGCACAAAATCATAAAGAAAAGCATCAATGCCTTTATGTGGTGAATGCTAGTAGGCAAATATTGTAAAAAAGAATGAAGAAACTTTACATTGCAGGACTGAAAATAAACCCTGACCAAAGACTGTTTCGAAAGAAGCAACTGAAAAGAAATAGAGATTAAAACATATATATTTAAGTTGAGTTCACAACTCTGTGAGATTGTGGTCATGTTTATGGTTGCTGTTTAAGTGTTTCATTTTAATGAATCAAAAACATAGTCAAAAGTCAAAGTATATGGATATATTGTAAAAAGGCAGCATAATGCTCTACATAATGTGCTGTATAATGTATTTTAAATAGAGCTACCAGTTTCTCTAGTACAGTTGATAAACCCGACATCCACAGTGCTGAAAGTATGCTATATCCAGTGAATGCATATGCGTATTTGTGTAAACGCATGTTTCCCTGCAGGAGTGTGTGCTTATGTGCGCTGTGTGTGTGCAACTGAATCCATAGGGTCTCTCTGGGGAATGTCTCTCTGGAAGAGAGTCAAACAGAGTGAGCAGGACCCCATATATCTACCGTGACTAACAGGATTAAACCTGACTGGGTAGGGAGACAGATAAAAAAAAAAGAAAGAAAAGTGGGGTGGGGGAGTGAGCGAGTGGGTGAAATCAAGTTCTCCTCTTTCATACTGATGAGAGGACGAGAGGAGGAGAAGAAGAATGAAGTTATGAGTATCAAACAGAGGTTGGCAAGAGGAGGAGGAGGGCGGAAAGGGGAAGATGATCAGAGGAGGATGATCAGTCTGGCTGAGACGATGGGGAGAGCAGTGTGTGTTTGCAATCTCATTTGTGCACATGCAGAATGTAGTTTGTGTATACCTATGACTACAGTTTCTTCCTTTACATGGAAGACTGATGCTCTCTCCATTAGCCCTACGGGGCATGCATATATTCACCTAGCCCATCCCTAGAGCAATTTAAGAGCAATTTAGAAACGCTTTCACACTTTAATGCCCTTAACACTACTGAGCATACACAGACATACACACACACACACACACATAGACATGTACAGCAGGGAGCATAAAAGAAAAAAGCACAGGTCAGCAAGATGTGCTGTTACTAATCGTACAGCATCTAATATTAGATTAATATTTAATGATATTACTCAACTATGGTGAAAGAGCGAGAGAGGAGAGAGAGATAGGGGGGCATATAAAGCCTGTTTTCTCCACCATCCCATGCTGGGTAAAATATGTTTTCCATAAGCCTGTCCTCTGCAAAGTGTGAGCCCCTGCTCAGCTGGGTTTATACATTAACACCCTGCAAAAACTCATTTACCACAAGCACTGCAATCTCACTTAACACAACATTTAGGGATGTTTTATTACTGGATACAGTTTGGAGGGATTTCTCTGGAGGCCACCAAATCTTCTGGGAGTGGTTAGGGTTTTTTTTCCTGAAGGGATTGTAGGCTCTAAAAACAGTTGTAACTGTGAGCTTTTGCAACAAGAAGTGCAAAAATTAATCAGATTTGCTTAGCTATGCATTTAGTAGTTGTTACTACATTACAGGTCCCATGGGTGGTGAAGCAGATGATGGAAATAAATAATCAGACAGGAGAGGATGATTTCCCAAAGTGCTGCTCACTTATGAAAGTACATCAGGACTGTCAGTGAAACCTCACAGTCAACAGGAGGTATGAGTTAATGGAAATGACAACAACTGGGAGACTGACACAAGTCACCATCACCGATTTTCTAACACGTTCTCATTCCAGGTCACTACGTAACACCGCTTTGTCAGTGGACTTCTATATATCTACATATTACACTCTCGGTATCTGCCTGCGTTTGCTAGTGAGGACCATGATGCTATAACCAATGCTAGCATGTAAACAAAAGCACATGGTTAAGATTAGGCTGTAAGGTCACAGGTGGTTAGTTTTAGGCAACAGAAGCACATGGTTAGGTTTAGAAAAAAAAAAATACACGGTTTGGCTCTACAGTCACACGGGAAAAAAACACCACGCTTCTGGGGAAAGTCCAGGGTTTGTTGGACCCATCCACTGCCTCTCTCACCCTGACTATAAGCACCCACGTGTTCCTTACATCATGCGATTGCTGGCATTTCAACGTGATGTCATTCAGCGGATAATCATACGGCTGCGACTGGTTCTGTCTGGCCTTGTTATCAACTGATGCGGTCCACGAATCTAGTGATGCTTACCTGCAGTGTATCCTAACAACACAAAAGGTAACGTTTGGCTGTGTTACAAACTGATGCTGCCCGGCGGCATATCATACCACCACAAAATGTATCTCTCTCCCTGACAAAGGGGCAGTATTTAATGACTTCAACTGGATTTTCTAAAATGTAAAGGTTTTCGTTACACATTCTGTGGCTGCCTCTTGACTCTTTGTAAAAGTGGCTTTTGAAAATGATCATCTATCTTTATTGTAGCACAATAGACAGCCAGCAGGAGAGAGAATGTCCTTTAACAGGACATCCCTGATTCCACTCGTGTGACAACCACTCTGCTAAAGAGCCCTACAGGTTAGAGAGGGGGGCTTAAACTGCTTCCCGAGGACAGCTTTAAAAAAAAATGTAGATGAAAGTAAACGAGGAGAACCCCGCCAGAGGTGTGACCGAGTCAACCTTGCTCAAGTCCCATGTCAGTGCAAGGCAGAGAGAGGTAAGTAAGTGGAGAGGGGCAGCAGCAATTTCCTCTCCCTGCTTGAAGCATTCTGTAATCACTCTGCTTCCAGGTGCTGCAGGTTTCTATCTAATGCTCCACACTCTGAGTTGTTTTTTTCTGCCCATGCAGTGAAACAACCTGTTCACTCTGTCGCGGGGCTTCAAACAGGTTCAGCTTGTCACATCAACGGTAACAAAGTGTGAATGCTGACCTGCAGTTGCACTACAGGCTGTTAGAAGGTGTTCTTTGCATTCTGATGTAATGTGAGGGGAAATTTAAAGGTGGCATGCATGTGTACAAAGTCTCTCTGAATGTACAGACAGTGGCATTCTCTTTAAACAAATATCTGGATTTGTATGCAGAATCTCCGGGCAGCAGGAAATATTCTGGTGTCCATTTGTAGTCTAAAATAACCAAGCATGATTTAGCAAGCTTTGGTTGCATGCAGGTAAAGTCTGTCTGGAGAGCAAAAGAAGCTGAATGCATTAGTCGGAATTTAATTGAGAACCCATTGGGTATCATCTGAAGACAAATTGGCCTTGTATTAACTTTTTTAATTTGTCTGCATTCATATGCAGACGTCTGTTTTGTCTCTCAACTCAAACTCCAAATACCCCCAAATATTAGTCAATGCCCCCACAGACTAAATTGTTGTCAAATTAGTCCTGAAATTGAGACAGAAACAAAACGAAGGAGGTCTGGAAGAAAATAAGTGAATTAGTTTGAGTTTGTGGTATGTCTGATCTGTCACACATACACTCTCCACACACATGGAGGAGGACATGTTGTTACTGCAAAGAGTGAAAGAAGACATCCGTGGGCTGTTCATGGCTGTAGATGTGTTTAAAATGTGAGAAAGCAAACCAGGGCTCCAATTCACACAAATAAAGCGATACAATAAAATCATGTTGGTAATGCAGCTACATGCTTTAGACTCTAAACTCCAGGCAACACCAATGACAAAATGCAGGGAACCAAGTCAAGTGCATGTCAAAAGGCTCAAGTCCTAATTCAAACCTTAACTATAAATGCTGCAATCCAAGTTAAGTTGAGACAGAATTGCTTGGCTCCAAATGAATGTCTACAGTGAATCTGATTATCCTCAAATTTGATGTGTCGGAAAGCATGAGCAGAGCTGTGGGGTTTTGGTGGCTGAAACATGCTTACTGTTTTGAATATTGAAATTTATACAAGCAAGCAACATACCATGAGGTATACTATGCTAATAACCTAAAAGTCAGATTGACATAAAGTTGCATTTACACAAAAATACACAGGGCATGCTTACTTTCAGCATATCAAGTTTCAACACAATGCTGGAGCTTTCTTTTACTCCTTTCCCATCAAAATTAGCGCATTTTTCATACACAGGTAAACCCGCCAAAAATAGGCTATAGACAGCTGAGTTGTGTACACAGCTCTGAGACAGACGAGTATGCCTTTTGTGTGTGTGTGTGTGTGTGTGTGTGTGTGTGTGTGTGTGTGTGTGTGTGTGTGTGTGTGTATGTGTGTGTGTGTTTTGTTTGGTGTGTCCATGCAATGTCATGGACAGACCAGAGAACAGATAAACAGTAGAGAGGAGCATGGATAGAGGTCTGTGAAAACTTAACAGTGGTTACTTCTCTTCATATATCTCTTACCTGTTCAGTCTCTTTCAAACTCTATTTTAAAATAATGTTTGAGCGCTGCCTAGAAGGAGACGGACGGTATTTAATAACAGTGCGTTATTGCATCTCGCCAGTTAAGGAGCTGAAATTAGCACATTTACCTGGGGGCTGTGCTCTCATCAATACTGATCAGGGCTGGAGGCAATAAATACCCATGACTATCACAGAGTCATTTGACCTGTATGTGAATGTTTGCATGTGTTAGTGCGTTTTTATGTGCCGTGGGAGTGGCAGAGCTGATGCAGAAGCATATTCCAGCTTGCCAGTAAATAATCTTGGCATTATACATTTCTGTGCACCACAATTACATTTATACGTTTGGATGTGTATCATATCAATGTTTCTAAAGTGATGCAGTTTTTGAGCTGACTTTTTATCAAGAGAGGTGGTGTGTCACCTTGGCAAGTTGCCTACCAAGCTGCAGACCACTGTTGGAGACTTAGAAACTACAAAGGCGGTTGTTTTAACTGTCTAGTCATTGTCTTTCTAGTGGCTTCTTATGCACCAAATGTGGGTGGTTTTTGGCAACTTGTTTCTGTTTTTCCACAGGGGATGGTGCCATGAAAAGTGAGTGTTGGCTTCATTTCCTGTTGAGATAGTGCCACGAAAACCAGATACTTTAAACCAAAACACGGCCTTTTTCTAACCATAACCAAGTGGATTTTGTGCCTTAACCTAACCACATGTTGATGTCACCATTGTGTAAACATAAAGAAATTCAAAGTTTCAATGTATCCACTACATAATAATGTACAAATGTAATGTATCCTTAGTTTGCAGAAACATACAATGCCCATATTTTTTCTGGCAGTTACGTTGGCATGTCCATTTTCAGCCGATTGGACTGTGTCCCTCAAGTCACAACAAACAACAAAGTTTTGAAGTTTAAAATAAATCAATTTGTCAAAAATTACCTTAGGTGTCTTTACTATCACTGTACTTTTCCCTGCTTCACTAGCTACAGTTTAGGTGCCCTTAAGTCAGTCATTGAGCTTTCAGTGGACAGCACCAGAATGTTGTCGCACTCTGCAGCTCCTAGAGTGAATGTGAAGCAGAGCGATGCTGTAATAAAAGCTCAGTGTGCTCTCTTGACTTTCCCTGGATGAATAAAGGTTGATACCCTATAAACGCTGATGACTGATACAAACACTCAGAGAGATTATATAGCGCCTCTAGCCTCCACGGACTGCCGTAAGGAATATGAGAGAGGAACTGGAAAGTGGAGATACTATTATAATGGGAATAAATCAAGCTGCACTCTGGGGCTTGAAAATGAAACCTGACGTAGACTATAAATCTTGAAGGATGTAAATAAAGCAGGACAAGAAACTAGATATTAGAACTTCGATATTAGATGTCACGGCTACACCAACTCAAAGATGTTCCTCTTTTAGGTAAAAAAAAAAAACCCTGCAGATGACTAACATGTTTCACGAAAGAGGATGATAGAAGATAGAGAGACGAAAAGATTTAAAGAGAGTAAAGAAAAGGGTGCAAAGAGGGAGAGATTATGCAGACAGTAGACAGCATGAGAGAGAGGGAGAGAAAAAGACAGGGATTATGGGTACTTTTCTTTTGCAGCCTCATCACAAACAAATAAGCCGATCGTCAAGCCAGCCAATTAATATTCAAGGAATTAGTTTTCTTTTTTAAAGAAAGAGGGGGGAGAGGAGATTTAGATTCTTTCCCCCCTTTTGCTGCACGAGGATCCATTTTGTGAGCTTAGGCTATAAACAGCTTGAAATCACTTTGACAGCCTGCTCTATCTCATGGAGTACACACACGCGCACACACAGAAACACATACACACACACACACAAACCACGGGGGATTTTAATTTCAACCTGTGAAATTGTAATTGCCTCTTCTGTAAAAGGCAAAGGATTGTGGTGCTGAGTGCAAACTCTCAAGTGTCAATTCTGCCAGTCAGACAGATTTTTTATTTTTTTATTTTTACCTTTGGTACCAGTTTACTGATTAATTAATTTTTTTGTGCATTTAACTTGTTTTAATTTATTTGTTTTTCATTAGTACCTATTGCGCTATTTTCTGCTTTCTGTCTGCACCTATCTTCTCTGTTTCTCTCTCTCGCTCTCACACTCTCCTGTTCTCAGATCTGTTTGTCTCACAGTGATGAGGCGAGCTGGCAGAGCTGACATTAAATTAACTGGAGCTGTCAAGAAAGAAGAAGGGGTGGCCAGGAGAGGAAGACAAAAAGAAGGAGCAGAGGAAAGAGGAAGAAAGCAAAGAGGAAATGAACAAGGAAGAGAAGAGAGCGGGTGATAAAAGAGAGAAAAACATAGCGCGGGGTGAAAACCCCCCATGACACAAAAATGTGATGAAAATGTCTTAAGGGCACTTGGATGCCATTATTATTTTTCTTCTTTTGTTCATTTCTTATTTCTGACTCTTCTTGCTGCGAGGCTGCCCTGTGAATGACTTCTTAACTCTGTACATGTGATTGTTGTTTTGCAACGTGTCGGAGAGAGACTGCCTGCCACACAAACTGTCAGCAAAAGCTACGTTCAACTCGGAAACAAAAGGAGAAATCTTCCAACGCACAAGGCAAAACAGGCATGAAAGGCTTGCGTGTGTGTGTAATTAGTTGTGATATTAAGTCATTTCTAACCTGTCACAGCCCTGCTCTGTCACTCAGACAGACACACCATGAGGTGAAGAGGTGTCTATTAAATAACAGCTCCCTCTTATCACGGCTTTACAGTTAAAGTACTTTAGCTATATGAAAATGTGTGTGCACAAATTTGTGTGCGTGAAATCCGTGTTGTGAGTGTACTGGCTGGCTTTACGCTGGGGAAAAGGGGAGCAGGTAGACTCCTCTATTTCTTAGAGTGCTTTCTCATTCATCCTGTTAAATTTGTAAATCCATCTCTTTCTGTCCATTTCAAGAAGAAGGCCTAGTCCACATGTACATGGGTACATTTGAAAAGGTAGCTTTTATATACCTTTTGGCCCTTTGTCCACATGCAAACTGCACTTTAGACCACTGAAATGGATCTTTAATAAAACTGTGGGGGGGTCAGGATTATCCTGGGTTAAAACTGGATGTGTAAGTACCCCAATATGATGACTGACGTGCACCCGCCCATCAGCAGTTGCCTGGCAGTTTACACCGGGCCGCATTTCTTAGCACCAGTCAGCTCTGACCCTGTCTCCCTGTCCTGCTTGTCTGTGTGTCTGTGGCTGTGTGTATACGTATGTCTGTGAAAGTGCGTGTCCGTTGCTGTGTGCCTGTCTGTGTGTGTCTGCACGTCTCTCTCACCCTTTCTGTAGACACAACTGACAAGCAGTTTGGAAGCACTGGATGCATATTTCTTCATTTATAATGATCAAATCATTCATATCATATATGTAGCGTTTATATCATTTATATATAAGTATATAGTGCGTTTTCCTTCAAGATTTTCTCACAGCTCGTGTAAAAAAATAAACCAGACGCTGAAACTATCACTGCAAATTGTCAGCCTGCAGCAGAGCTTGGTGCCGTGGCTTGCCCGGTGTTAACGGTCTGACTGGTCAACATAGGCGCTGAAAGCATGCAGCCCATGCTCCATAGAAAATCGGTGCACTTCGCAGTCGTTCCGTTTCCACTGTTAACCCCACCTTACAAATATGTTCAGAAACGTGGTTAATAACCTTTTTAGGCTTCTCATTGGCAAGCAACTAGTTCTTTTTTGTGTGGCTTTGGGGATATGGCTATGTTGCTGCCTGTGGGTTTGGCTTCCTCTTCAGTTGTGTTCTTGCGTTTTCATTTGGACAGAGATATTTTTCTAAAAGTTCTTGTGAGGGTGGGATTTTTTTAATTTTCATTTGAGAACAAAGAGGGGAAGAAGTTGTTTTCAAAAATACCCATGTACGTGTGGACTAGGCCCTAAGCAGCATTTTTCTTCCCCGAAAACAAAGTTTTTTCCAAAGCGGCATCCAGAGTGTGTAAATTGTAAAATGCTTGCTTTGCATCTTAGGGATTAACGCAGCAAAACAATGACATAAGACAGCCCACTGTTGTTCTCACTTTAATTTCACTTTAAATGGTTTTATTGGCATGACTGCAAACAATTTTACTGCAATTGTGCATGTCGACATAGACGATTATACAGCACAGCTGTTTTCAGTAACCTAAATGTTTGTCCATTTTGTCAGACAGTGTCACACCATAAAATAATGATTTGGTCAGGTGGACTGTCCGTTCCACTATTTTACCAGATATTAGGCTGTGGCGTGCAGTGTTCTTGTTGCAGTGTGAAAAAACGTGCAAAAAAGAGTAGAGATTAAGCTGCTTGGATGTACTTTATGCATTTAACTGTAGAATTCGTTACAAAAACACACTGTTTAAAATGTAGACATTTTAATGTGGATGTAGCATACTAGCATAAACTGACAATAAATGAGTAATTAAGATATGAAAGTGAGATGGAGACAGATGAAAGAGGGTGGAAAAAGAGAGATGGAAGCTGTAGTGAAGTTTAAAAAAAATCAGGATGAGGAAGATGAATGATGTGCAAGCGAAGGAAGAAAGAGGGAGTAAGAAATGATGGTCTGCCGCTGAAGAGCTGTTATGCAACATATCATATTCTCTGAATGAGCTACAGATGCTTCGATGTATCAGTCAGTGACTTGTGCTCATGATGTCTCTGTCATGGGACAAACCTAGTGAGCGTTGCCTCTCTCAAATATGATGAACAAGACAGAGAAGATCACAGGGGGGTTAAAGAGTCTGAGCATGATGCTCAGCAGTGTGGGAATAGTCATGTTTTACACAGAGATGCAGAGCTCTGAATTTGTCATGTTGATGAGATGCAGTGAGGAGATGTTTAGTTTGTCTGATCCGTTAGTAATTATTGAGGCTCGCTGTTGAGTACTACAGTGGCCTGGTGGAAATGGTTATACCTGGATGGGTCTATAGGCATCTACATATGTTGGTAAATGTACTGGCATAGCTTATCCCCGCAAAACGCAAACATGCTGCCATTGAATAACTGTTGATATGTTGCTTTTTTAATTCTAATTTTGAGGTTAAAACCTAGACATTTTCAGTTAATGCAGAATTGTTTAACTCTAGTTTTTAAATCATATGGTGAAGTTTTTCATCTTCATATTATGTAAACTTCAGTGGTCCAACTGGGCCAGTCTTGATGTCTGCAAAATGTTCTCTGACACTTCATAAAAATGCACTGCTTATGCAAGAGGGAAATAATAATCATTTGGAGAAGAGATTTAAAAGGTATATAGGACTGGCAAAATAGCTTTAAGTTATTTCTTTTTCACTAACTTTGGTCTGGCAGCATCACAGATGGATTTGCCAGAACGAGACCTCATCTCAAGTGGGCCGCACATTAAGTGATTGACAGTTCTGTCTTTCACTCAGGCATAAACATGAACTTTTCCCACACCTGACTGGAAAAACACTCTACACACTGGGCTGTCAGTGGACTTTCCTGTTCACTTTCAAAGTGGGAAGGCGGTTGGTGTTATGGACATGTCAAGTTCCCTTCAAGTAGCAACTAAAATAGATTTTTGAGTAAATGTGGAACAAAAAGTCATGCACTTGCAGAACAACAGTAAAGCCTATTTAAAGCCATTGATTATGACATTTAAATGGATACTTAATCAATTTTCAACCAGCTTTGTATCATAAGAATGTGGGTAGTATGTGTAAATGAAGTGTGACTTTCCTTTATCTTAATAGTGCCCAGATCTTATCTGCTTATCTCCCTGCTCGATTTTCACTGGCTCAAGGGTTGTTGCTTGAACTACAGATTGTACTTTACTTCATTATATATGTCGACCACCACAGACACAGTGTATAAAAGAGAGACTAGCACCTCTCTCTCTTTTTCTCAACCAAAAGTCAAAATGTAAAACTAGGCAGTGCTGATCAATATAAACTAATATTCTGTTGCTATACTGTCAGTGTCTTGCCTTAAATGTCTTTGACACTATTTGGCTGTAATACAAGAATTTGTGACCAGGAAGTGAGTGTCATGCTGTTTCCTGAAAAAAGTTTCAAAAGTATTTGCGTCTTTCTACCACATAGTTAGCACAGTTTTATGAAAAGACCAACCTTCCAACAGTGAAATATTTTTTTTTAGGAGTGTCAGCATGTGAGTCACTCCTCAACACTGATTAGTGAAGTACATTCTGAACAAGTTCTAATTTGTCTCTGTAAGACTCATATTACTCATATGTACTAAGACTCTCAGAAGAACAATCCTACGCAAAGGTCTTGTAAATACATGCTGGTCAGATAGTTTGTATATTTTAGGATTTAAATTGGGTTTTGAGAAATAAATAATGCATTCACTGTATGCTGGGTACATGCTCATTTAAACGCAACCATCGAATAAGTTTTGTTATAACATTTTCACATGATGCTTTTGAAGTTAAATCTGAGACACGATGCAAGTCATCAACACTTGACTCAACTTGCCCTGAAAAAACCCATTCAGTTTGTAATGTTTGACTGTGGCTCAGTTTAAACAGTGTGACATGTCCTCAATTAGTGCTGGTTGTCATTTGTCAGTCTTTGCAGGAAACTGGCAGAGGCCTCAGTCCTTGTGACTTGTTCTCTCTCTTGCATGTACTTTTACGGCTCTTTTACAGCTCTTTTTTCGCCTAATAATTTCCTCCCCCCTCACGTCCTCTTCCTTCACTATCGCTCATTTCTAATTAGCAGCCAATAGATTAGTTCCACCATCATTTACAGGATCTGCGTACCCTTAGTGTGTGTGAGTGTCTGTCTTTATAATTCCATCTAACATCAGCTGACAGCCTCCTTCCGGAGTCCAAACATGGCTTTACATTGATTTCTCCCATCATTCTAAAGATTTTATGACAAGGTCACAATATCAGAGCGGGCTAAAATTGACTATCAGGCAACATAATGAATGAACGCTGTAATTAAAAGCAAGTTGTGCCAAAGTCTTAGGACACATTTAGAGAAAAAATGCATTTAGAGTAGGAAATACATGGGTTTAAATATATGTTTATTGCTATAATTGTTTTTTATTGTTGAGTTTTATGAAATTCTATAAAGGTTTACAGCCATGTACCGCTAGAGCTCTGTGTGGCTGCACAAATTGCAGTAGGGCTTGGCACTAAACATGAATGTCAGCATGCTAAGATGCTGATGTTTAGTAGGAACAATGTCTACCTTTGTCATATTCTTAAGCCCCTTTTCCACTGCAAAAATTACTCTGCAAGGGGTATGAGAGAGAGACCGAATTAAGAGAGATAAAACAAAAAAAAGAACTAACAACAGTAACATTTTCACTGGCCCTTCATGATGCTTTCTCCTGTTTACTACTTTGTATTCTAGCCCATCTGTGACACTAAACATGACACAGCAGAAAAGAAACAAAAGAAAAACAGGCACACACAGAAAGCCATACTTATCTGCTACAGAGCTGTGTACAATGCTCTGATCTAGTGGCAACGCGAAGAGAGTCTATCACCTATTTCTTCTTACATGTGTTTATTTAAGTGGTAAAGGGGTATTGGATTTGCGTTTTAGCAACATCAGGGGACATATATCATTCTCATTCCCATGTTTTAAAATACCAACTCTTTCTCACGCCCCTTGTTGTCTCATAGGGATGCAGAGGGCAACCTTTAGTGCATCTACACACACATTGTAACACATGATTAATGTTGTCAAACAGTTGCAATAAGGTTGAGGCAACAAAACTACTTAGATGTAGAAAATATTATGTTCTGCATAAAATAAGTGGTCCAAAGTTTGTTATGTAAAACGTGACATAAGTATGTGACATGTATAATCTCAATGCAATACAGCTATATGTAAATTGCAAAACATTATGTTAAAACAACAGTACTTTTGCTTTCATGCAGGACGTATGTAGGTGAGTGATGTAATGTTATGATTAAACAACACTCACTTTTGTTTTCACATGGGACACGAACTTTGGTCTCTTGAATAAAAGTCTGGATTTGTTTGACCCATTAACCTTTTCCGCCGTCCCACCCTATGTGGACTTTCTCATTCTTTACACTATGTCAGTTGTCAAGTATTGCCAAAGATGATTTTACATAGGAGTTAGTTGTTAGCCTGGTGCATCTCAAAAAGCCACCAAAGGCTGCCTTTGGTGTCGCTATCACATGTTGCGGGGCAAGACAAAACAGAGGTTTTTCAAGCCCTGGGAATGAGAACAGGCTGCAGGGGATCACCAAAGTCATAAGGATGCATTGTCTGTCTCTCCAAGATCATAAGGAGGGAAGGTGGACACCTCTTGCTGCCCACATGCATGAGGTCTTTACTAATAACGATATCAGTGCAAAGTGCCTTTACATTACTTCTGTGTGGGAAAAAAAATATTTTAAGAGACAAATGAACAAACCCTGTCAAACACTCTCCTTTACAAATCTGAGAAGGTTGCCATTTAACATTAACAATGCAGTTATGTAAATGTGTGGACAACGCCACTGGAACACTTCACCATGGCAACAAAGCAGCGCTCAGGAGTCTAATGCAATGTTAAGTTATTTCCATGACAACAACATTAAGTGTCATGGCTGTCATCTGAAGTACACTAATCAAACATTATCGAGAGAAAAACACAGCCATGAGATCTCAGGGTGACTTCTCACTTGTTTTTGTAATTCTTGTTAAAATAAATGCAACACACATTACCTATGAAAAATAGACAGAACTGCTTAGATGGGTCATTAACCTAGAACCTGTTAAATGTCTTTCATTGCAGTAAAGACCAAAGTTTCCTCTCACAACTACTTTTTGACACTTCCTAAGTGTGACTTGCGTGCCTGCCAACATCCCTCTCTGCTGCCTAAGAGGAGACTTTGAGTAATTGCAGAGATTCATGAAAAGTTCTTCATTAAGTGAATTGTTACAGCTCGTCTATGAACTTCCACCATATAAAATTTCAAGAAAGCAGATCACATCATTTCAGGATTACTTCACAAATGCACCACATTTTTAATTCGGATGCTGGATTCAATTCACTGTAATGCAAACAGTACACAAAGGAGGCAAATGGCGTGCCAAGAGACATTATTAATGCAAGTGCTTCACCAAAGCCAGAAAGATAGTGATGTCTTTAAAACTGTCTTTAAAGTAATAACAACTTTTAACACCCAGTAATACAGCAGCGCTGCCATGTCTCTGTGTGACTATTAAAGAGCTTTCAAGAACAATGCTGCTGTAGAGCTAAAACATTGACTTTGGTCCCCCGTCCCACTGGTGAATACAAACACCCATAACCGCTCAAAGTCAAACTCAAACACACACACACACACACACACACACACACACACACACGCACAAAACACAAAACCACAGACACACAAAGACATACACACTAAAATAGAACTGGCAAGCCACCAAGACACTCAATAGAGCCAATCTCTCCCTCGCACGGCAGACTGTGAATTCCCAGTTTGCTTTGCAGCGACAACGGGGTGTATGTGTGTGTGTGTGTGGTTTATATGTGTATGTGTGTGTGTGTGTGCGTGTGTGTGTGTGTGTGTCAGTGTGTGTGTAGATAAAACACAGCAATCACTGAATGCAGGCACAAGGGCCACCAAACTAAATGCTTGGGCGAAGCTGGCATGAAGACTCATGTGTACACACACACACACACACACACACACACACACACACACACACACACACACACACACACACACACACACACACACTCGCTCACATACATATGATTAGGAATGGATATGCTTGCCAAGTCATTTTCCCCTCTGTTCCAGAAGGCACTGAAGTGCTTAGCACACAGTGAGCAGACCTCAGCCTATAGAAATGGGAAGGCAGAGTGAGACAGAGGGAAAAGGGAATAGTGGGAGGTGGAGACAGAAAGCAGCAAAGCATGTTGGTCACCAAAATTGCAAAAATTAATTGGTCACACCCATGTGGGCCTGCATTTGCATCCACCAATTGTACTTGAGCCCAGTTGCAGGGAATTAGACTAGCCTTTGTTTTTCACAAATTCTAGCTTTAGTACAAATGTTTCATAATCACAATCTACCCTGCTGCCTCCTCAATTTACAGCATGAATGTACTGGCACTTACAGTACTGTGTGTTCACTGTGATTTAAATTTACAGTAGGTTCTACAATAAAAATATAGCTTTAATTGTAATTTACTTTTTATTTAAATAATTCAGAAACCAGAGTAATATATACATGGCAAACAGATACAAAACACACTTAAAATAAAATAATTCTAAAAAGTTAAATAAGAATAAATAAATAAAATGAAATTAATTAAAATAAAAATGAAAATAGATAAAATAATAATAATGGGCAACTAGGGGGGAATTACAGAAAAAGCTTTGATGATTTCAAATCCTTGTAAAATTGGCGTTTATATATAGTGTTTCAAAAGTTGTTCTTTTTAGCTGTTTAATTTACTGTACAATTGAGCCAAAATTGAGCTTAACATGACATAAGGCAGGTGTTCTTCTGACAATGGACAAAATAACAGTTTATCAGTATGCATTTAGTGTAAATAAAGTTGAAGCAGAAAACAGATAAGAGAAGGAAATGTTTAAGTAGATAGAGTTTCATTCATGAATAATAGTGATTCATACTCACTTAAGAATTCTTAATTACACCACGTGTTCACGGTTTAAGGTCAAAGCAGCATGTACAGCACAGTAAATGTAAGATGCATACAGGCAAAACAAACCATGCTCATGTTAAATATTCCTTGTATACTATAAAGTTATTTCACAGTCAAGGGCAAACAGTATGTGTTTATGAAAGGAGATGAGGAAAAGGAGAAGAAGAATTTCTGTTTTTGTATCACTTGTACTTTCGAACTGAAGCAGGGCCAAGGTGGTGGCTGCTAATTAGGTTGGTAAAACACACACAAAGACACACACACAGATATTGGCCTTAGTTGTAAGGTGGTGTCAGTCACTGCTGTTACTGTGTGTCTGCATTAGGTAGTACACCTCCTCCCCTCTAACCACACGCACGTGCACATGCACACGCACATGCACACACAGCAAAGCATTTTCAAATTTTACATCAGTGACTATTGGTGACTGCATCCCATGTCAATTAACGTCAGTGCTAAAATAAATGCGATGTGAAAGCTTTGATCCTGTAAAATATTTTAATTGCACCATCAACATTATTGTCTCTGTAATCTCACAAGAAGCTGCCATGGCTTTGATTGACGTGAAGATAGAAGTTGGTAAAATTTTAGGCTACAACACTAGGAGAAAAAAAAAGAAGATATTTTTAATGGAAGAGTTTTGAAGCACACTGAATGACAGCATGGTAAATTGACTGAGCTAAATTGGGCTTAACCTGACAAACATCAACACTGCAATTATGTCAGGTTTTTCTCGCTATAGTTTACTGATTGCTTTCCTGAAAAAAGTGTTACACCCAGATAACAAACAGCACAAGAGAAGCATCAGCCGAAGCCTGAAAAAGAACACATTTTCTCTGCATTTTCATTTCATTCTTTTTGCTTCCACACGTCGAAAATAACCAGCCTGAAACCAAGCTGCCTTCTGTGAAACATCTCAAATATATAGTGTAAGTGACAAACTGGAGACTGTATAATTATATTGTAAAATTATTTATGTGTTCTCCTATATAAAATATCCAGACAAGCAGAAGCTACAGCAAAATAATCAAAGTGGTGGGTGCAGAAGTTAGTGAGAAATTTACTTAATTCGGCAGAAATGAAAAGGTCACAGCCTGAGATGGTGGCTAATGAGAAGCTCTGTCAGCCTCTACATGTTAGCTAATGTCAAGACCCTCTGTATGAGCTACACTCATGCCATTTGTTGGCATCAATTCAGTGGTCTACCACTGAATGTGTATGTAGTCAATATTTGACACAGCTTTTGTTTAAACAGGAATCATCTTCCGTGAAATTGAAGTTTAATCCAAAGTTTATTCTGTTTTCCTGAACTTTCTAGGTATGAAGGATAATTACCAAGAGAAGACCAGTTAGTTTTGCAAAACAGGCTGTAAAATGAGCCAAATATTTACATTATGTGGTTTGTATGGGTCTCCTAAATGAAGAAAACTAATAATATTGTTTTATGGGCTCATCCCTCTGCTGACTCAATATGCCCAACTTGTTGCACATGCACATATAATGGCAGAATAGAGTCACTTGGATTGTTGATGAATTCCATTGTCGGAGATAACAATTTGGACCGACAGGGATGTCATATTGCAGCATAAAAACATTCCGTGTGTGACTTCCACCCGCACATTAGCACCTCCACATTTAATAATGCATGAGATCTCTTTTTATTTGTCTATTTAAACTGTATACTAACTGATATTGTTATAATCAGACTGCCCAAGAACAGACTCACTGTCACCTGTTGTTTAGTTTATTCTTGTAAATGTGGCTTATAAATCTTTTAAAATCTAAATTTCCCTCAGTAAATGCAGTTTTGCAAGAACTTAGTTTGATCTCCAACTAACATAAGTAAAGATCAGATGACAACATATAATTTATCATGATTTATCCTGAGATACTTGATTATTTGGAATCTTAGCCTCTTAAATAAACATCGTCTGAAAACATGAACAGCCTTCTTTGAGTAATAACAACTTGCCTGTGTTCTTACGCAAGCCAAAACCACTCAGAATTGAAAACACTTAAATCAATAAAATGAAATAACATGCAAGATGAGAAATGACACAGACATGTACGTAATGCTCAACCTCGCTTGCATTTGTCTCATGTCCAAAGTCGCTCCGTTTCGCATCAAAAGCACGTCACGGCGCAGATGACAAATTGACAACAGCTGCAACTAAGACAAGAATTCAGAAACTCTTGCTTTTATTAGAAACAAGTGAAGTGAATGATGCGAAGTGAATAATGATCTCCTTTCCATGGTTCTCGCCTCAATATTTCATAGTAAGTGATGATCTCCCAAACAGAAAGGGTGTCGTCGCATCCATATTTCATTGGAGAACAATGCAGTGTAACTGACATACACAGTGAGGAAATGTGCTTACAAAGCATCAAAAGAACTGTCACACAGTATGGATGGCTGCAGAATAATATAGGGCACTGCTGGATGGATGTAACAAGCTTCATAGCTACACGCATCATTTGATCACATAATACAAAGCCAGAGTGTGTGTGTGTGTGTGTGTGTGTGTGTGTGTGTGTGTGTGTGTGTGTGTGTGTGTGTCTGTGTGTGTGTGTGTCTGTGTCTGTGTGTGAGATGCTTCATTTGATCAGGTAATATAAAGCTTTGGTGCCTGTGTTTGTGTGCAAGTTTGCTTGACGTGCATCATTTGCCCATATACTACAAAACTGCACTGTTCTGTGAGTGTGTATGTGTGTGACATAGGTAAAAGGGTACATGCATGTATCTGTGTGTCAACAGAATATGTGACACGCATCATATACTTAGATAATACAAAGCGTGTGTATGTGTGTGAGTGTGTAGGCTGCAAACAGTGGTATGTCTAATAACAGGGCTTTCTGAATGAGAGAGTGATGAGTCCTGTCACTGCTGAACACCGCACACAGATGCACACATGCTGGCTTTCTGCTAAATTAAGCATTGGAGGAAACTACAGACACGACATCAGACAGCGGAGGCAGGCATGCACGTGCACGCACGCACACACATGCACGCAAACACATGCTTGCACACACACACATACACACACACCTTCTGATACAGAAACAAGCTTACAAACAAGCTGAAAGAGACACTTGTGACTAGGAATATATGCAGGGCATGTGTGTGTACACACACACACACACACACACACACACACACAGATAAAAATGCAGACATACTGACAGAGACACATGTGCCAGTGCAATGCGACTCATAAATTAGGGCATGCATTATTAACTGTCGGAAATTTCAGAGCACATGTTGGGACTGTTGTACCTCAAAACAGAGAGACATTAGAGAGAAACACAAACAGACTGTATGCATGACAACAACTGAGCAATACTCAGCGCAGCATAGAGACACAGGACTCTCCCAAAATAATAACAGTGAAAACTTCAGCAGTTAATAATTCAATGAGTCAGTCAGTCATCAATCATTTTACACATAACAAATTGTGTTTTTCCTTTATTAAACTGTTTTGGATGGTTGCCACAATGCTAATCAAGGAAAACAAAAAAGGTCTGTCTCAACAATGACGCAGACAACTGATACAACACAAATAGCCCATATATCAACAGAGTATTTGTAATACAGAATCCATTCACCTGGCTTACAAAAAAGGGGGAAAAATGATCTTGTTCACTTCTAGTAATGTCTAAGGGCTGATTCATCACCAACGTTGGATTCGTAAACAGACACAGATGGAGCCTTCTGTTTGTACTGTGCGTTTATTTCCTTCTTTTTTGTGCATGTTTTTCGGAAAGCCTACGGACATGAAAGACAAAGAGCAGTTCCACGAGAGATTGTGGAAGTAGTGTAAAGTAGTCTAGCGTAGTTAAAGCAAAATACAACCATAAGAGATGGCAAAGACTTTTAAAAAATGGCACTAACGGAACTAATCGGTAATATAGTGAAAATAATTCCTTATCCACATGTTGCAATGTATTTGATGGCCTTGCAGTCTGCCGTCATCCACAGTGCTGCTTCTGTTAGAAGGTAGGCTTACATTTTACAAACTCCTCCACAGTCGAATTTTTTGTTGTTATCTAACATTTTTGACTCTGACCTGCTTGTGCCATCTATTGACCATCTTAAAGGGCGCATGGAAGTATTAAGGCAGTGACGTTTACAACGTTTTGAAATCTAAGAGGTGGACATCAGCTAAACACCACTAAAGGTGAAATATGAAAATATATGAAATAACCCTGTAAGCTTGCACCAGAGCAGGTCACCACACGCAAATAAAAACACATCACGTTGGGTTTGTGGGATGGGTCCACCTGGCCAACTGCGTTTCTAGAAATCAGATAAGGTAAGACAAACAATAATTCCAGGCAAAAAAAAAAAAAAACAAAAAAAAACGAAGCAAATAAAAACACTTCAACGAAAAAAAGAATATGTTGAAACAACTTCAAAGACACACAGGAAGAAGTTTGTTTAGAAGATCTAAAAATATACTGTCCTTGTCTCTTGTTCATAAAAATAAATTACCTTTAACAGAGTATTCTACACACACTCCTTTCAGCAGAATGAAATAACGTACTGTAAAGTAAGCACAACTCAATACATTAAAAATGAGAAGAGGCAACTCTATAACATATAATACTTGGAAATGCTCAGTACCTCGACAAAATATGCTGGATAATTCACAGAGAAGCCCTCTAAGCCAGCTGAAAAGTGACTGGCAGTTTCATCATCCTCAGACTTTGTTCTAGTACAGAACACTCTTTCCACGAGTATCAACTAGTTGAGTTGCACTTAATTTATCCGTGAAGCAGCTACATAGACCCAAAAACATGATTCAAAATATGAATTTGCCAGTTTATGGACAATGTCGGGCTGCAGCTATCAGGGAACAATAGAAAAAGCATAACGCTTTTCTAAAACAGCCTGCACTTACAGACTGTTCAACCCTCACAATGAAACAGAAATATAAACTACAATCAGAACTTGAAATAGATTGAAATTTAAATCTAGTGCAACTCAGGTGTTATTTGTACCAAAAGGCTTGTATCAAAAGTGTTTGTGAAGGTTTGCGAGGACAGCTGACCTGTCATTGCTCATGTGGTTATTCCTCCATTAATAACTAAGAAGACTTTGTTTGGAACAGAGTAAACCACTGCAAAGTGGTAAATGGTGCTCTTTAATTAAAAAAAAAATCAAATTTTAAAAATCTAACTGTCCTAAAAGCAAGAAAAATCTCAAAGAACATTCAAATGATCCTCTCTGTGGGTGTCACTGAATCCATCTGTCTTTTTTCTTTGGGTTTATTCAAAATTGAACGAGAGCTGGTTAAGTATGTTACAAGAGACATAAGGAGACTTTTTTCATCTGCTTCAAACACACTGTTTTGGCTCTTAAGATGTCACTGTCCTCTTGCTTCTTTACACTCTTCTTCTCGTTTACAGATGCTTTATCAGTACAGTTTCTCTATAAGAAAGGCCAAGATAGCTGCTGCCAGAGTGAGCCCGATTCCCAGCTTCTTCACTGTTTCCCTGTCCAGACTGTGAGAGCGGAACAACAAAACAGACGAAGCAGGCTCAGAGGAAGCTGGACCTTGGACGCCATTGGACATCTTTTCCTGTGAGGAGAAACATATAGAAAGCAGACCACACAGGCTTTATTATAAAGTGAACACTGTGCTAGCAATATAATGCTTCAGTGTAGGAATACTCAACTTTCTGTGCCTGGAGGCCACTTTTGCAAAATGACAGGCAGGCAGGGGCCAGGTTGTAGGATTTGACATTCGGAGCTGTGCCCAAATCTCTGCTGGGGCATTTGCAGGATCCACCCCTTGCACTTCATGATAAACAAGCTCTATTTCTGCTTTTTATGCAAACCAGTACCTTATGTACTGTCAAAGTAAAAAAATAAATAAACAAATAAATAATTCAAGAGTGTGAGTCCAATTAATTACAATAATAATAATAGCTTGGATTTATATAGCGCCTTTCATGGGACCCAAGGACGCTTAATTTCATTGTGAATTAGAAAATAGTCGGTGGGCCATTCAGCACCCCATCGCAAGCCACTTTTAGCCCATGTACCACAAGTTGCGTATAAATGCTTTACTGACTTCTCGGTAGGGAACTTGCTTATTGCTCTTCTGCACAATGAAATTAAGATTCTGGATGCAGATATTAGGATTTTAATATTATGTGATTATTCCTCCAATGTGTGCAAATACACAGACTCACACACAAAGGCTTTGTTATGCTTTCTCCCACACTTATATTGACACAGAGGTTGTTGAAGCTGTTTGCTGAATACTAATATCACATTTATATTAAATCAATTGGCCACCGCCACAAATCAAACAGGGCGGCTTGACAGCAGAGTGGCCAGTGATTAAACGCATCAGATGTCTGTAATGAGAGAGGTCTGTTTAGCCTAAATGTGCTTGGAACATTTTTAAAACATCCACTACAGAAGGTTTGTGATGCTAAAAAATGTGATAGATGCCGAGAAGAGTGTAGCAAGAGAAGATAAACTGTCAGGAGGACAAGAAGAAGAAAAGGAGGAGGACCAAATTCAAAACAAATAAACAACAAACATCTGAAGTTAATTCTGGAACATAGATCAACAAAATCGCATTTAGTCAGCATTATAAAATAGCCATTTAAGTGAGGTGGTACTGTATATGACTACCCTTCATGGATCATTGCTGCTGATCATTTATGTACATTTAGAAACAAATCTATTGATGCCACTAGATATTAGGATGCAGCACCATTATTTAGGTGAGCAAAGGGGGAATTACAGGGCTTTATCATTTCATCCACTTTTCTGTCTATGTCTTGTCCTCTTGGCTTCCGTCTCTCCATCTTTCTGTCTACAACTCAGTTCCCTTTGGATATTACAGACACAATAATAAGCAGAATTATAAATTCACTGCTTATATCGATATTTTGTGGATGAAAGCATTCATGAAACCAGCCATTTGCTTATGCAAATGAGTGCATTTCAATTATGATGCCATTATCTCTGTGTAAAGCAGTTAATGCAGTTTTGTAGTGATCCAATTATTATAGAGTGCTGTCTATTGAATCAAGCTGATGTTGAAGAAGGTGCACTGTGATGTAGTTACGTAGGAAGCTCGGAAAGGCATGAGAAAACGAGAGTTGGCCTACAATGATTGCAGAGCTGGAGCAAGGCTATGATGGTTATAGTGCTTGAGTTTATCTCTCAGTGGCTCACCATTTTCACATTGCTTAAAAACAGCGTTTCTATATCAAGTTCACACACAACTGCTTCCTATAGCAGCATGGATATTCACTCAGAGTTTAAGTGTGCATCTGAAGCAAACACTGCTTTGGGCTGAATTTGAGGAGTTTGTGTGTCTGTTTGGCATGTTGCCAATACTAAAACATTAAAATTTAAACAATGCACATGCTGCTGCTTACAAAAACACCACGAAAGCAGCTGTGATGAGAGAAATGTCAAAAATAAGCCATTAAGCCATAAGTCATTTAACCACCGCTGATGGTGTTAAAATAATTCAGATGGAAACACTGAATACTAATAACCAGTCCTGTTTCTCCCTGACCTGCACCCTCCCTGATTGATCATCATTGCGTTTGATTACACATTTATCCAGTTTTGTCTAAATGTCTGAGTGTGGAGACCTGAGGTGCAGTTTCAAGCAAAGCCACAATTGATTGCAAAATAAATAAATAATCCTGCATGAGATGTGGCTCTTTTAATTTGAGCATAAAACAAATTGGATGGGTGAACCAACACTTGTCAACATCTCTGAGTGGAGTGGAAATCGATCAGGATGACCTTGTAGTAGTTCCTATAGGTCTTCTCCTGCATGACAGTTGGTAAAATTTCTTATCACCATGAACGTAGATTATACAGGCCAATATTGAGCGATTGAGCGGCTTTCTAGAATAACCTTTAATCAGGTTCACTGGGGATAACTGTGAGACGTTTGGCTTTGATATTTACCACAGTTAGACTGACTCCTCTCTCTCTTTCTCTCTCTCTCTCCCCTCAAGTATGTTCATCAAATCTTGTACGACGACCTTCTGTTTCATTTGTCATTAGTTCCTCTCTCTACTGACTGCTATAGATTCTCTTATCCTCCATCTTTTTTTTCCAAACAGGATGTTTATCTGGCTTTTCATGTTATCGTCGCAGTTCTAGAAGTTCCTATATGAGTAAAAAAATTTAGAGATACTCATATTTTAAAAGTTGCACTTGTAGATCATTTGTATGCATGCTGCACTTTTGACTTGTGAACTACAAGTGAAACTCAGATTTTTGTATGTGCAGTATGTATTTGTATGTAACTGAGTCAGTGCACGCCTACACGAGCTGCATGCACATGGCTGTGTGTATGAGCAGCTGCATAGCGTCTGTCCTCTGCTTCTCTATTCTCCACATTACTCCCGTTCCCCTGTCCTCTCTGATGGTTGAAAATGCTACCTTACCACCCACTCTTCTCCTCACCGTTGACGCTGAATGGTTTCCTCTGTTACCACTCACAATGGAGGATGGATCCTGTGACCGGCAACACCTACATGACACATCTATAAGTCACTAACAGTAACTTCAAACAATAGGTGGAGGGAGAGTCAGTAAAAGAGGTCTGGCGGATGTATCCACCTTCACTTAGGATCATCAGAGAACTCCCTAATGGTGAAACTGATACGCTGTTTTGTTGCTGTGTTGATGCTGGAGCAAACATTTGCTTTTTGTGAGGGTGTATGGTGGCAGCTGAGTCAAGTCCCTGGCATAGTGCATGTGTTCCTTGTCACTGAGCCCCTTAACTGTAACTAGAATTACCACCTCGCGGTTGTACGCCTCTGCAAACCACTCAAGTTGCAGTTAACATCCATGTCTGTGAAAAAAAGGACGCTTCAAACACATCTCCCCCCCAGCAGCACAGCACATCTATACAATCAGTACAGTTTTGAGGTGGGATCCATGGATTGGCGCATCAATTCAGCATCTGACCGAATGTTATGATGTTGAGTGATGGCCAGAAAAGTGTTTTTGCAGAACATTATGATAACACAGTGAAGTTGATCTTTGACGGTTTGAATATATAATGTCATCAATTCATCATTTGACCCTATTAAACAGCTTTGTGAAATTCTGTCATAATTAGCGTACAAATTCTTCAAATTTAAACATCCATGATCTTTGACCACCAAAGCCTGATTAGTTAATTGTTGAGTCCAAGTGGACATTTGTGCCAAATTTAAAGCAATTCCCTTAAGGTGTTCTTAAGATATCATGCTCACGAGAAAGAGACAGGTGCGAAGTCAGATGTTTGAACACCAAATTGTAAATTCCTTGTGGAGCCTAAGTCGACCTTTGGGCCAAATTTGAAGAAATCCCCCCTAGTTGTTCTTGAGATATCACATTCATGAGAATGAGACAGATGGAAGGTCACAGCAACCTTGACCTTTGACCACCAAAATCTAATTAGGTCATTACTGATGAGAAGTGGACACGTGCAGAATTTGAAGATATTCTTTGACACCCTTCTTGAGATATAACGTTCACAAGAACGAGACAGATGAACAACCCAAAAACATAATAAAAATGTGATCATAACAAACAGCTACTTTTATCTTGGGTTTAGATCACTAATCTGTTTAAATAGAACCGTTCAGTGAGGTTCCACTTCGCCGTTTAGCAGGTTTTAAACATTAGCCCATTCATTTAAGGATAAATGGACTTACAATGATACAAAAAAGCCTCAAAAGTTGGTTTTCCTTCATTCATAACTATATATGAATAAGAATGACTGAAAGGGAAAGCTGTTTGTAAAAAGAAAGTCTTTAAAAAAATTTACTTAGTAATGCAAATTTCAGTTCCCGCTTACTTGAGAAAGAATAGGAGCAAGATGAATATTTAATGGAAACTGAGACAAAACGAAGACAGACTAAGAGCAAAGGACTGATGAGACGGGGGGAAAAAAAGTTGAGCGTCAAACCCATTATCTTTCTCCACAATGACAGACCAAGTCCTCTCTATCCATCTATTTATCTGTCTCTCTGCAGGTGTCTTTTAACAACGGGGTGCCAGGCGATAGACTGAATAGTACAGTCTAAAATCTATTACTTGTAGGGAGGATAAGTGAAAATCCAAGTGCCAGTAGGTGCGTGTCAGCACAGTGGGAGAGTGGGGGGCAGAGGAGTGGAGAGAAGTGAAAAAACTGAGAAGAAATGAGCAAAGGGGGCAGGAGAAGATGAGAGATGTGGCTTTCAATGATAGTTCACCACCTGCTAGCTGGCATGCTGAGCCCGTGCATATGTCTGTGAGAAAGAGAGAGTAAGAGAGCTGGCATTTGTGAGTAAGTGTGTTTGTACGTGTAGGCCTGTGGTGGATAATTCTGTCTCTCTGCTCACCGTGGTAGAACAGAGCAAAATAATCCTCCTGAAAATCATCTAACACTACAGTAGGAGAGCAGACCGACTAGCACAGCTAGATACTTTTCCCTCGAGCTCTAGGACTCTCAAATGTCTCTCTGTGTCTAAAAACTCTTGCTCCAATTCCACAGAGGCACCTTTTAAAGAAAAAGAAAAAAATCTGCCAGGGTGTCTGGTGTGGCCTCCCGCCAACACGCTGACATATTCACACTAAGATACACACAGCGACACGCACAACACATCACGAGAGCCAGAAAGCACAATACACAGTGGTCACATTTCTCACATGATCCTCACCAGCTGTCAGTGTCACTCTAGACACACAGAGATCAGGGAAGCTGTTTGTGTGTGTGTGTGTGTGTGTGTGTTTGCAGATACTGTAACAGGCTCCTTAGTCACGAGTGATTTGACAAAGCCATGGTGACAATCACAATCCACAAACAGGGATGGCAAAGAAATAAAGAATTATTACAAGCAATATTTCTGATACAAATACATGTGTTTTTCAAATCATGAGGAGTAATAGAGGTTCATTGGGGAACTTGAGTCATGTTCTCTTTCTGTCTTCCTCTTTCTCATCTGTGATCTGCAATTTCCTCCATCAGCATGACTGTGAAACTGACACTACAGCGCCTGGGCTTACAGGTGTACCTGTTGTCACTTCACACACACTCAAAGTCACACAACATCCTAATCCGTACATGTTGTCAAGTTACACTCTGACACGACTTGTTTCTCCATTCCACACGTGGATGCAAAGAACACGTTGACTGTATACACATGGGCGAGGTGACTCACACGCACTCACAGACATGCACAAACACAACTTTACACAAGCACATATCACTTTCTGTCACAGCAAACAAAAGATGATCGTTATTGTTTTATTGTCCTCAAATAAAAGACTCAATTGAATATTCAATAAATTGAGATTTGACAGTAGATTATGTGCTGCTTGTTCAGGCTTCAGATTTTCTTCCACTACATCACATAAAGTGCAGAATTACAAGCCAAGTCAACTGAAGCAATAAACACAACAATATTTACTTGTGTCTGCAGGCCAATAGAATGGAAATCAATATCTCCAGTTCTATCTACCATACAACAATCTGAAAGTGAGAAATATCTTCTGTGGCGAAGGCAAACCTTTGCTCACAGTTATTTAATGTGGTGTTACTCTGGTATTTCACTAGTCAGTAAAAAAGCCAAAAAGCTCTTTGACACAATTCGGAACACAATCAACTGTCGTAATGATAGCCAGACATGGGTTTTATTTTCGTACTATGTCTCTGCTTGTCAGGCTGTGATGAAGTTTTCTGGGTAAAAGCAAAGTGTTAAAAGCAAGACCAGTGGTTGTGTCTCATAAGCTGTTTTCTCATCGGAATTTTGGGAAATGTCCACAGAATCAAGTCTGGACATTGTCCTGAGTTTCTCTTTCACACATGCAGCACACAACAGGGGACTGTCTGTGTTAGACGAGGTTCTTACCCCCTGAAAATATTCCATTTGGTTTATGTGAGGATAGGTAGTAGCAGTGGGTAGAGCGTGCAGGAGGCAGAATGTGATGCATATAACAACGTGGTCACATAGCCACTTTATAATTTAGTCATGAACAACAGAATCTCTTGCTGTTCCTTGAATTTGCCTGACAATTTTCAACCCCTTATATACAAAAGTTACCCAATCTTGTCATATCTCCAGTTAGACACTTTTGTTGCTGTCTCTGTTGAAATGACTTCTCTGGACAATTACATGCTCTATTCACACACAGGCTTAATCGGAAATTACTGGGAACTGTAAGTGTAAGGTCCATTTGATGTCCAATCCAAGTGATTTTGACATTTGTGTTCTCACATAAAGCTCCTCCAGGCAATGTGTATATCATTTTAGGTTTAGGTTAAATAAACATGGACAAGTGTCATTTATACTAATTGACATACAATCACAACTATGTATTGAGATATTTCTTTGCAAGTAGGTTAACTGTCACAGTAGCTAAATACAGAAGGACACTGCATGTGTGTACAGTGAAGTGTTCAGTGTGCATTTATGTGTCAAACACATCACAGGCTCTATTACAGGCAGCTGATGCGTTACGGCAATGGAAATAGAGACCTTACACGTGGACATAATGTGCAGACACACACATGAAAACTTGGCAGTCAAGAGTGATATAGAGAGTGTATTTTAGCCTGCGAGAAAACAATGCGAGAGGCCTGAGGTGGCTGTTTGACAACCAAGGACATGTTTCAGATTTAATTTGACGTCATACAATACACCATGACATTAAGTAACGTGCCGTTTAAAGCACTTTACCAACAATCTGTGTCTTGGGAGTCATTCAAGGTAATGTGTCTGGTGATTAAGCAGCAGTGTTTTCCTGAGCCTGAGGACTGAAGAGGGCAGATTACATTTCTCAGGTAGATCCTGACACTGAAACAAATTTAAGTGAGCAAAGACAGTCACCCCTTTAGCCTACTGTTGTGGATACCATTAGCATGATTAAAGATCGGTGAATTAAACTGCTGACTGGATAATGGCGGAACAAAACATCCACTGAAAATCAAACCTCATTCAGCCAGATATTAAAGGAGGTAGATGCCTACTAAGTAACCCAAATAACATACCTTCCATCATCTAAGTCTTAACACATCCAGCAAATGTCTACAGAATAGGTAACCCAAAAAGTTGAAGAAACTGGATGCTGAACCACTTAGCTTAATGCAGCTGAGGCTTAGGAGATTTCTGAAGGGTTAGCTGGGCTGCTCCTGACATGCTTTTGTTGATAAACTCAAACTTTTAACTGGACCCAAGGGTACTCAATGCTTGCACAATTAATCATGAGGCCAATACAGGTAACTTAAAAAAAGGCCACTTCAAGCTAAGTAGTAGAATTTTATCAATTATCATTTTGCCATGAACTCTGAGTGAAGAACTCTGTTTTGTTCGGCATAGGTTGTTCATACAGATTCTCTTTCCACTCAATCAGATACTATCAAAATAACAAGATTTAACTGCTGAGACATACTTCAACAAAACTGCAGCTGCAGCTCTGTAAAGACAGCATGATGAGCTTAAGAGGATGGTAAAATTGGAAATAAAATACGAATCCATGGGTGACTCATCTGCTGAAGAACTTTGCTCAGGAGTTTGTTTACAAGGCCTGTTATGGGGAAAGTGTATTTTTACGATAACATGGAAAAATAGCCAAAAAACATAGATGCTCAATAATTAAACATGTTTTTCCCTAACAGTTGTTGGCTGGGTGCTTTGTTATTTACATCTCCCATCTGTGGTTTTAAAGGAAACTCAGAGCAAGGGCCATTTAAAACCCTCTGACATTTCAAATAAACAGAATAGAATGAGGCTGCATAATACCATTTGACATATTAGGAAAGAATCCTGGAAATAGACTGATATTTTGATGGCTTAACATTTATTCCTTTGTTACTGTGACTTTGGTACTTTGAGTGTACACAAAGCACAGGCCATGTAATACAATTTGACATGCTAAATGAAATGCTTAAAATAGCTACGCCTGCTGTTTATGAAGGGAAAACAAGTCATTTTCTATCAGAGTAAACAAAGTCATGCAAAGGCCAAGCAAAACCCTGTGACATTTAAAAAAATAAATAAATTAAAAAAATATATTTGAGAGGATTAACTGCATCCTGATCAGAAAAGACAGGCTAATCTTTGATTTTTGTTCGTTTCCTGACAATACAGATGACAACATGATGTGTGCATAACGCAACATCAAAGCAACGATCCAGAACAGTCAACACGGAGCGCTTCAATTGTTTGGGGTGAAATACAGATTTTTGTTCTGAGTGTTACGCCTTTGTGTGTGTGTGTGTGTGTGTGTGTGTGTGTGTGTGTGTGTGTGTGTTTTGTCTACATGATGATTGTGTGAGTGCAGCCAGTGTCTCATATAGCCTGCAGCTATTAGGAGTCTGCCATGCACACCAGGGGGGACTCTGTATTGATGTATGTGTATACATAAATGTGTGTGTACAAGAATCTGTGTATGTGTGTATGTCTGTGTAAGCTTTGCTTTACCGATAAACCTGCAGTGTATGTCAGTGTGTGTCGGTGTTTATGTACTGTAAGCATTATGATGCAAAATACCAGCAATCCCACCCACTCAGCCTTTACTGGAATGTACAAAAATGGAATTAGAAATTGACCATGTCCACGCAGAGTTTTTAGATTTCTCTCCTGCCACCTATTCATGCCAACAAGTAAAAACACACACACACACACACACACACACACACACGAGATGTGTGAACTGATTAAAACTGATTTGGTGGGGCAGAGACTCAAGTGGTAAAAAGAACAAATGTAGCAAGAAAAATCATAAAAGAGAACACAAACAGAAGAAAAACACAATGAAAGAAAAGTATATAAAGATATAAAGAAAAAGATAAAAAAAAAAGATGAAGGGGAAGGCTGTGGAAAGCAAGAATACCAGCCCCAGAGAAAAGTAAAAGTAAATGTAATACTCAAGCAGAGATTCAGCCATTCAACTCCATTATTTACCTCTTTTTTTTGTTTTTCTGCCAATTTGTGTTCATGGAAAGACACAATTTACTACTCCCCCATTTCTATCTTTCTCCCCCTTTTCTTCTCTGTCTTTCATACTGACTGTCAATTTGCTGTCTTGGTGAAGGAGCTGAGACATTTTCTTCTTTGTCTCTCTCATATTCTCCCAGTCTCCTCCAGAAATATGTTGTGAAACAAGCTGATTATTGGGAGGCACTCAAGATGCTTTTCTGTCTCCTGGTCCCTCTGTCTACCTTGCTCTCCCTACATCTTTCCCTCTTGTTTCATTTTTTTGGCCTCTCTCTCTCACACATATCCTCATCTTCCATCATTTAATTTTATCTGAGGATGAGGACCGGTGATACTTTTCAGTGATATTGAGTGCTTTCTCTGCCATCATGTCCCACTGAAAGACTCATTACTGTCCTTTCCTTGCTTTTGAGAGTGCTGTTGCTGTGAATGAAAGGCTGACAGATGGAGAGAGAGAGCAAGAGAGAAAAAGTGGAGGAGATGACAACCACGTCAATAAAAGTAAATGTCTCTCTCTCGCTCTAAAAATCTTTGTTTTGTTTTATGGAGTGGCAAAATACCGAGGCCTTTTAATGAACATGTCGTGCCGGACAAAGGAATGAACCCTGGGCTGCACACGGACAAAGAGCAGTGTGCCATTTGATCACTATGAATCCATCCTTCCTACTCATCCATCCAGCCATAATGCCTCAACCTGCCTATATATTCACACATCCATGCATCTATTCATGTGCTCATCCATCAGTTGTGCGCATCTAAGCCTTCATGTCTCACATCCATGCATCCATTCCAATCTATCTGTCCACTTTCAGGTCCATCCATCCACACAAGTTCCATGCCACTCCTCTATAAATCCATCCATCCGGCCATACTGCTTCATGTCCACAGACATCAGTATGGATGCTGGCTGGTGTGCAATCATCTCTCCATCTCAGAAATGATAGGTCTCCCACTTTGTTCCCTTTTCAACAAATGGGCATTACAGACCTTGGTGGGTTCCTCTGCCTATCCAATCACCCACTTATCTACCACTCTCCTTTTCTCACTTTTCTCTCACAACACTCCTTTGCATCTTAGATGAAATGACAAAGCCCAGACTTCACTTTTCTTGCAGCCACTCAGCTATCATGCAATATCTCTCCTCTCTCCTTTATTCTTCTGTTTTTCTCTTGCTCTCTGCCAAAAGCCTGTAATTACAGACTCTGCTGCAAGACATGGGGGTGAGCTTCTATCTGCTTTTCCTTAATCATTCATTCATCTCACACACACAGCTCAGTGTGTGGTGGACTCACGCAGAGACTCATAGAAAATAGATGGTCTTCAAATATGTATAGGCTAGCCACCAGTATGTGTGTGTGTGTGTGTTTTGTGTGCATGGGTGCATATCCTAAGATATTTATGTATACAAGAGTATGATAGTGCCAGACTGTAATGAATGCATGTGTGTGCATGCATAGTTTGTATCAGACCTGTCCACTACTGCTACTTATAATAATAACAATGATAATAACAATAATAATAATAATAATAATAATAGTAAATGCAGCTACTGACTGTCAAGGACACCACACATACTAGCAGAGGGCTTTACTATGGGTGTGTTGAAATACATATTTCCAAGCCATTAAGTCACTTATCTATTAGCACTGTGCTCCAGTGCTACTCTGGGGTCATTAAGAGCCGACAGTGCTGGTCATGAGGACTGTGGACAGATCATCAGCAGCATCGCTGGGGATCACTTAATATAACAATATGTTAATTGCCAATATGCTGTGGACAGCAGAGACAAGCATTAATTAATTTCTGCGTATCCAGATACACCGCTGTATTGCAGCATACACTGATCTGCCAATCAACCTCTATGTCTGTCTCTCTATGGTTAAACGTGTTTCTCAGTCCGTCTTTGTGGCTCCATTTCTCACTTCCTAAAACGCTCTCACGTGTTTAGTCAAACCTTAGCAAGTACACATTTAGTGTCACAGTGCTATGACTCTCTTGCTGCACTTGCCCATCTTGTTATTTTCCCAACCAAGTATATCTCTAGTTTTACTTATACACACATATAGCCGTGGTAAATTTCATACACCATGGGCTCTTAAATAATCCTCAAAGCAACTCTAAGTAATGAAAGGACAGAAAAGTTTTACCTTAGTGAGAAGGTGTGACTTACCCCATTGCTAGGTATCACACATTCTTTAGAAGTTGTGATCAGTTAATACAATTGTTTTTAATAAAATGCACATGTGATAATAAGCACAAAATGGACAATTAGATTGAAAGAATTTGTCCATATTAGGTCATGGTGTATCTATGACTTATATTTTGATGATGTTGCTAGGTATGAGCCCTGCATCCCTGGCACAATTTGAAATGATGCAGTAAAATCACTATTGATGCGTCTAGGGGACACATTCTATTATTTTCCCAAATAAAATAGTATTTGGGATCAGTGTTCAAATCATAGAAAGAGTGGGGTCGTATGACTTGACTGATTTTATAGGTATTATTTATGTCACAGAAACCATTGAGAGTGAAACTTTTGTTCTGGATGTTATTATCATACTGTCTGTGATGTGTCGCTAGTTGTATTTCGGTGCTCTACACACATCTGACACCTGCCTGCCCACCTGCTCTCATCCCTGGCTCTCCGAATTCATTGTCGGCGGTATGAGCAGGGCGCTAGACAAAAACCTTATATTGTTAGGTTCATAAAATCTCAAATATGCACTACAGACACCACAGTTACACACTTATATACTGCCTGCTGTGAAATCAGACGATGTATCCACTCATCCCAGTGATGCTTTACTGTAAGGGGGGACGAACCATGTTTTTCCCCTGCTAATGCTACATTGCATTGTGATCACTTTTATCTCTGGTTTATTATAGGCTGTGATAGTGAGATTGATCACAAACATATATTAACTAGCTGTCATTTAGTGTTTTGAGTGTTTTTAAGTTTTTTTAAAAAGCTATTTTAATTGCTGAAATTTTATATAGTATATATATATATATATATATGTATATATATATATATGTATATATATATACACTTGCCTCGCCTTAGAGAACATTTCTTATACCTTTTTGTCTTTCCAACTTTTTCTCATTTGAAACTCTTTAAAGCACCTTGAAAGTCCTTCTCCATACTCCTAATATTTATTTACCTTAGGCGCTCTTTTGTGTGTTAAGATGCTTTTTGAATAACTTTTATGTGTACCAGTAGCTATTCTTAACTTTAAGGAGGAATTCTTGGAAAACATCATAATTTGTCAATGAGAATTTTCTAATAATTTTGTCACTATAAAAGCAGCTCTTTGTACTTAGAAGCTTTATGAATATGGCCCCAGTTGTGTTCACAGAGGGTGTAAAACCAGCATGTGACAATGTGTCCTGTTCAGCTATTGTCATTACAAAAAAATAACACACACTTTTTTCTCCCTCTCTGTCAAACTATAGATCTCTATATAAATTCTCTGCAAGAAATTAAGAGATGAAGATGATGACTTTAACTCCACTCTCTTCTGAAAAACATCTCCTGAAACACATTTTGACTTTGGGACCAGTAATAACTGGCATCAGGAAATATGCAGACAAAGGTATTTACAATACAAGGATCAGAGAGAGTGTACTGTGTAAGAGAAACTGAGTGTGCTTACCAGTATATAGAGTGTTATGTGCGTGTATCAATTTGAGTGCAAAAGAGTGCATGCATTGTTAAATCAATCCAAAAAAAATTAAGTCCTGGGCGTGTTGTGTAAGAATGTTGAAGAAGGTTGAACGAGTGCAAGTGTGGGAGAATCTAGGTGGAAGAGAAAAAAGTGCAAGTGTGTGTTGGATGGGCTGCAGACTTTATGAGGTAACTAGTTTTATAAGGTCTGGTCCCCACTGCTAAACTTTTCTTTGCTGAGTGGTGCGTCGCATGGCTTGCTTTGAAACCTTTCTCTTTCTTTCCTTTTATCTCATTCTCTGCCATCCATTTCTCCCCCTCTCTGCTTGCTTTCCTCTTCATCAGTGCCCCCCCGCCCTCTCTCTCATGTCTCTGTCTGTTCCTTTCTTCCCCTCCCTCGCTGTCTGGCAGTAAAGGCTGATGGAGTGTGAAATTAGAAAGTGTATCATATTCTGCTCTGTGGCTCCATGTCCTGAGCTATAAGCTACAGCTAGTCAGAGTGAAAAATAACATGCAGTGAAACAGATACATTAACATGCTGTTTGTGTGTGCCTATAAATGTGTGTGTGTGTGTGTGTGTGTGTGTGTGTGTGTGTGTGTGTGTGCGTGCACGTGTGTGTGGTGGAAAGGAAGACAGAGGACAGTTTAGCCAGCCACAGCTTATCTTAAATTACTTATCTCACGCCTGATACACTGGTGCTTTCCCACAAACTGCAGGAGCGAGAATGGATTAAAAATGTGGACACACACACACACACACACACACACACACACACACACACACACACACACTTGTCATTCATTTGCTGACTGAACAAAATTTAAATAGCCTGTTGTAAACACAACATTTATAGTTTTGATAAGGAAAGAACACACAGTGAGAGCTTAACAGATGTACGATGGGTCCTTATTATCTGAAAAAGGCGAATGAGCACATCTGGTAGACACATGTACACACCAAGTACACACACACCACATGGGCAACTGATTCAAAGTTGCTAAATATAGCTTGCACTGAACTCATCACTAATATGATGAGGACAGTACTTAATATTTGTGGCATAACAAATTAATTCAAGAGTCGGACATATGGCTACATCAATGGACGACCACAGATGCAAATAAAATTCAGTGTGGGATAAAACTGATACCAGTCAGCAAGTGTGGGAATTGGACATTGATTGTAAAGTTGTGGAGAGTAACAACCAACCAAAGGTGAATAATGCTAGCAGCTAAAACTGCTCCCAAAGCATCCTAGCCTCTAAATCCCTCTGACTGAAGTCAATTACCTGAGGTGAAATGCTGTTTTATTTACAATACATGCCCATAAAGTGTTGTGGGAAATAATACCTTTTGATGGATGACATTGACATGGGAACAAAGGTAAACAATACCCAATGTCTATCATAGCAGTGAAAAACTACAGATTCTTGGTGACTAGCCAAAAAACTGACTCTGCATATTGCTGCCCATGCTAACGCTTGGTGTAACAATATTTTCTGGAGAATCAGATTCAATTCAAGATAAAAGTTTACAACTTTTTAAAAACCAGTTACTCAAAACTTACACACTACCATTTATGTAAAAAAAAAAAAAAAAGCTATCAAAGGTGAATGAATATCACTGTGCAACTGAATCAAATTGGACTGAATTGACTTCAAACAACAGTATATTATGCTACAAAATGATCATCTGGAAAGTATAAATACTCACCTGTACTACATAAATGTACTACAATAATGTAAGAAATGTTGGGATGGTTGTATGTTTGAAAAGCGTTTTTAATTTGTGAAAAAGGTCCGCTTTCCTTTCTAGTCTTGATTTCATACAGTTACTTGACTTGATTTACCTGCCTGCATTTTGGGTGCCCCCTGGTCCCGTTTAATTTGAGAATTTCCCTCACACAGCGAGACAACATCTGCCACAATGTTTTTCATTTCTTGGAGCTACACGACTTTATTGGAAGCGCTGCTGGAATGTATATCACTTTCGGTTATTCATTGAACCACACTCTCAGAGTGTACTCTGGGCACAGACAGAGCAGAACAATGCCAAGCATAGTAAAACTGAAACTTAACCGCTAAATGTGCTGGGCTACTTTTACTTGCCTCTGCAGCAGCTGCCCCTCTCATCCATCGATCTGATCTGATTAGCTTTAATTTTTATTTTATCCTTTTATTTAACTTTAATTTAACCACAAAAAAACAAAAATGTCAAAGTGTAAACTAGGTCAGTACAGTTTACTATACTTAATGCTCTGTACAGCCTTGAAGTAATGACTGCGCATACATACATTCATCTCTTTGTCCACATATATTATGATGATACCTTGATTTACTGTGCTGTAGCATTAAATTAGGGGGGAAAAAGTGATCCGATGTGTGCATTTAACTATATCAGTACACAGGTGTGCGTGTATTTGTGTGTGTTTACCTGCATCAGGCCAGACACCTCTCCTTTCTGAAGCGGTGCAGCAATCGAGGGAGTGAAAGGCTTACTGTCTTCTACAGGATGGCCTTTCAGGAAGTGTTTTCCTGCCTCGTAGATGTCCACCTCAATCATCTTCCCTTTGAACTCAGCCCTTTTAGGCACCAGCACCTGCAAACCAGGAGAGATACATCATAGCTGATGTCTCTACAAAACTGTAAAATCCTAACAAAGAACCTAATTGAAAGATTATTTAACATATAGGATTTTGTTCACTGTAGCAGTGAGTGTGTTTGAGTGACTAGTGGTGGGATACTGCATACAGGAGCTTGTTGTCATTCACCCAGAAAGGCAGATCCATATTACCATCCATTCCACCAAATAACCAGCCCTCTGCACATTTCACCACATCTGTCGATTACATTTTCAATTAACCGCTGCTCAAAACTGTGTTCCCCGATGCTCCCCTACATTGTTATTTAGCTAGTCCCTGCCTGCTTACAAAAAAACCACAGGGCTGAGTGTTTTCAGTTCCATTTATGGAAGCCCTCAAGGTCAAAAACTACGGCAACAGCTGTGAGATAAACCACTGGGATTTGCTGGTTTGTCTTATTATTTCACCATGGCAACTATAAATCTCGGCTGATCACAGCGGGAAGGGAGGGAGAACAAAGAGTTGTAATTACGACCTAGTGTGAAATGGAATTTGTTCTTAATGACTTACCCCTGTAAATAAAGATCATATGCAAATGCTTTTCATTTCAAAACTATTTTCAGACTAACCACAGAGTTGACAGATTGACAATGATATATGCTGCTCGCTTAGAGGACTGATTTACTTCTCTTCCCCAGCTCCTACTTTTAGATTCAATCACTCTTCTTAACACTAATAGAATGATTGATGTTGTGATTATTGGTGGGATTTAAAACTGCAATCATTGTAAAGTGTAATCACAACTAATGTGAGAATGTGAGGCTTTTTATTCTATTTCCCACGTGAAAGAAAAAGCCTCCCTGTATGTGAGTGATCACTTTATGACTTGAAAAGTTATGTTATCCTTTCTGAACGAGCACACATGAAGGCAGCTGAGTATTTATCGAAAAATGCATGGACCCCTTTGCAAACTGCATTAAAAATGTGTTTTGGGGGATTGGATTGCAATCTGACAGTGCATGACAAGATTAAAATACAGGTGTTAATGCATCCAAGAAGGTAAAAGTAACTGCGTTTTCAGTCCACATACAACAGCTACATGGGTGGAAATACCTAAACATGTGCGACTGTTCCAAACCAGCAAGGCAGCAGTGGCTTTCTCTCACCTGATGCAGAAACTGCAGGGCTTACATTGGTCTCTCTCTCATCTGATGCTAACACTCTGGGCTGTCTCCCTCATCATTATGTATTCCTGTTAACCACTGTCTTAACACTGAGGTAGATCTGTTTCATCCTCATTGTTGCCTTCTAAATCTTCCTGATTGCCTTTGTTGTATGTAACAAGTTTAATTAGGGACCAGCAAAGAAATCTTTTTAATTATTTGCTTGATTTTACGCCAGTATTTTCTCTGAAAATGCAGACAATATCACAATGTGCACCTTACGTATTTGCAACCTTTTCTTTACAGACAAAAATAAAAATGGCAACAGCGTGGTACAAAAATGGTTTTGGTCTCTGTATCTTAATTCAACATTCACGACAGCTGTACAGGGTTGAATTTTTTATAAAACGTTTATATATAATTGAAGGCAGACAGGTAACACACTGTCTGCCGATAGTGTCCTTGGGTTTTCAGTCATTAGTTATAATAATAATTTAAACAGAAATAAATAAATAATAACAATAATAAGGTGGTGGAGGCCAAAATGCCAAACTGAAGACTTCAAAACAGGAGTCCACAAACTAACGGGTTGCATCATGGTAGCTAGGTCCATTTAAAAAAAAAAAAAAGACTATGAGCTGGAATGATTGATCAGGTCTCAGTCGGATCTCAGTGTGGACACTAGAGACACAGGTCAAAAGCAGGTGTATATGTAGACAGGTTAAATATTTTATATTGATATTTATATCAATCAGGATACCTAACACATTGAATTCAAGGTCTAAAGAGGGTCTCTGAAACTACACTGACCATTTCTTTGGGAAACAGTTATTGATTTATCAAACAATTCTAAGGATGATGTGGAATTATCTAAAAATAAGGATAACGTGATAATTCACAGCAGTCCGGACACCTTTTTGCCTCTTTCTGCCTGCAGATCAGTGGCTAAGATCAACAGCAGAACAGCAACCTTGGAGCTGCTGAGGATTCAATGTCTTGCCTGAGTACACTACAGCAGGGTGGCTGCATGCTGACTCAGATCATCTGGTGGTCTGTCTAACCATTACACGACTCTGCAGGACTAAGCTACTGACTGGGCAGAGAATAGCATGTGAACTGGTGGAGGGGGTGTTACTGCTGTGATGGCAGGAGAAAGCCTGGCTCAGTGTTAATCTGTCAGTCTTTATCCAGCTGGTGGAATATGATAGGAGATGGAGAACAGGCTGGACAGACACACACACAGCCAGCGCCACACCTGCCTAATCAACACACCTGCTGCTCGACACTCTGACCACTGTGAGGGTGTTTGTGCGTGTGTATGTGTGTGGCTGAGAGCAGAGAGGTAAAACAGCAGATCTGTGGGGGAGGAAGGTGAGTGAGTGTCTGTGTGTGTGTGTGTGTGTGTGTGTGTGTGTGTGTGTGTGTGTGTGTGTGTGTGTGTAGGTGAGGGTCATTTGAGGCCCATTACAGGGTGATTAAATGATGAAAGAGCTTGTCCGATTTCATTGGAAACCCCCTTGCTACTTCCTCACTCTACAGGCACACGCACTCACACACACAGGTGGGTTTGGTGCCTATTATACCCGTCAGGATAGATATCCATCTGATGGTGCAAAAGTGAAAGTAGGCCATTTGTTCAGACTCACACCTCTCTCTACCTTATTCCCCACTTCCCTCAACCTACCCACGCAACCACCCCCTCTCCACCTCCTTTAGTTGCTTTTTTTTCACTCACAATACTTCTTTCTTGATCTTTGACTTCTCCATTTTTCTTCCTTAACCACCCTAACCTCCCCGCTGAACTGCTCTGTGTTTTGCTTTTGTCTTTTACCCCTTTTCTACCAAAATTAGCACATGTATGCAGGTTTTTAAAACACAGGAACAATTGTTAAATACAGCTTTTCCACTGCCAGGAGACCAGAGCTGTGTACATGGCTCTGCAAAAGACAAGTATGCCTTTCTGCTTTATAAAAAAATAAAAAATAAAAAATGTGGTGTGTCTTGCTTGACACAGGTTGAAAACAGGTCAGTAAACAGTAGAATTCAGCATGGAGGCCAGTGAAAAATGTTACAGTGTTTTTTTCTCTTTTTATATCTCAGTGCAGACTAGATTTTAACGATGCTGGAACGGAGACGGATGGTATTTTGTGGTGCCCGTCATTGCATCGTGCCAGTAATGACGCTAAAATTAGCAAGTCCATCATGTGTCTTTTTTTCAATTGAAGGGGGAACCATTAAAAATACGTGACTAATGCAGAGTCATTTTCCCAGTAGTAAATGCTGACTGTACCTCTTCCAAAGAAATACAAAAGCCAGATAATAGCTGGTGTTAATGTTTTTTTGTCCACTGGGAAAGACGCTTTTCTCTACTGTTTATGCATTCTTCCTTTTTATTAAATCTCTGGGATGTTATTATCCAGATTAAAGGAATGTAGTTCTGCATAAAACATTGTTCTCTTTTAAATGTCATCATGATACCAACTAGTGTGATAAACACAGTGAAAAAACGTGTAAATTGCATTTCCAATATAGTGGCAATATATTAAATTACATCCTGTCTGTGGGTGCAATTTTGTGCCATGTTGTTTCCTTTCAGACAGAGCCATCTCTGTGAGGCATCATCTGATCAGAATCTGTGCAAATGTGAATGAGGTTTATTAGACTAGTGTTGCTCCACCACTCTGCATAGCTGAAGCAGTCGTCTGGCAATAATTTGGATACAATTCCTAAAGCCCTAATATGCAATGAGTTAAGTTTTAAGTATGATTATAAAATAGCATCAAAAAGAAATATATAAATACACATATATATTTATAACCTCCTGTGACAGGAGATTCTCATACAACTTGCAATGTGAGTCAGAGCTCTCGTACAACATATGTATGTACTCTATGTGTCTGTGTGTCCTTTGGATGTAGACATGTAGACATCCATGATAAAGGATACGGGGGTGTATCCCTTGGGGGGACAGACTCAGGAACATATTGGTACATAGTGTTTTCATGTTCTTTTTTCAAGTCAGAGTGTGATTTAGGAGTACATGCCAAATACTTAATGTCCAAAAAAAAAAGGGAGAGGAAGAACATCAAACATGTCAGCGTGCTTTCCTCTTGAGTACAGTGAACTGACACACATGACATACATGGCTGCATATGCAGAAATGCACACATGCATGAAGGAGCGTGCACTTCACAACACACACATGAACCGAGTGACACTTGTAACTTAAGTTTATAGCCTGCAGAAGGAGGTGCAAAGGAGGAGGAGAGGAGGGTAGGAGAGGAAAGTGGAAGGGAGGAAAAATTATTACCATCCCCTGCCCTCCCTGCTAATAAAAAGCATAACTTCAAACATGTTTCTGATGATGGTTAAAGCAGGAGGAAATTGATTTATTTGAAGATGTTTTAAAGTGAATTTTTCACAGGTTGAGAGAGGGTCTTTGAAGCCATGTGGATGTGTGTGTGTGTGTGTGTGTGTGTGTGTGTGTGTGTGTGTGTGTGTAGGGTGGAATGTTCATGTCTTTAGGGCTGACCTTAATGTTAGTACAGTAAAAAAAGCAAAAATACTGCTGCTATCAGCCGCCAAATGGTCTCATGACCACCGCAGGGTGTGTGTGTGTGTGTGTGTGTTTGTGAGTATGTGTGATGTTATAGCTAACCTACTTTCATCAATACAGGCTTAAGCTTCTGACACCTGCTGTGAGTACTCTGTGACATGCAAAGCAAAAGCTTCTGACCTGATTTACTAAGTGTGAAAATGAGGGAATGTTGGATTAGCTTTATATGCGGAAACATTTTCATCAAACACAGATTAATTTACTGCTTTTTTACTGTATGTTTTTGATGGTGAGCAGAGTCTGTAAGCCAACTAAACTATTTAAGGATTCATCCAATGCAAAAGTGTCAACAAACATCCAGAGTGCTGAATGTTTCCTCAGCAGATGTCGATAACCACATCAGTTAGTAAAACTAAGCTTGATTATAAGTCTGATCATCAAATGTTTGATAACACATAATAAAAATACTAGTAAACAACTGATACACTACCAGTACTTTGGTATTTTTTTTTAAATATGTTGCATTAATATTTAGTATGCAATGAAACCCTCATATTGATCATACCTGTCTGGATCACAGTGATCAAATTGATCACTGTAAGTGGATGATTATTGTAAGTCTCAATTACAATCCACCTGACTTAGGGTGGCTTCGACAATAGGTACTTATCTTGTGCACATTTGTTTTTCTACCTGTCATTACTACTAGTAGCCATGGCCGACTACACAAGGTAAGATGAGCAAAACCAAGTTTTGCTGCTGCATCTCGTTGGCTCGTTTTTCATTTAATAAAACTTTTCTTTCAACGTGACATAATGAATAAAAACACTCAAAATAAACACTGTAAGCAGATATTGATTACTATAAGCTCACTATTTTAACAGGATTTGTACATAAATTATTCTGTCCCAAGCTTTTTTTTTTATAATTCTAAGCAGATTTCACTGTATTTAAAATTGCTTTAGGAAAAAAGCTAGTTAGTTGTTGTTTTTTTTTTGGTGAAAGTACTATTTACCCACACAAGGAAAATGTGCTGGTGAGAGCTACATATGCTCTAATGAGTATGGGCCTGATTCATTAATCATTTGTTAAAACATTTTGACATTGATCTTACCTGTTCGTAGAACTTGTTATGAGCCACATAGTATTGGGCATCAAATGACTCCTCTGTCACCAAAACATGTTGCCTCTCCCCGACCTACACAGAGTGAGAGCAACAGAGAGAAAAAAAAAGTAAGACAAATAATCAAACATTTGCAAGTTTATTGACCAATTAAATGTAAGCCTTTCATGCAGCATTTGTGCAACTGCTGTGGCCATCTGTGTGGGAGTGCATGTCCTCAGCTATGTGCTGACCATAACCTAAGCAACACAACAGAATTACTATCCCTTGCAATCATTTAGTACCTTCTCCATCTCTACTACATTCTTTTCTATCTCTGCATCTCTTTCTAGGTGGTTTTTAGTTGTTTTCAGTGCCTTTTTTTTCTTGCTGATAATGTACTTTTGAGTCTGAGAGAGTTCATATCCGGTAAAAACAATTGATAAGAGAGGTTTGTATGTACTTATGTGTATATTTGTGTCTCTTGTAGGATGTGAAATTTTGGCATAAATATTCCTATTCTTGACTGCGTTAACAGTGTTAGAAATCACAGTTATTTACTTTAGCAGAAGTGACAGAACTAAACCATTTAGGTATCTTGTTTCATTGCAATTGAAACCGATTTCATTCTATTTATCATCGTATGACACACATCTACTGATGTAATAATCTGATGCCATAAAACACTTGTGAAATGCTTATCTTAGATTATGTGTGATAGATATTAATGAGTACCTACTGCACATATGCAAGCAATGGCTTTGAGTTTACAGCTTATTTTACACAGACCCTGTATCAGGAAAGAGTATCTGCTTTGGTTTTAATTCAACACAAGGAAGCTACCTCTGTCATACAATGTACTTCTATTCATCAAAATTCCAATTCAATTGAAGTTTTGCACTCTCGTGTTTTTTTCATGTTTTCTGTTCAGTGCTGTTCACCATTTAATCACAATCTCAAGGTTCCTGAGCCACTTCAGTTTAGAGCTTTGGCTGAGAGGAAAGTGAGTACTATTAAACTCAGGCCCTTACAAAAGAGAAAACTGAATAAAAAAAAGGTAGAAAAAAATAAAATACAAGGCTATACAGGATACAACTAAAATTCAAAGGGAAAACATGCTATTCAGGAAATCAGAAAATCAAATACTACAGCAAAGTCTCCCAATCAAGACATTTTGAATGGGACAATAACAGAAAGCATTTTTTTTTTTTTGGAAGAATGTGGTTGACTCAAAGATGGAGAAAGAAGAGAATAGAGGGTTTGTTGAAAGCAGGTATGAATAAAACCACCTAAGGACTGACTTAGAAAGAAAAAGAAATATCTTTTCTGACTTGTCCCCCATGGACAAATATCTTGACAATTCATTTTGACGAGGCATCATGGTTTGATCTACATTTCATTTTACATTGCTGTGAAAGGATCGAGTCAATATTTTGTGCGAGAATGGTCTAGTGCATCTTCTAAGGGGTCCTGATTGATGGACAATTCATCTTGGGTGTATTTAGCACATTGTCAGCTGAAGACAGTGCCCATTATGTCATGACATCCTGGCTTATAAAACCCTGACAATGCTCAACAAAGTTGAGATACTGGCTTGCAATTCAGAGCATGGACGACCTCGGTTTTATATATCAGCAACACATAGTTGAAACTGTTGGGAACAGAGTGTCCTGTAGGCTCAGTGGGCAGTATGTGCATTTTAACTCAGTCAGTGATGAGGCCTGTACTGTAAAACTATGCTGACTGATCATTTTCCTTAGCAGTGTGTCAGAGCCTTAGAAGTCGTGGCTTTGACACATTGCTCAGGGTGTTTCCATTTTTGCAGACACTCATCTTCTGTGGTCTTTTCTTCCCTCCTTCTCGTCCTTATCCTTTTGCTTCCATCCCTCATTCCTATCTTGGGGCACTTTCTTTGTTGTTCACACCTCTATTCCTTCCCCTATAACTCCCTCTCTTCCTTCTCTCTTTTTTACACTGATTTTAGTATGTGTGTGTGTGTGTGTGTGTTCTCACACAGACAGCACCTGCACAGGCATGCTGACAGACTTAAAAAGAGACCAAATAAATCACTGTTTCCTGCAAACAGAGCAATTTTCAAAAAAATAGGGTGGAAAAAAATATCCTTTGAACGTTATTATTGGATGGTGAACATTTGATTCGGGCCTTTTGTGCGCTCCTTCAGATTGAAGACAGATGTCTCAGCTGTGAGCCTAAAATCCTAAGCACACGAATAAAGACTATTTCCATCATTGTCCGTATATTCAAAGAAAAAAAGGATGTTTGCTTTTGAAAACACCTAAAACATAGAGAACATGCCTGTTAACATTTTACAATTCTGTTAAAAATCAACAGCTGACTAATCACCACAATTTCTATAAGTATCCAGCTCTGTGAGTGTCATTACTAGGGTGTGCTGCTGCCTGCTGTCAGTGACTGTGTTTATGTGTGACTTTTAGTCATATCCGTGGTTGCTCTTCCTTTCCTAATGGCTGGTGTAGATAAAAAATGCAGATAAATATGTACATAAAATTGATTCAAGTAGAATTAATATTACCAGTACTTCTCAATGTTCTATTTATCTTTTTTAACTGGATATGACAGTGCCTAAACTGAAACATGCGAAAGTGGGAGATGCAATCAACCTTTCAACCCGACCCAACTTTCGCATCTTTGCAGCATCATTGTGATAGTGTGTGTGTCTGAAAAGAGTGTGACAGAAAGCGGGGAAGAGAAGGTGGACAGTGGACTATTGCATGCAGTGTTTATGTATGTAATTAATTACTCACAATGCTGCTTTGTCATTTGTTGTCCCGTGATATTATTATACCAGTGAATTAAAACAAAACATAACAAAACAGCAAGGCTGATGTGAGCAGATTTGACCAGGGACAGTGGCAAATTATCACCGTACCCCTGACCCTCAAAGCACTAAATACCACCCAAGATCCAGATCATCCACTTCACCAACAGTTCAACCCCCTTCCTTCTTGATGTAGGCATACACTACCCATGTGCAGAAAGAGCTTTGTGACCACCGTCATACAAGCTCTTTATAAGCAATCCCCCTTTTTTATTACGGAATTTCAGTCTGTAGTGTGTCTTATACTAATTCATTTTCTTTGTCTCGTGTATTAGCTTTGTATGCCTTATGTAACTGTGAAATGCATTCTGTCTGTCTTAACTGTCAGTGATTGTATGCATCTGCTGTGAAAACGAATTTTCTCTTAAGGACAGATAAACTATCTATCTAATGGTGGCGACAAACTTGATCAATAAAAAGGTACCACTTTGCCCATCTGGTGGCCTGCAGTACATCTTGTAGTTAACTCAGTATAGTTACTTTTTAAAGTGTGCCACTGCAAACCTGCACCCTGGTTTTGTTAGGCTGAGTAAAGACTGTTAAGGGTCAATTTGCACAATAGATGCCGTTACTATGAACAACCACAATGCATTAAAATGAGTCACTAGTTAGCATGGATGCTCATTAAAACCGTAACACCATTGCATATGTTCTGTCTATAATACCAACCATGTGGTTATTAGGCTGTCAGAGCAACTAACGTGATATTTCACATCATATAATAAGGCTACAGTTAGTTTGCTGAGTTCTGTGAGACCACCACAGCCCCTTGAAACTGTCTTAGACCACTGATAGTTAGCGCTTAACAGTTTGTTTTGCCACTGCTGCTGGAACTGCGAAGAACTGCACACGATCTTCCCAAACTCTTATATATCGTAACATAATTAGCAGAAAAGGTAATGGTAAAAGTAGAATATTGTACACTTCAGGACAGCTTGCATTCAAACACATGCATCTTGTAGGGAGATGCCACCACAGTAATGGTCATTTGTTTACTTCTGGTACTTCCCCCAAAATTTTCTATATAAGGTGCTCTTATTTTCCCCATTACTTTGAAGGAGAACAAAATCTTCAGAGATTCATACTTTTAATTTAGTTCTGTAGCAAACAGGTAGATCAGCGCTTCTTTAAAATCTATGAAAAGATTGCTCAGCATCAGTTATTTAGCTCTCCACCTTCCCAAAGCCTCTGGAGGTTTTCATTTTTCAGTTTTACGCTGTACACCAGCAACGAGATCTGGATGAACTGAGAGTTAAATGAGTATGATGTGAATTTGTGTGGATCTTCCTGCCTTAATAATACCTAATCCACCCCTAAACAACCAGCGAGGAGCAATGATCTGGGATTAAGGTATATACTAATATGTTGATTGAACTGCGAAATAAGAGGATGATCATGCATGAACACACCCCAGCATAGACCAATGATTTACATGAGAATGGAGTGAATTCAGTAAATGAAAAGTTCATAAGCTTCACATACCTCCGTGCATCACACCATGAGCAGTGTGTATGTATTTGTATGCAGTGTACATGCTGCTCTTTGCTTGCATATCTGCATATGAGAGTCTGCATTTAGATTTGTATTTACGCCAGCTTTTGAAAAACATCACAGAATACCAAACAAGGCGTGCATGTGTATATCTTTGCACAGTGAGACATTTATTTAGTTCGCCATCCAGAGAATAACATGCGGTGATACACAGCAGATCCACTACAGATTTGTGGGATCATGAGTTTAATTGATAATTAATCCACATCATAACAAGGATAATGAGAGAGATGTGGATTTGAATTGTATTCAACATTTTCATTTGCGTCAAAAAATAAAGGAGCAATTCACTCGAACAGCATCCAAATCTCTCACTGCATCTGTGGCCCCCTTTCTCCTCTTTTCTTTTTTTTTATTATCACAGAACTGGATTATGTTTCTGAACAGACTGAAAAGCAACCTGACTGTTGCATGGGATTAATTATAAGAAGCTAATAGTTAGTGTCAAAGGAAACAAACAACAAATGAAGATGAAAAACCGGGCTGATTATGCACCTGCTGTGGTGCCAACTTAACTTGTAACTTGAAAAAAAGTCACATTCAATTCATCATGACTGTAGTCCTTTAACAAGGATGGAGACATAAAACACACACGCACACACACACTAAACCCAGTTAGTGTTAAGATCACAGCATACGCCTACAATGAGTTCAGGCTACATGATCTTAACCTGTACTGAAAATGTAGTGCATTGCATGCTTACTCCTTTTGAAGCTCGACCCTAAGTTATCACATAAGGCTGGGATATTCTATGAAGTATAATACATGCAATAAACATTTTTACATTTACCCATTTGATCCAAGACAAATGAGTCATTACATCAAGTGAATTATGTAACGAGTCCATGAATACATAGAGTGAAAACTTAAACTTGGCTTTCCTAGACCTTATAAAGACAAAGATATAAAGATGTAATCGCCACATATTTAATTAGTCTGTGTAAAAACAACATGACTTAAAAAAACAACAATCATTGGGTGATGATCATTTAGTACTCTTGAGCAGTGTATAAACAACACTAAAGAAATTATAAAATGTTACAGAATCAGTCAGAATCAATCATTTGGGTTAAAATTCAGTCTTCACCATGGACTGTATAAAAATAATGGACTTAGCCACGATGACATTATGTGTTGTTTGCGTACTCCTGTTCTGAAGCCCCAAGTTTGGCATTTTAGCTGTTGCCATGCCATCAGACAGTCCTTCACTCAAAGCAGTCCCATCTTTAATTATGCTTAACTTTAAGCCTTAATAACAATGAAACAGAAGAGTTGCATAAAAATTCACCCCAGTACAGTTGTCAATAAATTTGCTATAGAGACCCACACCTTTTTTTGGTACTAGGCTGTATACATGTTTATTCCTGCTGTTAAGTTTGGCATTTTGACATGGGATTGACTCGCTTCTGGTGACAATCCAAACCGTCCATTTGATAAACTTTTTGGCACTTTTGCATTGGCTTCATTTTTTAAGCTCTGGAGGATGCCGCTTGGTCCTTACATTACAAGATATCTGTCCTAACCATGATTTCTAAAGAAACTTAGCTCTTGTGTTGTCCTGGGGTCATTCTGACCCCAAATGAAATCTTTTGCTGTCAAAATATGTTTTTTTTTATACTTATGTAAACAAGGTCTATTGGCCCTAAATTCCAAAACGAAGAGAAAAATGTGTGGTTATGGGTTGGACTGAAGTAAGTACACTAAAAGTGTAACAGAATTGATTGACAATTTATACAATATGCTTTAAATAACAGTCAAACCAGGCGGGGTCATTTTTGACCCCAGAGGATTGCCGCCTGCATTGGGTGCTGAAACAGAGTCCTATCTTTTGTGACTATTTTTGCCAATCTACATCAAAGTGCTTTTATTCGTGTGGACTGTATTCTACTGAATGATGTTGTTTGCTACAGAAAAACTTTTCCCTCCAGCTGATGTTCAGTTTTTCATCATTAGTACAATTTACCACAGTGTTTGACCAATACACAGCCGTGTGTGAACTGTACCCCCAACTGTCAAGCAGTGGCTTGCAGGCTGGCTTATGCATCAGCAAAGCTCAATTCTGTTTTCCCACTCACTGTACATATATGCATCATTCTATATTACTCTGAAGCACTAATTTTTATTTCTTTATCTATTTCTTGAAGTCATTATCCACAACTATCATTGCTATACACACACTTTCACTGAATCACACAAACATGCACGGACACACTCAGACGGATGGAGGAACATGATACGCAATCTTGCTCACAACCCTTATCAAAGTATAACCAACATATAATCACCAGTGCACGGGCGCACACACACACACACACACACACACACACACACACACACACACACACACACACACTTCTGTAGCCCCGTGTAGAGAGAGATTTTGTTTTGTTGCCTGCTAAACAATCGTTGCGGGGAGTGTTTTAACAGGGCTAAAGAGAGATGCTCTGATCTTGTGGAGGTTCTCTTTGAATAAGCTTCTTGAAAGAGGAAGAAAAAAACACCCCTGTTGGTTTGGGTATTTTGTTTTACCCTCAAAGTCAAAACCAAAGTAAAAGAGACTCAAACTTTTCAGTGTTTGCCACAAAGACTGAGGGGATTAAGGGTGGCTTTGGTTAAATGTTTGTGGGGACGAATGTAAAATCAACACAGATCAAAGTTATACAAATGAACAGTTTGGAACAAGGCCTGAACATAAATACTTTAAACAGAGTAATACACTAACAACACAAGAGAGAAGACAGAGCAAAGTAGAAATTGGTAGGATGACAGAATGGACAGATCAAAGTAAGAAAGGTTAAGAAAAATGAAAAAGAAGATATTGATGCAAATAGGAAATGAGAACTTAAAAAAATGACTTCATCAACTTTTTTAAAAGCCAGAATTATCTCTAAGAAGCTTGAAAATCATTGGCTTCTATGAAGCTGTCTAGATCACTCATTTTACACACATGCATGCCTAGTTTCGTCTTTTTCAAATTCAGCCATCTGTAGCAGCTGAAGGTACTTTAAGAGTCCAAAATTTCACTCCTTATCTGTCTGTTTATGCCCTGCACTTACATGTCTTTTACAATGCTCGAATATCTTTTTGTCCAATACTTTCAGCCTTGCAGGAGCATTATGATTTACATTCTAATACATCTGTGGAAATGGGCACTTTGGCAGCCAGAAGACTGACTCACTATATATCTAGCTGCACTAAAGAAAGGAAAGCCACGTCAATCCCTGCCGCTGGCTTTACAATTTGATAAAACTGGCTCCAACAATCTATGATGTCAGATTAGTAATAATATTTGAACTGTTGGTAGTGACCACTTGAAGGTCTGATAAAATACAAATGACTGTTATTAGGAGTACATGTGGCATTGGACATTTTGATTACACAAGGGTGAATTACAGAAGGAAAAACTTTTAAAAAAGACTCTGATTTGAGAAATTATGGGTTAGAAATTTCAGTGTTCAGGTAATATATGTTTAGGATAATGGTTGAAAGTAAAGAAAATTCTTCTAAATAGTTTTGTTGCAACTGTTATTACCTTTTTATTGATTTTTATAATATTTAATCTAATATCTACTATATATTTTCTTTTTTCTTATGTATATTGTTGATTTATTTTATTTTTTTCCCATTCATTTTTTTAAATTTTTTTTTATTTCATACTTTTTCATGTACATTTTAAGATAAGTGTGCCTTAAGTGGCCTTTTACACAGAGAATGTAAATTTTATCTAATAATAATAATAATAATAATAATAATAATAATAATAATAATAATAATAATGATAATATCTTAGATTTATATAGCTCCTTTCACGATACCCAAGGACTCTTTACACAGTTGAAATCAACTGTATATTCACATCAATATATGTTGGTGCTGAGAACCTGTTGTTTGAATATATCTTTTTTATTCATTAAGTCAATTTTTTACTTTACTTTCATTCTTGTATATGAATAATTTGTTCTTCAATATACTTTTACATCTTGTCATTTGTTATCATAAGAATATGTAACTCTATTTGTTATGGTTTAGGTTGCTGTAGAAATGTTTATTCTCAATAAAAAGCATGATTGAAAAACAAAAGAAATTTCAGAGCTTGCAGACCGCTAGCACTGAAAAAAAAGGAACATTGCAAGGTCTTACTTCAGAAGAGACCTTGAACAAACACTCCTGCCAGTTAGACAGGCGGACTACAGAGTCATTAAGTACTCTCTGAAAGGCACATGGCATCCTTATGCCAACACCTCAGATAGCACAGTCGGTGTGTTTGATGGATTCAGAGAAAAAGCATATTAACAACTGATTTTTATGTTTATACAGCAAGAATCCATCCACCTACCTGAAACCAAGTACTCTTATACATTAGCACATAAATACTGTGTATCTCCAAGTGAATATACAAGTTTGTGAAAAGACATAACACAAACACCAGTGTCAAACCAAAACTATGGCAGTTTCTTTTTTTTGTCAGAGTACACTTATAAAAACAAAACAAAACAATAAAAACCCTCTTAACCTAGGACAAATCAACACAATGCTCTCCAGCCGCTTTCACACCACATGAAGTCACTTATATATTATTACATAAATTCCTGACCTTACCGGGAGACTCCAGTGAAATATACAAGTAGCATTTACATTATTGCCGCCAGTGTTATTTTATCAGGCTTTTAAGAATTGGTGGGCACAGACATGAAATATCTCAGGAGTTGTATTGTCATGCTTCAACTACTACCTGAGACTGGAAGAATTCATCAGCAGCCGAGATGATTATTTTATACAATAGTGAAAGAGAGATCAATATTTTTCATGATCTTCCACAAGTTCTGAATTAAATATCATTAAAAGACTTAATTAAATCTCATTATTTTCTCACCATCTGTGAGTATATAAGAGCCATGCAGTCTCAGCTCAAGGGAAAACAACTGTCATACCAGTTTGCTACTTAATGGAACTTGAAAGCACTCAATCAATAGCTATAAACCAATGACACGCTATAGTCAGTGTGAATATTACATCCTTGACTGTTTTAAGAAGTTGGGAACAGAGAGAGTAACAGTGTAATATAACAGAATTCTGACTCTTTCAGGAAAGAGAGAGTCCATGAAAATAAAGTTTGTGTGTGGGAGATTTGGAATAGCTAAATGATGACCAGAGACAAGATGCATGATGGAGTGACAGAAGAAGATAAATAAGGGACAATATGTGCTTTGGCTTTAATTCAGCCTCAATCCTGGTTTGGGTCTGATTGTGTGTGTGTGTGTGTGTGTGTGTGTGTGTGTGTGAGAGACAGACAGAGAGAGCAAGATAAAGAGATAGATAGCAAGATAGATAGATAGATAGATAGATAAATAGATAGATAGATAGATAAATAGATAGATAGATAGATAAATAGATAGATAGATAGATAGATAGATAGATAGATAGAGAGAGAGCGAGAGAGAGCAAAGCCAAAAGGAAGAAAATATATTAGGCAAGGCAGCCAAAATTCTAACTTTATTAGCATGATAAAAGCACAAACTGAACCAACAAATTTAACCACATCACACACGCACGCACGCACACACACACACACACACACACACACACACACACACACACACACACACACACACACACACACACACACACAGCAACAAGATAACAGCTACACACCTACAGACATAGACCCCATCACACCACTATACTGAACATCTCTTTAGGCTAGTTTAATAACAATTACCCTGATACACCTCTCTCAATACACATTGGGCTGAAGACTTGCTAGGTCTCTGTGTGTGTGTGCATGTGTCTTGAGGCTATACACCAGACCTCTAATGCTTTCTTGGCTCATGACGCCACCCCCGCCCTCTTTCTCTCTCACTCTCTGAAGAGGGCTGGCGAAATGTGGGAGGTTTCTGCCAGGACAGAGCACTGTGCACCTGCATCAAATCCACAAACCCCCTCCAGGCCTTCTCCAGCCTCCCCAAAGCTTACCAAGCTATGCCTCACACACACTCACCTCACACACATGCACAAGCAAACAAAATAAAACCATAAATGGTTAAACTTAAATAAGGATAAGCCACTGATTCCGAGACAGAAAGAGCATGAAGATAAACAGGAGAAATGCAAGTGTATGAACGAGAAAGATCTATTTAGCAAGGAAAGGCTAGTAACCAAGTACACAGAAGAACTACAGCATAGAAAGAGAGAAATGGGAGTTAAAATATGAAACAATTCACTTCACTTGTGAGACAGTAAACAAACACTGCAAACAACGTTTTGTGTTAGCCTTACAAGCATTCCTGGAAAAAGCTTGTACCTACAAAACAGGGTTTCCATGAATAGAGAATGGTGCTCTGTCTATCCTCAGATCGAACTACACATTCAGTTTTGTTTTTGTGTATGCTGAGGTCACAGAACTTGCTCTGTTATACAAGAACTTTCAAGAAGTTTCATGGAGTGGAAGAAAGAATGGCAAGCATGCGAAGGTTAGCGTAGGACACGCCGCAGCAGCAGTGGGATAGCAGAGGTGTCTCAACATTTGTTTACACAAGTCTTTTTCAGTGTTGGTACAGGTTTGGTCTCCAGTGGCAGCTCTGATAACCAATTCGAAAACATTCTCAGGGCACTTCTAGACATGTACAAGGGAAAACGCAACTGGTTTTCAGCATGTTATCGATCCATTATTTGTTATCCATCTTTTCTTTTTTATCAGCACTGCATTTGATTTTTCCAAAAAAGTCACTAAACCTAACAGTTTATAACTTTGAATTATGAAGTGTTTCTTTAAAAATGTATAAAATTGTTGAGACACTACAGCTGCAATGAAAAGACAGAGTTTAACAAAAAGAGTACATAAAGAAAAGAGAGGGAAGGGGACATGATGTGAGTGAGCAGAGGCTGTATCACAGAATCAGGAGTTGTTACCTACAGCTGATTTATGTTTTCATTTTTGCAGCATGGAGATCGTTATAGCAATGTGCTCTGGTCCTGCTTGACAATACACAGATTCTGAATCTATGAATACGCGACCTATAGTGCGTCTGCACAGTTACGCAAAATCAGACACATACACACTTGATTGCATCATTAATTTCAGCTATCCTATGGAAAAACACAGTCTATTCTGGCACCAGTGTGACAGATCTAGTTTGTCAAAGGAGATAGATACATGTCTCTATTACACACAAACACAACACACACAAGCATGTAACAGTAGCCTGTAGGCTGTTAAGTATCTCAGATGCTGGAATGAGCCACATCAAAATAGAGAAATAGCAGAAAACACAGAATGAAAGCCTCTGAAGCATCAGTTACTAAAATACATGACACACACAGATGGAGACATTATCACACAAAAGAGAAATATACATTTATTTGATCATGTACAAAATGATCACTTAAAGCAAAAATTGTAAAGTGTCATGGAGAAAATATTTTGACAGAATCTAACTAAGGAGTTCTACATTAAATCTGTAGGTGGAACTTTGCAAAATGTAAACAGAGTGCAATATTCAATCATATTCATATGATGTTCGTCATTATTTCAAGTTCTCCTGCATCAGTTACTATAAGTAAACTGAGTAAAACACATTAACTAGAAAAATACTTGATATTGTGAATGCACACAACCTAAATGCAATATCACCCTGCCTGGCCAAAAAAAAAAAAAAAAGAAAAAGAAAAAAAAGGACAGAAACAAAAAAATGTATGTGTGTTACCTTTCATTTTGGAAGAAATTGTTGGCATTATAACTTTCTGAAAACTACAAATATGTTATATTTGCTTTTTTTATACATGTCGTATTTACACTTCTTAAGTGACATAATATATGACCTGACTTTGGTGGAGTACATGGCGTGTAACCTAGCAAGACATCTGCTTAGCTGCAGAGTGCAGACCATTGACAACCAAACCACAACAAACAACAACACCATTTGTGTTTCAGAGAGTCAATTTTCAGCTTTTTAGGCTTCAAATGTGTGTTTTGTAGGGAGCTATTAGTTTTTTTTCAGTCAGTTTTTTAGGTTCTAATCCTAGGTGTTTTATAACAACCCTTCTGTGTTTTAACATCTCATGTTATATAGACTCCAATTGTGGGTGTTTTGTAGCAAACTTTCAGTGTGTTTCAAGCTGATTTTTAGGCTCGAATAGTGTGTGATTGTAGCGATCCGGCTTTGTTTTTCCATTGGTTTTTCGTTGTTTTTGTGCTTATACCTAACCACAGCATTGTTGAAATGTGAAGTTTCAAAGTATTCACTACATAATAATATGCAAATGGAACATATCTGTGGTTTTCAGAAACGTTAAATGCCAATATGTTTTTCTGCTGATTGCGCTGGACATAGTGCAGATCTTGCCTTCTGACAGAACATGTAACTAATGCCCTTTGGCCTAAACTAGTTTTTCTTCTGATGCCAGGCTCTATACTGTTAAGCACTGGTGATGTATTTCTTTCCTCCACTGGAATGGTTAAATTTGTTATCATATCACACATAGCCACAGTTATTGTAAATTGTAAATACATTTTTATGCTTTCATTTATTCATTAACTGAGATGCTTGTCTGTGTGTGTGTGTGTGTGTGTGTGTGTGTGTGTGTGTGTGTGGTGGGGGTGGGGGGGTGGAGAGATCAAGCCCTTGGCATTACAGCGTCTGTGTGTCTGAATTTGTGTGTGTTGGCAACTGCAGCATCAATCAGAGCTCAGCTGTGATTGTCAGGCTGATTGTCCGTTATGTCCCTTTGGGCCTGGAGGCCTTGGTGTGTGTAATTCATGTGCGTATGTGTGAGTAAGAGAGAGAGAGAGAGAGGAAGAGAGCATAAGAAAATGCATGTGTAATGCACACATGTATACATCCACATTAATCTATAATTGCAGCTGAAACTAATGCCTTGGCAATAGCAGTATGATTATGATTATCACTGGAGGCCACACCTGAAGACACAACAAATCATACATGCATAGGAAGGCCTATCTCGTGAATGCGCCTGATTGCTGTTCAAGGCTAGCCCTCCAGTCCTCCTATTAGAATGAGAGAAATGTATGTATGTGTTTTGATAAGGGAGAAAAAAACATGAGCTGCAAGGCCATCCTGGTGGCTCTGTGGGATAAGGCGAGGATCATGTACTCCTAATGCCTGATTGGGTTAAAAGCCGGCTCATGACCTTTGATGCATGCACTATCTCCGTCTCCTTGCTTCCCTTTTTCTTACTTTTAGCAAATGTGCAAATCCAAGTATAAAGGTGATAAAAGTGATTGGAAATTTGGCTGTAAAACTGATAAGACCCAGAGAATTGTGTGCGTGATGCCAAAAGGGGAAGAGAGGGAGAAGAAAGCTGCAGTCTGTCAATGTAACAGATTACAGCTGCTTTTCTGAGTGTAAAAGGTGGTAGAATTTCTAACAAACAAGTAATGTGATATTTAAATATCATGGTGAAAAGTAACTTAACTATAACCTAAGCTCAACCAAAAGTTAAGTTAGCCTAAAAATGTATAAATGTCCTTGATTTTTTTCAGCCCTCATCCCAATCAGAGTCCCATTATATTAGATATCTTGACTATTGATTTAGTATGTATCTGAAAAATTAAATAACTGTAGCCCACTAAATCTGACGCGCTTTATTTTTCACTGGCTAATTAAGGTCTCAGATCAACTCTTAAAACTGAAGTGACGTTAGTAAATAGAGAGGAGATCTACAAAAAAAAAAACCACTCATGGTTGGAAAGTGGTAAGTGGGGTTTCCCTCCCCTTATAACAAGCTCAGGTCAAGTGCAGACAACATACTACAAGAGGCAAACAAACCAAACACCAGAATTTAATTTTGTGTCTTAATATCAAGTTACTCAAGGAATTAACAATTAGCAACAGCTCATATGAAACTGGCTACTTAATATACATGTCTATCATGCAAAACATTTTTAAATTCTAAATAGCACCCTGTAAAGCTTTACTGTACAGGTAAACTGCACAAATAAGAACATGGGTTTCTAAATAGGTTTGCTCTGTTTACTTGTTGCATTTCCCATCTTTAACATTACTGTAACATTCTTCTCAGCTGAACAAGAACTAAAATGAGTTCAGTTCATGTCAACTAATGTCAAGGAAGCCCTTATTGACTATTAATGTATACCACATACCATTCCCTTTCTCTCGCTGCACTGTCAGGGAGTTTAAGTGTTCTGTGAGTGTTTGCTCCTGGACACTCTACATTTCTGATTGTCTTCATGGGCTAAGGATTCTGTGTCAGTGCGTATTTATGTGTGCGTGTGTGTGTGTGTGTGTGTGTGTGTGTGTGTGTGTGTGTGTGTGTGTGTGTGTGTGTGTGTGCGCGTGTGTGTGCACGTGTGCATGGCTCTGTGTGCTTGCGTCCTTTTCATCTGTCCCACTGATGGGACATTCTGAAGTGGAGCAATGATGGACTATCAAGTATCAACTCTGTTGCTTTTTCTCTCAGACTCGCTCAGGTACCCAAGGACAAGAAAACAACAGAAAAACCAAGGACATATAGAAAGGACGGAAAATAAGGTGGATTTGATTTTCTTTATGCATTTGATTTCTTCTTGTCTCCTTTTGTACTTTTGCTTTATTTGACATTAAGCACAGGTGAGTGACAGGAAAGTCTTCGATGCAGGAGGGGAAAGACATGAGAAAGTGTTGTAATTAGCTTTCATACAGACAAAACTGCAATAAAGTGACCAGGAACATACAAGCCCTTTCAGGATGTGAAGATAAGATCATTGTAAATACCTTTTAAGAACATCTAAAAAATTACTTTTATTGTGCTTTTATTATTGCTTTTGAGTTTCTTCCTTAAACACTAAATAAGATTTCATATTGTCTGATTTCTTATTGTTTGAATTAGAACATGGTTGTGACTAAAACATGTGTCAGTGAACATTGGTACACCAGTTGCCTGACATTGCCAGATCAAATCACAAATGTGATTTAGCCTAAAACCTCTCAGTTGATATTTAGTTTCCAAGGGGTGCTAGTAACCAAAATGCCTCTGGACACAACCTGAATAGACCTACAACCTATCAGGGCAATGAAACATGTGACATAGTGCTGAGCAATGGACAAAAGCAGAGAGTACAGCATGAAGAGATAAGGTGTGATAGTATAGCATTAATACATCTGGACGACTGGCGCCACTTATTTCATTAGAACTTGAACATACTACTTCAACAGATGCAGCCATCTTGGTTGTTTTCGAAAATGCCTCAACAGGGTGCACAAGTTAAAAACTACATTATCATATATTTTGCATAAAGATGTAAGTCATCATTTTAAAACACTCCCTACATCAGAAAAATGGTTGTGACTGGCCCAACTCGGGTTGGCTGGAAATCTGTCTGACTGGGAGGGGGGCCAGACGCATTTGCCAGAGCAGATAAAACATGAGCTCAAAGGTATGTCCAAATCCAAGATACCAGACCACTACTATCTTTTTATCCCTCACTAACAACAATTTCTGGTTAGTATAGCATGGGAAGATTCACACTTAAGTGTGGTAGCACAAAAAAAAAAAAAAAAAAATCAAAAAAAAGTGAAACAAATATGTGAACAAGTAAACATGCTCTATTCACTCCAGGGAAAAATAAGAGCTATAGTTGGAAAAGTAGTAGGAATTCGGACATCATGGTACATAGTCGCTCTGTGGATGGTTTGGCTATATGGGACAAAAAGAGGAGACGGAATGAGAAAATGCTGACAGATCTTGATGCAAGAAAGGGGCAGCGATGAAATGTTAAATTCCTATAGGGACAAGAGTGCAGAAAGAAAAGTACTAGGAGAGTTAACTTTGCAAAGCCTTGGGCTATTACTGCTATAGACACAATGCAGCATGGAAAGAACACTGGGTTGGAAAGTGCTGACAGTACAGATCATGTGTATATGAAAGGTCACACAGCAAGGGAAGCATGAAATCCACAGAATATAGTTCCCTATAGGGAGACGGCGAACTTGAGGTGACAAAAAATATGTATGTATACTGAAAGTTAAGTCACCCAAAAGGCATTCTGGCCATTCTAGCAAGTTTAGCCACATGTTGTATGGACGCCGGTGCCATGTACCAAATACGCGAAAGCTCCTTCATTCAATATGAAGTCTCAACCATCTTCCATCTCCCTTTGACCAGGCTTCTGTCATTTGTTCTTACGTATAACCATAAAAAGTAATGCAGCACAATTTATATATTACACACACAATAATAGGCGAGTAATTCATGTCAGACCCATTAGGAAGGTTGTGATCACATGACCATATGCTGATGTAAGTAAAGAAAGAAGTAGTATAAAGAGTGTATGGTGGAGGTGGAGGTGGTGGATGGGTCAAACAAACTCAGGACTTAACCCCAGGAGACCGGTTTTCGGAGCAGCTGGAAGCCACGTGAACTTTGAGTTATTTTATTTATGTTGTCGCCATGTTTCTTTTTCTTAAATCTAACCTACGTAACCATACTTGCCTTAAACTGAGCTATGTAACTTCACATTAAGTATCTAACTTTAATTTAGGTACAGAATGTAACAATGCCATTCCTGGCGCACTAATTAATTAGATATCATACGAAGCATCACATAACCACTTGATATGCACATTTTTCCCACATTAGACTTGCTTTAATTTCTCTCATAACACTTTTTTCATTACTTTATTTTACATTTTTCTTTGGTTTTGTCTCCTTTTCTTAATTAAGTTTTTCCTCTGTCCTTTGGATCTATTGTGTGGTGCTATATAAATCATGTTGAGTTAAGAGTTGAGCAAAGGTATTATTTCACATATCATATAAAGCGTAGTTCAATATCTTTAGACAACTGTCACTCACATTCTACACTCCTGTCAATGAGTCTGTCCTACTCTACCATAAAAGTAAAGACATCCCAAAACTAACCCTGAATTCTGATGTTGCCAGCCAGGATGCAATATCACAATGCATCATAACTATGTGAAGAAATTACTATGAACCCAAAACATGTAACAAGCTTCGATCTGTATTTTAAAACATACATTGGATTATTAATCCTACTCTAAAAAATAAATCTTTTTCCACTGCACTTTTCACTTCAATGAGAGTATGGCACACATTGCATTAATCTTGCAAATGCAAATGCAAATGCAAATGCAAATGCATCCAAACAGCTTGATCACTTTTATTAGGGATTTAAAGCCATCACAGTCTACAGGTGGCAACAGAATATAACTACACTGCTTAAGTGGTGCCATGTTGAGGTTAAGCGCTATGCATCTTTAACTCAACCTTTACAGTACCTATGCATCGTAGCTTGAGTACCCTCTACTGTGGAGGTTGCAGAATGATTACAGCATGTCACTAACGTGTTTACATGAGTGATATAGACTTTGAGTGGACAGAGCAAATGCAGAGATGAATATAGTGTGTCTCTTTACTCGCCATAGGGTCTGAGAGAGTTGATTAACCAACACTGATGTGTGTGTGCTTATTAGCCAGTGTGTGGTCAATGTGTGAGTATAGCATGAGGTGATGGCTGAAGTACGAATCTATTTAAGTGACAGAGAGATGAAGAATGTGACAGGATGGCGGGAAAACATGTATGCACATAATAATGCACATGCAGAGAATGGTAGAAAACAGCACCCAAATAGGAAGGTTTACAGAGGGTGTTAAAGGGATCAAAACATAAAGAATAATCTGCTGTCATGATTATATAAATTTGTTAAACAGAAATCCCACTCTTTCTAGGTTGAGAGGAAATTAATGTATTGTGGCTGTTTGGTGGCCACAGGCTCAATAAGCGCTGACAAACCTACGCTGATGTGAGCATGCTTACCAGCCAATGTATGGACAAAGTGCAGACTACAGCACGATATGCAGGCTTTCGTATGGATGTATGTGTGTGTCAAATATACAGAAAATGGATTTGGACAGTTGGAGAGAATGCAGTAACATATTATGTCTCCTATTGGTGTAATCGACATAGAAAGAAAGACAGAGAGGGGCTATAGGCGCTGCAGACCACGCACAGGGCTGCTTCACAGATTCTAACTTGATCAACTTCAGCTTAAAACATGCTCTGGCACGACACTCATGATTTTCTTCTTTAATATAAACTAGCAGTTGGTCTTATCATTTTATTTATATACAGCATGCATAGATTGAAAATAACTGACAGGGCCTGTGTGTTTTTACTTTATCCTAAATCAAGTGTGTATGCATATGTAATAGACTTTCAAGTAAAATTAAGGGGAGAGAAAAAAAATTGAAACAACAAGGTTGGGTACTGAACTTGATACTTTCAAGGGTACTGACTTAATTATGTTTGTGCTACAGAGTACCAATTCCCATGAAATTTTCAGTGCCTACAAAAGAGTGCACTTGGGTGAGAATGGCAGTATCAGACAGGATGCAGAGGCACCACAAAGCACACTGAAGCCGGGAAGCCTCGTCTGTAACTCCATGGCTTGCTTTCCTGTGTTTTGTGGCAGAGACAACGGAGCTCAGCGGAGCTGCTGGTTTCAGACAGGAGGCAGAGGCGCCACAAAGTAACCCGAAGCCAGGAAGCCTGCCGCGGAGTTCCGTCAGCTTCCCAGCGAGCCAAAATTATCATTACAGTGCCGATACTTTCAGTTTATTTGGTCTGTTTTCTTTCTTTCTTTTTTTTCAGACAAGCAGGCACAAACACAAACACAAGCAGACAGATAGACTTCACTTGTTGACAAATCACTTGTTTACTGCAGCCTGTTCAAAAATGACATTTTTGGTATTAGCCCACAGGAAGGTTAAATTGAGGTACCACTGGTTAACAGTACCAAATTCGAGGTACCAGTAATAATTTAAATATGAACGGTACCCTACCCAAGTAACAATCATCTTTACTCAATAAATCAAACAAAACTCCATATTTACTTCCTCATGTTTCTCTAGCTTGCATCTAATTCATCCAATTTAAACTATCAATCTTCATCAGTCATCAAAGGCATACAGGAACACCAGGTCCTGCGATAGCCAATCAACAAACAGAAAGAAATCAACTGTATTTTCTCACTTTATCCCTTTTTCCTTTTTTTTTTTTTTTATCTTTTCCTTTCAGTCTACCCATCTTCTCCTACACCGATGAAAACATGAGTGATCAGTGATCATTTAAATATCTAAAAAAGTCAAAGAAAAAAAAATCAAAACAGACAAGTTAAAATCATCATCAGTAAAAGTCAGATTGGCTTCAGCAAGATGAGGCGTGAATGAGTGAAAGGCTCACAAAGGGGGCGATATTAGCACTTCAATGGTGTTGATTGATTTATGGTGGACGTGCACGCGCGCTCATGCTCTCTCACTCACACACACATACACAAACACACGCAGACATAATGAACATTAATCAAAGGGTGCAGGTAGTAATCAGACAGAGCTTTAAGAGTCTCGCCTGCTCATGCACAGCTGTGCCATTCAAACCAACAGTCATCACAAGCAGACAAAAAGCTCAATCCCTCAGCGTTCACTCAAGACCAGTGAAGCTCACATGCAGCTAAAACATGACACACTGGCAAAAGCAATCTTATTTATGGTTTGTCTTAAACCACTTCAAAAATACATGCTTAGTATGTTGCAATAAGTGTCAAATGGTTTTGGCACAAGTGCTACTGTGAGCTCAGTCTTTTAATGGTTGTTGTGATGTGTGGACTAACAGCAGGATTAAGTAAATAAAGTGGCTTCCATAGGTATTGACACTATAGAAAAGAATCAGTATCCCACAGTGTTTAAGACAACATCATATACCAAATACACATCAAAGAGTGAGTGGTGTGAGTGTAGATGGGGGGAAGGGGGGCATGTTGGCAGACCGAGCCAGCTCTTATTGTGAGCTAATGGCATAAATGCAAATGAGGGGCCAATCTAAACGGCTTTAACGTCATTTGAATACGCATTATACAAGCCGGTGTTTTTGTGTGTACACAATCATTAATGTGACTCTGCATTTGTTCATGAATGTGTCCGTGATGTTTGACTTTGTGCACTACCTCTGCCACTGACTTTGCCTCCCTGAACGTCTGTGCACTTTTGAATGGCCGATTTTGCATATGGTAAGCTCCGATCTGCTGTCTGAACAAACAGGAATGCTGCGACCAATATGCCAGGCCTTTATGTCTGTGTTCCAAATCTGCTGTTTAAATACTGTGAGGGAGCTTTTCAAATGGCAGGTAAAGAGGGAAGGGTTTCATAGAGTGTGTGTGTGTGTGTGTGTGTGTGTGTGTGTGTGTGCGCGTGCATTTGTTAACTGTGAGTGTGTGCATGTGTGCAAACGTATTTGTGTGCAACACAGAAAAAGTGATTACTTCAGTGTGTGTCTGTTGTTACTGTGTGTGTTTGTGTTGCAGCAGATGCCAGGCCCTTGGGTGGCATATGGCTGAGTGGCAAGGCTATCAAACGGCCAATGCTGTGTGTGTGTGTGTGTGTGTGTGTGTGTGTGTGTGTGTGTGTGTGTGTGTGTGTGTGCATGCGCGCGCACGTTTGTGTGTGTCCATATGTGTGACAAGCCACACGGCTGGGGCTTGAGTAGGATTTGAACGTTCATCCAAAATTAGACCCTCTGTATTCATCACTTCCCACAAACACACACACACACCCAAGCACCTCTATGTTTGGCACAGAGGGCTCTGCTAATTTGTACACAGAGCAGATGCTTGGAGCTACTGTACTCATTAACACAAACCCAAAACACACACATGCACACAAATGTACCAACAAGCATACGCAATACCAGGAACACTCACCTGAATTACAAAGAGATTCGCACATAACAATTAGTGCACTAAAAACATTCACAAATACGCTTGTGTTTCAGCATGAAGCAATAGTGCCTTGCAACTGCAAGAATGGCAGCTATTTCACTATTCTACACTTTATGAATGAATAAAGACATTTAAGCCACTACCATAGAAAAAAATAAAGCTGCATACTGTCCGGCTAAAATAAACTCATCTATCAAGGAAATACAGTTGGCTTCGTGCTGCTTTGAGGGAAGGGTCTGATAAGAGTTGCACAGAATCTACATTGAGATGGCTGATGTTGCATTGAAAGTGACAAGAAAATGTGTATTTATTTCAAAGATCACATAAGTATTTATTAAACATTATCAGACATTTGGAACAGCAAAAAAAAAAAGTGTCATCATCTGTCACTCCATCCCTTGTGCTGCAGAAATGATGTCAATATTTACACAACAGCTAGACCAAATTTCATCGCACTGGGAACAAATTCTTTATAACAGTATTTTTGTTTGAGGCTAATTACTGCTGTTTTTTCTTGAATAGCAATGCATGCACTTAATGTAGCTATCATTATTTCATGAATTTTTTTATTGTAAACTCATTCTTTTCTGAGAGTTAAAAAAAACTCACTGTACATTTAAAGATGTTTTTAGACTTGTAATGGAGCAATGGAATCTTTTTGGATTCAAAACTACTCTTTATCTGTGCAAATGGTAAAAGAAGACAGTAAAAACAACATATTAAGTAGAGAGCACAATTTGCAATGATGACAAAACATGGACTTTGGGTTGCATCAAGGAGGGGTCACAGTTAATGTGTTGGTCCAGTCTGAAACACTACAAAACACTACTACAAAAAGGAGAGATGATTACCTTTACATTATGCATTTATTGCTCATTATTCCTCTCAAAAGGTTGACAGTTAAAGCTGTAGCTGTGAATATGTCTTTTTCTCGGACTACAGCTGCAATTGTGGTTGCATCTAAGATGGTGTGGATGGCTACAGTAGCTGTGGTGTGACCACTCCACTAGTTATCTAAATGCAATGATGCACCTGCGCTAGCCAGAGCTGAGGGTGTGTCCACCTGCGTCATGGCCACAGCTATGGCAGCAGTCTACTACATAATACACAATACTTTATCACTATACAACTAAGCCTACTTTTCTATGTATCAGAGGGTATGCAAAATTTAGTGTGAGGTTATGCAAAAGAATTTTAGAGAGAAATTTCCACTGTGACCTTTCCAGGGTTCCCTAGACACAGAGTAGTATCCCTGTCTGACAAGTTTAACAAGAGAGACTTATAATCAAATTGCTCTCTTTATAATATATAGAGAGATGTGTGTGCATGACTGACGTTCAGATATATTGCAGTTTAAAACAATATCAATGACCTTTTAATGCCTTGAAGGGCTTGTGTTGTGACCTTGCACGTCTGAACACATCCATATTTGCCTCTACTCATATCTACTAATAGGCACTGGATAAAAAACATATCAACTGGCATATTGGCCCGTGGTGAACTTGATACATAAACAAGCCTGCTGTATGTACCCAATAAAAAGCCTATGGCAGTTTTGCCAACTGCATACTCTAGCCTGCTAATGGGCACACACTGTCATGCTCTAATGTCAACAGGCATTTACCCATAAACAGGTCAAAGCAAGTGAAAATTATTCCATACTACATTAGATAATAAACAGCCAATGTCCTCCACAAGTCCTCCACAGAGTTCTCAATTTGATCCATACTTGCCAGCAAAGGTTATTGACTCATATATGGTACATTAGATACATAAACAACTTGTGTCCTCAATAAAGGCCCGAGGCCTTCCATGCACCACTCTGCAAAGTGTTATGTACTCATGAAATAAGCTATCATATCACATCATTTTCTAGCAAGCTAGTGCAGCCACTGAATGACTTTTGACTTTTTGTAAGGCCTGAAAACAAATAATAAAAATCAAGTTGCGTGAACACACACAACACATTGTGTGTACTGTTAGAGCCTGAAGCACAGCTGTACAAGGCCTATCAGGTACAATTTGAGTGTAGGCAGTGTTCTGGGCCAAAAGGCAAATATGAATTAAAATGGATCATATGCCTCTCATATATACAATAACAAACTACTCACAAACACGTAAAAGATTTTTTTACTGTATGTTAAGCTACTTTTCTAAAAGTGAAAACAATATAACAATGCAAACACTGAGCAGAACTGGAAATGGCTGACTCAATAAAGCAGTGGGATACAAGAAAACAAAAACATTTTAATGTTGGAATGGAGTAAACAATTTATATGTGTTTGCTGATACACAGCCAGGTATATCAAAATATATAGAACATACATAGATCTTTAATGTTACACAGGGGAACCAGCAGTGTATATGGTAAAGTACAAATAGTACACAAAAGTGGGACAAAAGTGCAACAGCAGTTCAGCCACAACACAGCAACGGTTGAATTTCACACACGGCTACGTCTTCATATATGATACATTAAAGAAATGAGCCACACATCCCCAACAAAAGCCTTAAGCACTGGTTGTCAATACACTCCTTGCAAACTGAGGTTATTCACATTTTATAAGCGCTCCATTGGATACACAAACTGGGAGAAGCCCGAAAGCACAGTCAGCGACTCTACAAATAAAGTTCATTCACATTATCTACTTAACAACATAAGCCAAACACAACTGACAATTTACCCCACAGTTATTAAATAACTATGCCCTTAATACTTAAATGTAATTCTCATACAGCTGGTGCCAGATGTGTCTTATCAGAGGACACATAGTTATTCTATAGTCTATACTGTTACTGCCGATGGGGAATTAAATGCACTGGTTGTGTCTTAGCTTAACAGTAGCTTGAGGACTTGTTGTCACTACATGTGTTGTCCTGATGAAAAAACACTCTCCAACAATGTGATTACAATGTGGCCTTGCAGTGACTTGTACACACACCGCCTCAGAGTACGGCAGTCAAAATGCACTAAATACACACACACACATGCACGTGGAAGGGCATGCCTATGTGTCGAAGGCATATCAGCCACACACACAGTGTTACAGACCCCCCCCCCCACACACACACACACACACGCACACACACTAAACCCAAAAACAGAGGGGGTGAAAAGACACAAATTCAAGAGCAGAAACAGGAGATGCAAACACATCTCCAGATACGCACACACAAAGAGCTGTAGGGATACTCTGACTTAATTTGTTTATGCTGGAGTTCCTGGAAAAGATTGTGCTCAAGGCAGCGCATCACTTCTGCATGAGAGGAGATGACTGGAACTGGTCTGCCTCGCTCTTTATTTCTGTCTCTTCTCTCTTTCGTTTTGTCACTCTCCATCTATGACAGGCTTTCACACAGGGCCTGCTTCCTACATCAACTGTGGCCTCTGTTTATCGCTCTCCCTTTTATTTTACATCGCTCTATTCTCTGGCCCTCTTGACAAATGAGCCATTAAATCTCTGAGGAAATGCAAGAGGCAGGGAGGACAAACATACACACAGACATGTCTTAAGTTATACAGATACTGTATGTATAAATAAAAGTGAATTATATATGGGAATTGAGGCCAAATGCCACGGGAATAACCAGCATACCAACAGATTCAGCAATGTTACAGCTGCAACACACACACAGGTTGGGTCAAAAAGAGGTCACTGGAGCATTACGAGGAGTCACCATGTCCCACGGGATTGTGGGTCTGAGAAAACCTGTTAAAGCAAGACATTCTCCAGTCTGCTATGAGTGCACATAATATACTGTATGTATGTGTGTGTTATAATAAATTCTAAAAGGAAAGCTTTCAACTTACCCTGTTTTTTTCTTTCATTTTACAGTTATATAATTCTTTATTAGTTGATTCTGTTCAAAGGAGGCCATTGTCGTTTTCTGCCTCTTCATATAGTCTCCATATGCATGTAACATACTATCATAAACTGAATTTATAAATGTTCATATTTCTGTTACTGTTCTATGCAGGGTTTTTCCTGCATATTAATTTCCACAAAAAACACTTAAAATGGTCAATGTCGGCAAAAACTCAAACGCAATATTATCATTCCACATCTTCATCATCTTTTTTTTTTTAATGTATTGACCGAAGTTGTCCATCGTGGCGCTGTCGCGGTTGCCTACTATCCGCATCATAAACTGGAAGGAGAGGAGGAAAATAAACTTCACCACCTCCTACGCTCCAGTAAAATTTTATTGTCCTCAGAGAGATTTCCTCCAGTCTAAGGAGCGTCGCTGTCAGGCATAGTCCTGATAAATAAAAACAATAAATTTATCAGGTCTGAAAATATTGCTGCTCAGACTCAAGGAATGGGAGGGTCCGTGTGCTAATAGGAGCAGCAGAGTGCAGGAGGAGATGAGGAGGAGTCCAGGCAAGGAACAGAAGAATGTTATTTATATAAATTGCACAAACGATAAAGAAAATGTGATCCTTTTAACCTATTTCGGCTAAAGGGGGTCATAATGACCATACAGCTTTTGCTGCGGTTAAAGTGGCAGCTACATCTTGGTTGCTAGGCAACTATCATTGTCTCTGTCAAAAGTAAAACTTCAAGAGCCACCGCAAAAATTTCATCCTCATGGGAAAGTGATTCTTAAGATATTCTAAGGAGGAAGAGAAAATGCCAACCTTCATTAGAGACGGATCATCCAGATCCGCTCCCGGCTGACACTGAGCTCTGCTCCACTGCGCTGCTGTGAGGGACAAACAGTAGGGGAGACTGGGGATAGACACTGTCTATGTCAGTGTCCATAACAGGCTAAAAATGTATACCTGAAACTGTGGTTAATTGGCATGAATTTAACATGTTATGAAAATAATCAGTCACAAAATTTTCACTGTGGCACCTACCACCACAGCCTATTTGAAGCCAGGAAAAACGTGTTGTTATTAAATGTTATTATTATTATTATTATTCATATGTACATGTATTGTTTTGTCATATTACTGTAATTTTATTGTTTTGTAAACACATCTATGGCATGTCTATTCTTCCTGAAATAGGGATCTCTCAGTTGCTTTTCCTGAGGTTTCAACCATTTTTTCCCACTGTTAAAGAGTTTTCTGGGGGGAGTTTTCCCCTGTCTGCTGTGAGGGTCCAAGGAAAGAGGGATGTCGTGCTGTATAGCCCTCTGAGACAAACTGTGATTTGAGATAATGGGGTTTATACTTGACTCTTCTCCTTTCCTCTTCTGTGTAAATACATGTATAAAATGTATATCTGCAAATTGTAGTGAGCCACTTTTTTTTTTAAATGTATCTGTTCTGATGCTTGCAGAACTATGTCAAAGGCAAACTTACTGATAACACAAAACCCAACTACACTGCTAAATCAGCAAATTTCCTGATTAAGCATAAAATATTTTTCAGCTTTTTAAAGTATAATTGTCCTTTCAAGGGAATGAAATTAATGCATTATTGCAGGTAAATATTACTTTGGTCTGCATTACAAAGTTGACCACACCAAATGTTGCAGATGTGCTATTTTTCCTCTCCTTTTCCCCTTATTTCTTTCTGTTACTCCAAATTTCAAATTTTACTTTCAAATTTCTAGTTTTCATTTCACCTGCAAAGCATACTGCGAATTTGCATTAAGTGCTCTACACGTTATGGAAATATCATAACATTTACTTGGAAAGACTTCAAATAAGAGGATAAGTTTAGGAACAGAAGCACGCACGCACACGCGCACACACACACACACACACACACACACACACACACACACACACACACACACACACACACACACACACACACACACAGGTGGCCATTAAGCATTTGATCCTCCCTGCTTTCTTTCAACAGAAGCATCATGTCATCAAGTTGTCTGACAAGCCCTTAGGGCACTGCTTCTCTCTTTCAAAGCCGGACTTATTTTAACAATATGACAGAAATACGCGTGACAGACAGAGACAGATGATAAAGAGACGTGAAAGACAGGCAAGCGAAAGAGACATAGAGAGAAAGCCCAGGTCATTTTAATTTAAAATGGGTGCGTGGGTCTGCTACGCTTCTGATAGTTGGTTTATGCAAATTATGTAAATGTATGTTAAATGACTATGCTAATTAGGTAAAGAGAGTAACCTGAGGGAGGAAAATGTTGAGTGAAGAAACTACAGTCCTGCTCTCAATGACCAGGTAATTCATTCAGTTACAGAGAAGGACCAGCCACTGCTGACCACTGAAGTTTTGGGAAGTTTAGTCAATAATTAAAATGAAGATTCTGGACTTTTTTTTTAAAAAGCTATGAGCAACAAGGCTCAATATAATTTTTTTCTCAGTTGTTAAACCACAGACATTCTCAGTGTGGCTTGACTCATGGCAGTTTTTCCACACCCTGAGCTGAAGCTCTGTTTGTGCTACAATGTGGACTACAGAATTTATTTTGTAGTGAAAAAAAAAATTGAAGGCTAAAATTCTTTTGCTGACAATGAACACAGGCGCAAACAACAGGATGTGTGAAAACCCATAAGAAAGGCAAAAAAGGCCCTTATCAATGCCTTGAAATTAGTTTGTTGATCATTTTCAGCCCTTTACCACCATTAAAGCTGCAGAATATGAACTAAACATTAATTTTTCCAAATGGTTTACTCTTTAAACTTTCCGGTGTACACATAGAATAAGAAAAGAAAAGAAATCAGACCAGTACACATGCTACAATAATTTAGCAAGATACAATTTCAATAATCAGATAATTGCCTTACTGTGGTTATAAAAGCACTATTAGTCTGACCCATCAAATGAGCGGCTGTGCCACAGAAACAGACAAATGGAGCAGAAGTTTGAGCCTTACCTGCACCCATTCACCTTGTTATTTGCTTTTTATAGGGCTAAAAAAACAAGCTGCTGTAATCAAAAGAAAGAGAAAATCTCTGATGCTCTTTTTACCCTGTTTAATGGGCTTAAAGTCCACTTTTTCACTGGCAAGACTTCAAACAACTTTAACTCGCTTCAACAAGTCTGGGCTCTCATATATCAACACTCACAGAGAGATGAGCAGCAGTGAAGGGCAAAGAAAGGAAGAAAGAAGAAAGAGATGAGCAAAGTGAGGATAACATAAGACAGCAAGAAATGAAACACTGGTAAAGATAGGAGACCGAAGTAGAGAATGTAAGTCTAGGTTTTTAATCAATCAAGACAACAAACTAAACTGTTTCATAGTTACCCAAAATGTACAGAAGAGATGTAAGAGGGTGTCACACTACTAAAAAATGTAAAAAGCACAGGGACCATGAGCTTCTCTCAATGGCTTACAGCAAAGTTCAACATCTGCTTTACACTACACACTGTACTGTATATCCTGTGTCTCTTTTCAACACAGCATGTGATTTGCAACATGGTGTCTGTATGTCTTCAACACAAGTGAACACCTTGTTCAAAGCATATGACATACAGTGGTGGTATACAGTGATGCAGTTCGACACAAAAACTGTGATGTCATTATAGGCTAATGTAACAGAATATAAACAAGGCGTGAAATGATAAACTACAAACATATACCCAACCAGTTGTTCTTGTTGTCTTGTAAAAAGCACTGGAAAGGGTTTCAAATATGCAGAGCACAAAGGTCTGCACAGTGTGAGCTCCAAATCAGTTTTTAACTTATGAAACTGTGCTCAGTTTGACTTAATCTTCCATGGTGTATAATATAATGTGAAATTTGTAGAGTCCAAAAAAGAATAGTGATAGTATTTTTGGTTGGTTCTGCTTTACATCTCTTCTTTAAGTGAGCGGAGATTGTTGGCTCTCAACGTGGTAGTGGCTGAGCCAGCAGCTAATGGTGCTGATGGCACAACAATGCTTACAACGGCAACGTTGTAAGCATTGTAAGCAAAGTTACAGCTTGGCCAAAGACGATATTTTACATCTTGCTCTGTCCTAAGCACAAGCCTCTGGTCAAAGTGTAGATACAAGCTACAAGTGTAGATACAAGGAAAAATATGTATTTCTGCTTTGGGGGTGAACTGCCCCTTTAATTTTTTTACTATCACATACTAACCTTTAATGAACTGATAATTACTGGCAAAAACAAAGTCAACACACAATTAAGTAGAAAAAAATGTTAAAGGTTTTTATCATCATCATTAGCAGTGTTTCACAACAAGAGCAGGTGGGGAATTCAGTCTCAACAGGAAACTATTATTGGTCCCAATAAGTCGTATCTTGATACCCATTTAATACAGTAAGCAAAAAGTTCCAGGTGAACGTTTCCACGTTGTATATCATTGTTTTCCCATAGCTGCTTTGCCACAGCTTCTCCATTCCTGCCGCACCTAACGATGCCTGTTAATTACAGCTATTTATTAGCCCCAAACAGCCAATTAACAGGCCTTCAAGCACAACAAGCAAACACACTAATCTATACGCAACACATTGAGAGATGACTCCACACAAGATTATAGAGAAAAATGAAAACCATGGCCACAGATGTGAATAGGTGTCAAAGTTGAAAAGAGTCTTTGTTTTCTTTATTTCAGTTTGATTCCATAAATATTCAGTTAATTGTTATTGTTTTTTCCTGAGGTTTGTTTGCTTTCTTTTGTCTCACTTTCTACCCTTCAGTGTGTGGAAGCTCTGGCTGTGTTTTTTTTCTCCTTTATTTTTCAGAGATTGTCTCCTTTATTCTAAAAATCTGTCCGGGGTGCTTTGAGAGAGCGGTGAGTAATGATGTTGGCCTGTTCATATCAGCACAGCTATGGTTGCAACATAAAATTGACAAAACAACACAGCCTTGGGCAGAAAACAAGCTGTTATAATCAGACAACTGTGCCAAAGGGAAATAAAAAAAAAAAACATCTGAACAATTAAAGGACAGAGGAATAGGTATTTTTTTAATGAGCAAATTTTTGGGTAAATATGGCTGGGAATTCTTTTATCATCAACAATACATATCAATTAAATTCTGACAAATTACATTGATGTCAAGAAAGCATCAACCAACCAGCATCTCAATCTTAAACATGGAAAATGTCATGTGTTTGAAATAAAATTAAAAAAAACCCAAAAAACGCACAATGATGTATTTGCTGAAAGTCATTAGTGATGTGTAGTTGTTAAAGTTATAACAATTAAAATCACTCCCTGAACAATCTGTTCTTATTCCTAGGGCATCAAACACCTCAGTGGTGCCTACATGCAACACACACAAAGCATGTGCCTGAATAAGACATACTGGACTTTAAACTAACTTCAATGTAATCTGCAGCAATGATGCATAAAGAGCAAAAAACAAACATAGGACCTTCACCCAGGTAACCAGTGTTTGTGTCCTGAGTGAAACACTGAGTTGTTTTTTTTTAAACTATGTTACATACAGTGCATACATCACATACCAGTCATTAACTTACTTAAGTTGGGTAAGAAAGTTATTTTTACCCAAACCACAATTTTTTTTATAAACCGAACCAAGTAGTTGTTGCTTAAACCCAATTTACTTTGAGTGACAAAACCTGTTTTCTGTGAACGTCTATGTTTAGTTTGAAAATATTCTATCCATGTAGTGACCAGAAGCAGGCACATGATCCATGAGTGCTCTAAACTGACGCTAGTGTCACAGTTTAAAGCGCAGGGGCCACAGACCGAGCTGCATTATTTGTGGAGTTTGGAGTGAGAACATGTTGCCTTTAAACTTACTCCCTTACTCACTTTGTCTTTCACTAAACAGTTAAAATCTGATATCCAACACGTACAGTATGTTGTTTTGACATTTTAAGCTCCAGCATGGTTGACTGCAGTTTTATGTTTGTGCCTAAATGTTGTTGTGTGCACATAAAGCTGGTTTATTGATTAGATGTCAACAAGAGATTTATAGATCTGCAGTGAAGTTATGGTTGGTGTATCTGGACCATTAAAACATTGCGGGCAGTGATGTTTTTTTTTGTTTTTTCTTTACATTGTAACTGACAGAGAAGTAGCTTACGTTGTGTCAGAATCGTATCGTTCTTATAGCACATCCTTTGGATCTTGAAACTGATTTAATAGCGATTTAAAAATAAAATATAAATTTAAAAAATATAAATTTGTCAATAAATACTAAAAAAACAGAACATTTTAGGGCAGAAAATGCTAAGTGACACCACTGAAAAATTTAAAGGGACCAGAGGAGGGGAATCTGAAAAAATATCAATTACAGTTATTTCTACATTAAGAAAGAAACAGCAGCAGCCTTTGCCCTACATACACACCTGCAGTACAGTGACATTTTGGTGAACCACAAATAAGCCTTTCGAGTACAAATCAATCGCATCACATCAAACATTGGCAGAGGGCTGAAAACAATGATTCAAGACGCTCAGAATCAAATTTCTGCTAACTATTTATGGATAAAAATAAATACTTTGCAAGTCTCTTAACGATGTCAGGATGAGACAACTCGGGAATTATCCTTGTCATATGAACACATACAAAGAACATAACGAGGCTAAAAAGTGCAATAAACACAGTTGCTGTCAATTTCTTTTTTTTTTTTACTGCCTTCATTTAAACTTTAAATTCTTTCTTCCTTACACACACACACACACACACACACACACACACACACACACACACACAGTCACATACACAGACACAATGCCTGCAGTCAGTTAATGTATCACTTTCGCCCCCCTGCTGTGCCCCAGTTTTTGTAACTCAGCTATAATGAGAATAAAGCCTTTACAGTAGTGATCCCACATTTGGCCCTATACACACAGCTCATTTACAGGGCCATGTGTGCAGTGTGTGTGTTTGCCTGTCTTATAATGTGTGTGTTTGTCCTGAGTGTTAAGTTACTATTCTCCAAGTCTTGCACCATGTGCACATGAGAAAGTAAGGCAGGAAATCAAAAATCTTGTTCACATAAAAAGTTACCATGGAACAAACAGCCATGCAGCTGATCAGTATTTTTGGTTTTGCTTGTGGTGCTCAAGAAATCAGGTTACAGAAAGCACAAAGAACAACTGCTCTTAGATTTTTTGCCATTATGATTTGGTGTTTTTGAAATCTATGTCCTATATTTAGCATATTATATCAGTCAAAAAATGATATAATGTACACTGACATAACCCCATATTTTTCATACATGATTAGAATTTGTGGTTAAAAGCAAAAATGATGTGAAGCCTTTATTTTTGGGAATCAATAGGCAGTGACAAAAAGTAAATTTCTACATAGATCCCCTGCTCTAATACATTTGTAACTGTTGTCCAATTTGGAACCTGCTCTTGAAAACCAAATCCTTATGTAAACACAATATATTCACATACACATTACGTGTTTTATTCTGGGCTCCTGGGTGTGCGTGTGCGAGAATGGGTGTGGTTAGTTGGTGATTGCTGACTTAACAGATAGAAGGCAGATGTGGGGTGAAAGGTCAGACTGATGTTATTAGCCTCTGGTGGTTTCCCACACAGATGGAGAGATAGAAAGGTCTACCAAACTCTGGCATTCAACCTCTTTATCTTGGGAAGAACAACAGTGTAGAGTTAAGAAGTCATGCAATGTCAGTGGCATTGAATAATGCTTGTCTCTGTTAAAATAAATAAATAAATAAATAAAAAAAACATTATATATATATATATACACACACACACACACACATACATACATACATACATATATATGTATGTATATACACCCATTTTTGGGAAACATGCATCATACAGAGTAGCATTTTGTACTTGTTCCTTTAACATTTTAAGACCTCTACAGTCATCATTTGACCAAAAAAGGGAGATTTGTTCTGAAGTTCCTTCAGACAAGTGAATAACCTGTAAACTTATATTGTTAGAGATAAAAGCTTTGCAGCTTCAAAGTAAAATCAATAAGAAAACACAAGATTTCAAACAGTGTTAACACGTAATTTACAACGGAAGATAAGCTCTCCACAGCTTGTTAAATGAGAAGCTAAAGTAGCTAACAAAGGAAGTGGTGTAGTTAGCATTTATCAAGGCAAAGTGAATTAATCCTACAGAGATTGGCTGAGTTAGTCCTCTGTCTTGACAAAGTGTGTGCGACTGTGAATGTGTGATGCTGTGATAAGCTGAGATTTAAATGGGAGGGGTAAATGCAGTCGCCTATCTTAAAAGACACATAACACTCACACACTTAATATGTCTTTCCTGTATATAGATCTCTCTGTCTTTCCCTGGTGTGTTTGGACTGAACATGGAATGAAACCAAGATGAGATGAGATCCCTTAACAGCATGGGAGTCAGGAAGGAAGGCAGAAAGAAAGAAAGTAAAGTCTAAACATGGTTTGTAGCCTGAAACCATGCATCTGAATTTCCATATAGATTGTCGTGGGTTTCGTTGAATCAGGCTTCTAATATTTCTAATGACAGGCTATGTTAGACAATCAGGCACAGACAAACAATTACGAGGGCGTATAGGCTGGCATACATGCATACATAAAAACACATATATTCCAACATTTGCATGCTCACACACGGTGAGGTTCAATGGCAGATGTTACATCGAATCACCTTTCACAGTCAAGCAAGCACATGCTTAATACTTGCACAGACAGGCACAAACGAAAGGACACACAGCTGTGATGATGCCGAACTGTCATAGCTAACTTCATCTGCTGTGGCCTTTATTATGGATTGTTGACGGCCCAACCAATCAGGGACTGGCAGGAACTATACTGAAAAGCAATAATCAGTGCTAATAAGGTTGTTCAAGCAGGTCTTAGTGCCATTTGGCCCAGGTTTACATTCACAAGCCCAACAGAAAAAATTAAAACAATCCCTCAATAAATACATTAACAAAGGAGAGAGAAGGCTCTAATGAGCATCATTCTGGAAAAGTTCGAAGAAGCGAAGTGAGAAAAACCTCAAACTCGTGTTTATATATATATATATATATATATAATGTATATAATTTTATAATTATTTAATTTTGTATGTGGCCTCAGCAATGTTTTAGGAGAATGAGAACTCTTGCCTTTTGTGAGGATCTGTTTGTTCCAGGTGCCAGTGTCAAGAAGGTTGATTCTGACAGCAGAGTGTTTTCTTGGCTGTCTGACACCTATTTACTTTGACAAACTGAAAGATTGTGTGCATCAACAGTGAGCACAGACACCCAACGTCTGTGTTAATTTACTGCTAAGTTAGTTGTGACACTATTTTTAGAGCATTAGAGCACTAATTGTATGCGTAAACCACTGTTGTTTTATAAACATTGTTTTCTCCTATTTTTGTTACGGCTGGCTTAGTCATTTTCTTTTGTTTGCTTGGGATAAGGCAGAACTCCAGGTAAAGATAGGTTGGCTGTGGTTATTATTTTAGCCTTTGGTTCACACTGAGGTCAAAGCTTTATGGTTTGTAAGAGATGTTACTATATCTACATGTTTAGCAATAAATTACTCATGTTTTCTTTTATATTTACTCCTGCTCTCTGTTTCAGTCTTTGTATGACACACACACCCCTAGACTGCCTCCCTAGCCAGATGTGTTCTTTATATGTTTAATCACTCCAGGGAGATAGGACTTTCAACACTTTCATTATATCATGTCAAAATTTCTGAAAAAAGACCGCAACTTCACTTTGGTTTCCTCATATAGACCCGTCTCTGTCTTTCCAGCTGAAACATAATTAATTATCAAAATTTGATCTAATCATCTTAAAACAATAACATTGCTCAAATTATACGCTGAGATCAGACCAGGTGTATTCCCAATGGACATATATATTTTAACATGAGAAGACTTTTCAATATTATGTATGATCCCACCTGTAACACGAAAGACTCAGTTGTAACTTCCCTTGATGATGAAAAGGCGTTTGACCAAATTGATTGGACCTATATGTTGTCTGTTTTAGACAGAGTTCTTTGCACTAAAATGTCAAAACAATAGAAAAATGGCTAAATCTCTTTACCTGATGTTGGATATATAAAAAGAGCCCTACTACCATTTTCACACTGCAGTCATTACCAGTTGGTCCAACTCCTGCTATTAGAAAGACGCCATACGATGAGTTTATTAATTGTACCCTATGTATGGTTGATTTATTGTAAAGAAGAGAGAGAATCCACTTCGCCAGCCAAGCAGCTGCAGAAAATAGAAGGTAATACATCCACAACAACACACCTTTCCAAATGAGCCTAGCTGAATTGGAGGTCTATTGACTGAATCAGAAAGCTTTCACACTTCTGTTGAGGAAACCATTTAGCAACACAGGCCCTAATACCCCTCCCTCATTCACTGCTCCGTCCCTTTCTCTCCCTCCCCACGCACACTGCCTCCCACCACCCCTCCATTCACATGTCAGTCACATACTATGCTGCTAAAAAGAGGTTGCTGCAAACCCATGGTTTCCTCTGGCCCACTGCTGTGTGTGTGCGCGTGTGTCTATGTGCGTGTGCGAGTGTGTGAACCTGTCTGCATTGATGTGTGTGAATAACACAAAGGCTGATGCCTTCGGCCCAACAAATGGAAGCAATCAACAAGCCATTACAGCACACACTGTGTCACTTTGAGAAACAGGGAGTGTGAGTGAGAGAGAGGGAGTGAAAGAGAAAATATTTTCTTGAGATTTCATTGTGAAAGGAGAAAAAAAAAATTCAACCAGACAAGCCAACTGAGCCATTTAGATTTCAGCCCATCTCTATTTCCCAATTCAAGTCCTTTTTGCTAAGTGAACTTATAAACCTTTTCTTAGCCTGGCATAGAAGATATTCAAAAACAATATCCCTTTTCTTTTTCCTTTTTTTTTTTTTTTGAAATGCAACCTTGGGACTGTTAGTGCTCCTTAATGTTTTCAGCAGCAAAACACACCAAACTATCTGGAGATTAAAGGATGATATGCTGCATAACACACCATTTATGAATGATATAAGTTCCTTAGGGTTTGGGCGGAAGTGTCAGCCTCTGACCAGAAATTTGTTTTCTTAAGGTAAGCATTTGTTGTTTCATAATTGTACCGCAAATAGTAACTCATTCATTTAAAAAACTTGGAAACTTCTCACAAACTTGACTCCACATTTTTCCTACATAAACATACAGCACCTAAAACTTATCATAGTCCACTTTAGCCACTCTAGCTATAGGCAGCTTTGAGAATATTGCAGTGTTGTGGCAAATACAGAGGTAGTTGAGCATATCAGTTCTCAGTGTGACAGTTTATTTGAAAGCCTAAAGCATTATGTTGTTACATCCACAAGCACTGCACAGTAGCAGTAGGAGTCAGATTATCTTGGTTATTGGCTGTGCATTACACAAGACTTTGACATATACTACTGATAACTGTAACTGTGCTGACTGTGTGCAGACAGAAGCTGGAAAAAGTCAAGTCAATGAGCAACTTTAAGGATGTGCAAAAAAAAAACAAACCCTACTTAACATCTGAATTAGAAGTAAAAACACACAAAAAATAAAAACAACACACCAGCTCAGTAGCTAAGTAAAAGGATGTCACATATTGCCATGCTTGGCAGAGATGTATGCTGTTTTATGTGTACTGTGTGTCTCCGGAACAAATACAATGTAGCTATAATGTGGTGTCGCATAAATTAGGAAAATAAAGAGCCTGGGAGTATTTCAAAGGCAAATGTTTGTTTGGCACCAAATGTACCAAGTAATTATGGAGGCTCACACATGTGTTTGTACTTTTGTGGGACCACGCATGTGTATGCATTGTGCAAGTCCCTGTTGTGTAACCTTGACAGATTGAGAGCATGTATGCATGGCTATAGTGCTCTACTGTACAGTAGCAGAAGAAAACCATGTCTTTGGCAAGCAGCATCAGAATGTGGGAGGAATATCAGCGTTTACACACACACACACACACACACACACACACACACACACACACAGAGAGGTCTCATTCTATTTGTTCCATTTCTGTTGCCTGATCAAAGAGGAGGTGCAATATTACCCTGCATGCTGAGATATACATATCTTAGCCGACCCAAAGTCATGAAAGGAATCTCTCATTTGTAAAATCTATTTCTTTTGTTGATCAACTTTTCATCTTTTTATATTCATCGGACACTCATCATGCTGCAGCAGCTTTTAATGAAAACACTGATTAAAAAAAAATGCCAAGCCAAGAGATCCCAAAATAAGTACACCATTAGTCTAATTCGAACAGACAAATAGTATAAAATGAGTAACATATACATCATTACACAACAGCATCAAAACAGATGTTATTCCCTATGTGCTGGCAAAAGAGGGTTGCACCAGAATGCTGGTATGTTTTGGGATTGTGCAAGTGGGTCTCAGTTTTTGAGCAACTGATGTCTGTTCTGCATCCTTTTTTTAAACTTTAGATTTCCTTATATATATGCATTCAACACACTTTCTGCTTCAGCAAAACCAAAAACCACAATCCTTTTGACAAAGCAAAACAAGACAGGGGAATAACGCATACAATGACAACACACGTTAAATATACATTCATATTAAGTAAGGTACCTTAATCAAGTGGGTCAGAAAGTTAGATTTTACTTACCCCTATTCAAATTATTTACTAGCAAGTATCAAATAACAACAAATACAAGTCAATTCTCATGTTTAACTGTTAACATAACGTGTCTTTGAAAAACAACCCTCTCTCCCTGTTTTATCCCTGTTTTATCTGTATCGCTGTCAGTCTTGTGGTAAACTAAACATATAGCTTAAGTTTTGCTTGAATCCAACTGTTTCCAGGATAACTGAAATGCTAATTTGCACTTCAGCTCAAAAACTCTTGTCTTTACTGTCTTTACTCGCTACCATTTCCTCGTAAGTGCTGATCAGTTGCGCATGTGCAACTTTAACAGAAATCAGGATAAAGCAAGATGGCTCACTCCTTAGCCACTCCCATCATAAGCTATGTAAAAAAAAATATAATGTGTTTAATTCTCTTTTACCACATGCCCAATCCTGCATCTCACAAAAAACATGTGCTTTAATCTCCTCTCAGGGAGTGTGTGACCCATAGTATGTGAGTCTTAGTATGGAGGCACTAGAAAAGATACAGTCAAGCCATGTGGGGAATAACAGGAAGAGAAATGCTCTTGAGAACACATCTCATACAGTTACATTTTTTCCAGAATGCATCCTAAATGAAAATCCAAGACAACTACAATGATAACATTTTTATGTACTGCTGAGTCCATCATAATTACCAAATTAGAGATGGCACAGTAGCTGCAGTTATCAGCATAAAAATAATGGCACCATAATCAACTCATATTCATCTATGTATGGTAGCAACAAAAGAGCTAACACTACTTAAGACTTTAAATACCTTTGATGCCTTACATTTACATAATTTAAGACATTTAAGAGCCACGCTGAACCCAGACACAGACAGAGCAAAAGAATGGCTTTCACAGAATAGCTGAAAGAGACAGATGGGTGGAGAGACAAGTTAAGGGAGCGTGGCAAGAAAATAAATCACCATAACCAATATTTCTGTCTGCTTCCCCACTCCTCCCTCCTTCCACTCCCTGCTTCTCTTGCCCTAAATAGTCAGTTAATTAACAGAATAGGAGGGAAAAAAGTGTGGCAAGCAAATGTCAAGTTCGACAAAGATGGAGGTTAGCTTTTCACAACAATGAAAAACAACATTAGCTTAAAAAAACTCATCATACAAAATAAAAGTAATTAAAATTGCCAAAAGGGAGAAAAGCTGAATACTAATTGTTCAGTTTAGCAATGGCGAAAATTGTGAAAAAAAAGTGATCTGTTGGGGAGAGAGAGAACTGTTAGACTAATTAACATTTTTTTCTTTTTCTTCAAATGATAAATAATTATGTCAACTTCTATGAGGCAAACTGGGATTTCAGAATAACTGAAGGGGGGAAGTTTATTGAGTGTAATTAAGTGTTTTATTCTCTGCAAATTCTCTTGTTAGTCTTTCATTATCAGCCTTTCATTTAGCTACCTCTACCTCCCACTCTATTTCCAACTTTCACTTCTCTCTCTCTCTCTCTCTTTCTCTGTGTGTCTGTGTGTGTGTGTGTGTGTGTGTGTGTGTGTGTGTGTGTGTGTCTTGTGTGGCTGGGCAGGTGCACCGGGCCATGTTGACAGCCTGTCCCTCCTCTCTTGCCGCAAGGAAAACTGTCACCCCTGTCATTCAGGCCTATGAACACAGCATGGAGAATGAATGTACGTGTCTGTGTGCGCGCTCTCAGGAGACTACGACAGTGTGGGGCGAGAGGAGAGAGGGAAGAGGGGCTTTATTAGCTCTGTCAGAAACAGCTGAATGCATGGACACTCACACACACGTTAAGTTTGCCGAGAATGACTAAAGCGAGATGGGAGTTTCACAACCTCAACCTGGAAGGGCAAAACCCTGAGGGAGCAAAAACTTTGGACCAGATGACACAGTGATGCAGCAAAGGGAAAGTCTTTGTGTATGTCGTGTTTTCATGCACGTTTTATAGCTACACACACAAGTGCACACTTGCACAGGGGAATAAACTGCGGTCACTCTACACAAACAGTAGCAAGATAAGCATGCCAGTAGTTGCATGTATCATCCCTCTCACTAGATCAAACTGATGAACAAAAACAGAAATAATTCCTTATAATGTGAACACAGAGAACAGGTATAGCAGAGGCCTATAGGTGAGAGAAACAAGGCTTTAGACCACTAGGTTGCCGTCTTAAAATTTTGACTTAATAATGGCTGCTGTTATCAAATATTGAAAATATTGGCTGTACTACATGATCCCATATATAAATGTATCTAAATGCCATTGAACAATGGCAGAACTGGTCAGTATGTCCATAGAGTTGACATCACTGGTTTAAAATGCAACCCAGACACCAGAATACAATATTCGTGTTCATATGTATCAAATCAATGTTTCTAAAGAGACATTACTTTGATTCCATATATATCAGCTGGCTTTTTCATCAGAAGGAGGAGGGGATTGTGGATGGTGTTTCACTCTGGGCAAGACAATTGCAAATCACTGCAGGCCACTGTTTAAGACCAACAAACATCAAAACTGGGTGTTTTTGGTAAGACATCAGTGATATTTTCAGTGGCAATTATTCCACCAAAACAAGATCCTTTCCTGACTGTATCCAAGTACTTTTTTTTACCTTAACATAACACACTGTTGTTGAAACCAAATGGCAACCTCCGGAGGCTGAAAAATGAAGCCAGTGAAGAACAGCCAAATGTTTTTCTGCTTTTCAAATGATCATTTGAGGCTGGCTCCAAAACATGCTAAATGCCCAAATTTACAGCAGAAATAAATATGTCTGCAAACATGGTTTTGGCTCTATAACTTATTTCAACATTCATGACAGCTGTACAGGGGATGAAGTTTTATCATAATTCCCAAAGTTATACATATTTATGGGCAGGGTCACTTGAGTGACAGGTTGTCCCCAAGGCGTCACTGATCTGTGTGTCAGATCCACCCCTTGCCCCACAGGTCCAACCTGTCATCCAAAATATGGTCACTTCTGGCTCCCCAAAACAAAGATCGCCACGGCTGAAATGCCAAACTCAAAGCTTCACAACAATAGTCCACAAACCAATGGGTGATGTCATGGTAGCTATGTCCATTATAGAGTCTAGGTGAAACATAAAAATTACAGCATATCCTAACATAAGACTGGACAAATGTTACATATCCATGGTTTGCAAAAATGTACGATATCAACATTATTCTGGCAACTGGGTTATCAATTGTGATTAAAGTACAATTCTAAAACATCTGATAATTGGTCGATGCTGGTTATTAACACAGCTCATGCCTATGATTTCAGAAACTCATATGAATACAAATCATGCAACAAAATGGTATAAAATGCAAATATCTGAGCCTTTACCTACGTCTTGGGACCAGAAAAAGTTGCAGACCTGAACAAGTAAAAAACACACCAGAATTGTTTTAACGGTGAGGCACCACCACTCATGTGGGACCCAGGCAGCAAAAAAAACCCCGAAAAACAAGCAAGAACCTGTAATCCAAAACAAAACACAAGGCTCCAACATGGCTCAGTGGGTTACTCAGTCAAGGCCTTAGAGAGTTTGTGTGAACTGGCTGAGACAGTGTGTGTGTGAGTGTGTGTGTGTGTGTCCGGTGCGGGACACTGGCCCTAGACAAAGTGCTCTGCCAGCTTTCTGCCCACTGGTCTTTTCATTGCTGATGGATGGGCCTTGTTCAGCACCATCTGGCTATAGGATATTTCACATTAATCATCACGTGCACGTTCACTCACACACACACACTTTTCTGTCTCTTAAATATACACACACCAGATGAGTGCAATTGTCTACATGTAAATGAACACACAAAGAAACATCTACCTCAGACATATTTTCATTACAGTGCTGTTTAATATACAAAGGCAAAAAAGAAAGAAAGAAAGGAAAGAAAGGAAAGAAAGACAGAAAAAGAAAGAAAGAATATTTAGTCTCGTTTAAAGGCCATTTTCATTTGCATTTAACTAGCCAATTTCCACATTTGTGACTCAGAGCCACAGGAGATTAAGAAACAAGCTCAGTACAAAAAAAACCAAAACAACAACAATTAGTTCATTTAAAAACATTGTTTCATTTGGTTGGTAGCCTGGAGCTCCAGAACAATAAAGTCTCACTCACCCCACACCCTGACTCAGTCTTTAATAATGACCTTTTTATACCTATAGGAGGATGCGCACTAACAATAATTGCTGTAAAGACACAAATTTCTCCCTTTACTCTCAATCTGTGTGCGCTCTCTCTATTTTTTTATGTTTGTCTCTCCCTCTCACACACACACACACACACACACAGTGTGCTGCACACACACACACTGCTGCTGGCGCACACACACACACACACGTGCGCGTGCGCACACACACACACACACACACACACACACACACACACACACACACACACACACACACAGATGTGTTAGTAAACACATAATATCCTTACATAGAGCGTAAGCTGAAAGGCCAGACACCCAAGGGAATTTAACATGAAATGAGGGACATTATCAGACTTCATTTATTTCTATCTAACGGCTATGTGGGCTTAATGCAAGCTGATTTGCCTCAGCGTTTCCACGGTGTATGGACATGGGCAAGGACAGGCAGAAACATGGTTGATCTCGGAGGAAGCAAGCTTGACATTAGATTTATTATCATTAAATCATATCTCATGGCTATCTGGGTTTGTAATGTGAGGGGATTTCTTTGCACATCTACACAATCTATGGAAACGGAACAAACCTACAGGAACATGGCTGTAAGTTGTGCTGCTTAGAAGATTAATAACAAACTTGCTTGACATATTAAAAATATTTATGTATGAGGTCAATCAGATACCTTATAATAGGACAGGATTACTTATGACACATTTTATCCACAAAATACAGTGACATAGGCAAGGTTATCAGTAAGGACATTTTACTCTGGTGGAGATTAAAAACATATGATGTTATGTGGCAGCAATAAATGTGCTGTATCAAAGCAGGATAATATTTTTTATCAGTAGCAATTTAACTATCCACTTAATTTTCTTATTTTTTATTTAAACACAGAATGGGCTAAATACACATGGAAGAGATATCACTACAAATTAATGTAGAAATTCGACATAAAAAAATACTTTTATGACTAGATTACTAATACTGTGTTCTGTCAGAGAACATTTCAGAGGGTCTTTAGCCTTAACTTTGGAATGGACAGGGGGCTTCGTCCCCGAGGATCTCAAGCTGCACACTGGCTTAGAGTGAATTAAGAGGTCTAAGAACTGGTGAGACAATGCAGTCCCTCTGAAGTGGTATTTCACACAGTTTGTCTTTTGTTCACAGAAAAATCCAAAATATGCATCTATCAATATATATACAGATGGACATTAAACGCGTGGATTTGGCTCTAGGAGTAATTCAAGACTGATTTGTTGTGTTTACCATGTTGTGAAATTTTTGTTTTGGTTGTATATATGCAATTGTCATTCAGTGATTTCTGAAGTGGTTTGTAATGTGCCACACATTCAGACTACTTGAGGTTTTACCTAAAACCTGGACTAATTCTTGGGCCAGGTGGGACATAAACAATCTTTTTCAGTCAGTGTATTGACACAAAAGAAAAGAAAAAAAAGGTTACACAAAAAGGTGTAAAAGAACAAAATGTTCAGTTGTATTTGTGAGATGGAGAGGCTCAGCAGAGCGGGTTCAGTACGGTTCACATTCTTACTGTTGGTCTATCAATTCCTCTGGGAGTCATACTTCATGTTAATAAATACTAACTATCTCATTTAGATGCAAACGTGTTAATGTCTTACAAAGATATTCTCTGTTAACTTTGCTCAGTTCACATCCTCGTTTTTGTGATCGTATGTACTCACTTATGTGCATGTGTCTTACATATTACTGTGTGTGTGTGTGTGTGTGTGTATGTGTCAGTGTGTGGGAGGCAAAGATCCATGCCTGCCACAGTGAAAACGTGATCTCTCTTATATCCTTTTAATTACCGTGTAACATATAACAACAGCCGAACAGGCACAAACTCCTCTAGAGGTATAAACGCTGCAGGGAAAAAATCTTGGTCGAGCCAAAGCTTTGCTAAATGACAATGTGACAACTGCGAGGAAGGCTTCAATCACCGAGATGTTCACCACATTCACTCTGCAGTAACAGGTCACCGCTTTCATGTACATTATTTGGCTTTATTTCTCATCATAATACGCAAGTAAACACTTCTCAGACATTTGGCAAAAATATTATGTTTGACCATCGTTATTTACATTATTACGGCAAATTCAGTTGAAGTATATATGGTGGGCGGTAGCCATACATAAGGACCCAAGATAGTCAAAATACAATTTTTCTTTTTCATGACAGCAGAAAAATGTGGTGACAGCTGTTGTCATGGGGTTGTCACTTTCAGAAGGACATCTTTGTATAAGAACTCAGCATACACACACATACACACTGCTGTCACAAGGGTCTCATCATCATCATAAGCATGCCTGAAGAGAGGCATGTTCAGTCTGCTGTCAGATGTTAACCTCATAATGTATGAGCCCGTACACACAAGTATATACACACACAGTTGAGGAGATTTATGCGACTTCAGAATTCAATCTCTCTCTCTGTCTCTCTCACACACACACACACACACACACACACACACACACACACACACACACACTCAAAGTGTAATCAGGAACAAACACTAGAGCTATCCTCATTCAATAGATTGCTGGCAAGAGGTGTCCGTCTTGTGGAGACAACAAACTCATCACAGCTTTAACGACAAAATGATGATGGTGACCTACAACTACTTTTGATGTCAAGTGAAGGCTTCTGGTGTAGAGGTGAATGAGTCTGAGTACTCTGTGTGGACTCTCCACATTAGGATAAAGGCAGATGCAAAGAAATAAAATAAAAGACCAAAGCTGAAACAGGCAGAGAGACAAATACAGAAACATTAACCAGGGAAGCACTTCAGGAACAAACACTGAAGGATTTCTTACCTTGTGGTCGTATGGGTTGTATGAGTGGAAGAGTTGTGACAGCTCTTTAGTCCTCTGCTTCTTCTGTAGATAGTGATAAAAAAAAAGAAATTTTAAGTATAAAAGCCAATCATATAATGTATGTATAATACTGCTAAAAAGACCAACACAAAAGGCAGAGGGTAGATTATCATTTAATTAGGATTGTAGATATTAGAATATATACATAGTTAGATTAAGCGCCATTCATCTAGATAGGGACGAAAATGTCCCATTCATAGCCGATGTCCCCCCGTGTGCATACTAGTGTGTCTGTTGATACATATCAAATCTAAATATTTGTATGGGTTTCAGTACTCATTTTCTGCATTAGGATACACTGGCACCAACTGCGCTTTCTGGCGATCTCGGATTGTAAATCTCTACTACAGTCTTTCAGCAGTTCTCTGCAGCTAACCAAAGAAGAAAAATCATCTAGTCATATTATAGCCTTGTTGGTATGATCTTTTAATAATAATTTTAAATTCTATGCCCAAAAAGTCTTATTTACTTATATCAAAAATGGAATTGAATATCGATAATTTTCAAGGTATTTTATCAAAGTTAGCAATTCCAATATGAGAATACAAGGGGTGTTTATCACAAGTTTCATCACAATGTAATATTACACTATTTCTGTTGGCAACAATATAATATTTGCTGCTATAGGATTTCAATTTGGTTCAGTTCATAGGCTTGTGATGAGACAATATCAGTAAATATCGTTGTTGTTTTTTTCTCGGTTACTTACCATTTTTAGCCTGGTGTTAGGCCGTAGCACTGTTTGGAAGGAGGTATGCTTTGACAGAAATGTTGACACAGATGTGCCATGGGAATCTCTAATCAAATCTGTCAATGTTTTCACTTTGCATCAATAAAATTAGTTCCGTCAAGGTCCATGTATGGTTACACCCCTAAGACTATGACAATTTCAGAATGTTCTTGTCTTTGATTTATTTTGTATTTAATATTTTTTTATGGACTTGTTAAGTCCATTTGTAACACTGTACAAATAAACTGGACTCGAGTATTTTTGCATTGGTATTAAAGATTGTAAAACATAATTAAATATTCCCTACAACTCCCAAAAAAAGTTAATCTCAGCATTCCCTCAGTATGTCTACAATGTCTACTGTTAGGCAGGTGAATTAATGTACTGTACATGAGACAAATGAATCACTTCTCAGTAACACTAATCAGGATTTATATGCCTTATACATCTTAGTTATCATCCATTCCCTGCAATACTCATGATCTAAAGTAAAAAAAAAATCTTGCTTGGCATTACTTCTCCTCCTTTGCTTGTCTTGCACGCAAAACAAAAATAAAATATGGTATAAATATGGACACACAGTACAGTTTCACTCATGCTAACTTATTGGGTCACTTAAACAGAAGGAGAAAAATCACTACGAACAGCGCCTACAGTAGTTCATTAAATCCATAAAATACGGAATGAACAGAGGAGAAAAAATACATTCATTTGCCCACCAGCTGTGGCACAAATTTATCTCTCATTTTCTCATTTTATTCCCGCTCAAAGTCTGGCCTTAACCTTGCATGTCCTTAATGCATAATGAGATGCACAACCATGAGACATGACTGTTTGATATGTGGCAGTTGTTAATGCAATCAGTTACATGAGGCCGATGCAGTTACAAAGAGTGCTAATTAGCTCCCTGATTAGGCCATGTCTGGCTAAGGGGGAAGGATATATGTATATTCTACTGTAGCTAAAGGGAGTATGCTTTCATTGCCACACTGTCTCCCTTTCCCTCACTACCATTTCAGTGTATGTAAAGGGCTGGATTCAATGTCCTTAGGCTGGATCTGTACATATGGAGCAAATGTTCTACAAGTCGCTCTGCTATCACAAAAAGGCATCATTATAGTATGACAGTCAAATGCTGCTTGAGGATGTAGTGAAGAGGAGGAGGGATGTAGAGTCGGAGGAAAAATCTATTAATATGTACAGATGTGTGGTCAAGTTTAAGGTATAGTTTTAAAATTTAGCAAGAAATTACATGACATGATTTAATGTTTTTAGCCCTTCTAGTTGGAACAAGAAACATTATAGAAATACTCATAGGAAATGTGAGCGTTTGGATTAGCATGTGAGACTAACCAGCAACTTGAATTAGAGTTGGGTTGCTTTCTAGTTTGCCAGTCGAAACAGTGTACAGGCTTAAACTAGTTTGATTTCATACAAACCAGCTGAACCTGCATTTATCAGTACAACACTGTCCGGTAAAGTAAAACCCTGTGCTAGAGTCAAGTGGGACGCCTGGTAACATTTAGTATACCAGCCGAGTCCTGTGTTTGGCTTCATAGCAAACCTTTTTTAACATTTTCCGAGTGCCTTAACCCTAACTCTGATCATTAACGGCCCTCACTCTGTCTCTGTCACACACATAAGCACAAACACACACGACATATACAAGCTGGCATCTGAGATTTTGTCTGAGGAGAGGAAGCCTGGATGTGTATGCGTGTGTGTGTGTGTGTCTGTGTGATGTGTGTGTTTGAATGTAGGTGAGTTAAGATGGTAAATACGCAGCAAAGATGTGATGTGTTAACTCTTATTGAGTTGGTATGTTCTGAAAGGATGATGTGCACTTTTCACAATCCATGGTGCAAAGTGCCACACATTTCATTGGCATTTAAAATATGATTTGGTTATGAAAATTGTGATGAATGATTTTAAACTGCTCTTATCACTATGTTGTATATTTTGGCTATTATTTGGTTTTCTGAATGTGTTCTTACATTTAGACTTGTTGACTGGTCTAAGTTTACACTTAGACGTTTAAATGGTGGGAAAATTAGTTGTTAGGAACATGCCCTGAAAGAATGAGGTAAGATGAGAAGTACCACACAAAATGAACAAAACAGTAAGACAGAGAAAATGTGGCAAGAAAAGTAAAAACAGCAGAGACAAGAGAAGGAAGGTGAAATAAAGGTATTTGGGTAAAAGGTAGAGATTGTACTCCTTGCCCTCGGCCAATGTCTACTTTGACTTTGTCTCTAGTGAGGTCCATCCTTTCATCACTGCACCTGTCATTGCTCCTATCCATACTCTCTATTCCTTCCGACTGTGTATCCCATCACTTCTTTTTCTCTCTACCCTCCACCTCTACCCATCTCTTACTCATTCTCTGCTCACCCAGGGCTCTTGTGATCCATAAAATCCTGTAATCATTGGCCCTGTCCGTCTAGCTCCCTCTCTTTCTTGTTTTTACCTGATTCCCTCTTGCTCTCTCTGCCAAAAGGCTCTCCAGAATCTCCAAATCCTCTTTTCTCTCGTATTCTTTGCCTTTCCACATACACCTCGGGGCTCCACCTCTCCCTCGCTGCCTGTGTTTTTCTCCAGTGAGGGAAAACTCATACTAATCATTCTGTCTCCACTCTCTCACCCATCCTCCCCCTTATAAGTCTGTCCCTCCACACTCCCTCTCTGCCTGAAGCACGTTAGGTGAGAGCAATTCTCTCATCATAGCTCCTCAACAACATTCTCTCCTCCTTCCATCCCCTCATCACTCTCACCATCACTCTGTACTCAGTGATGCTCAACTGTGTGTGTGTGTGCGTGTGTGTGTGTAACTCTAAGACAGATGTAACCGCAGGTAAGGATTTCTCAACCCCCAATGAGCTCCCAGCAGAATTTATCCAGTTCAGTAGCACACACACACACACACACACACACACACACACACACACACACACACCACAGGCACAAACCAGCATGTGCTCCCGCACTGACTCACACAAACACATGCTGTATAAAAAGGACAAAGGTGTGAAAACATGCTGAACACAAGGTGATTCGAACGCCAGTATGAAAACAGAAGGAGTCAAATGAGAGAGAAAAGCAAACGGGGACAGGGACAACAAAACAGTAAAAAGAAAAATTGCAAAATATTGAGAGAAAGAGATCCACTTCCTATCCTCTACCATAACAGGAATAAAGGGAAACCTTCATCTCATTACTTGTAATTTAAGCATCTTGTAGCTAAAGTAATGTTGCCACCTACATGGAGGTGAAAAGGTGGACTCTATGATGCAAAAAGCTGGCTTCGAAGAAGTGATTGAAATGTCCTCATTATCCCACAACAGCTGCTGCCGGGGCACCCTTGAGCAAAAACGACACCCTAAGTTGAACCTGTGGAACTAATCAGTAGCCACAAGAAGAAACCTACTCCGGAGAGGAGGAGTTGTGTACTTTGCTACTAATTTTCAAATATTTCACTGTCAAGACAAAACATAGAACTTTGAAACAATTCCATTAAAACAATTACTTGATTAAAACACATATAGAACTAGAATTACAGGCTTCCAGCTGTATGTCTGCACACACACGTCAAGTCACAGTTGCACTTTACATCCATGTCTGTCCAGACTCATGCAGCCATGACAGTTGACAATGTTTTGGGTGTTTCTGCAAAGGGGCTACACATTTTAAAATGTGGATTCTTCAAACACATAACAAGAGATCTATAAAATCAGTGCAGATTCTAGGTGGGCACCAAAGACTAGCGTCACCAATTCAATATCTGACCAGATATCTCCCCATCTGTTCCATCAAGTTATGATGTTGAATAATGTCCAGAAAGTAGTTTTTGCATAATACTATGATGTCAAAGTAAGGCTGACCTTTGACTTTTTGGATATAAAATGTCCACACTTCATCATTTTATCCTGGTCCACATTTGTGTGAAATTTGAGTTATGGCCAAAAACATGTTTTATGAGTTCTCAGTCATCTTTGACCACCAAATTCTAATCAGTTCATCCTTGAGTCCAAGTGGATGTTTGTGCTGAATTTGAGGAGACCCTATCAAGGCCTTCTTGAAATACTGAGTTCCCAAGAATGAAGCAGATGCTAGGCCACAATGTCCTGGACCTTTGACCACCAAAATGTAATTAATTCATTGTTAAGTCCAGGTGGAAGTTTGCGCCAAATCTGAGGAAACTCCCTCAAGTTGTTCTTGAGTTGGTGCATTCACAAGAAGGGGAGGAGCAAATGAACAACCTGAAAATGTAATAGCTCCAGCCATGGCTATTGTCTGCACAGAGGCATAAAATAGGATATATTGTGAAAATACAACTCCATGGTGCTTTAAGACCTAAAACCCGAAAGCAATGCTGCCAGGGTACAAAACAGCAACATCCGCTAGCCAAATGCTCACGAAATATGCAAGCAGCAAGTAGATTTGCCACACTTAGCATAAAAAACAAACAAACGATAACCCATTGATTTGCTTCCAAAATCTGAACATTTACTCAGCTTTTGGCCAGTGGACAAAAGAGCTGATTTTAAACCCTGACTGCAGCATTTACATAATTTAAGATCAGCCTTTTAAATGGCAATGGTTCAGGTGGTCATGCCGCCTTTAAGCAAGTCAGTGTTACCTTTCCTTTTCCATTGTGTTTTTAATTCTAAGAGCTTCATTAGTGTGCTGTACAACAAAGTGCCTGTATACAGGTATGTGTGTGTGCATGTGCATGCATGTGGTTCATCAAACAGAGAAGTTAATCTAGCATGCCATGAGGTTGTGTTAGTGACTGCCCAGCAATGCAAAGGCACTCTGTGTGTGTGTGTGTGTGTGTGTGTGTGTGTGTGTGTGTGTGTGTGTGTGTGGACCTGTCACTGTGGTGATGATGAACGATGGTTGTTACCATTACGTCCATCTGTTGTTGCCACCAGAGACGGATGCTGCGTCTAACGGGAAGTGACATTACATGGATGTATACACTGGTATTCATACAAAGACTCCAAACACATGCCAGAGTAGTTTAGACAGGAGCACACACTCTGCTGCCAACAACACCAAAAGAACTTGCATGCTTCATAAAAACACTGCTGTTCAACATAAAAGTGTTTTTTGTCAAATATCTGCACAATGCTATGAAGCCCCAAGGGAAAATTTGCAATTCTTGAATTAAATTACAATGACTGATCCCTTATGATTTCTTGATAGTTAATGACACTACCTGAACAGAAACTACAGTAAACATGAAAATAATTGTCTTCAGACTGGATGCTACTTAAAAATTATATTGTAAATAAAAGGAAACTGCATAAACTCATTAAGTGATTAAAGTTAAAGTCAGTACTTATATAAGACAAGCTCTTCATGTTGCATCAGAAGAGGCCATGAACCTAAAGTGATTTCATAATGTCAGTGCGACACATATTCAAGTTAGTACACCAGTTGTTTACAGTGGATCATCATATATTCAATAACTGGTGCACTTTGAAACTTGGTTTCAGTTGAGTTAAAAAAAGCCAAACACTTTAACAGTGCCTCTATAAGATATGATGCAAATGGCTTAATGTTTGTGTATTTCAGAGAAAACTTTAAATTTTGGACTCCCTGACACGAGGCAGTAGAAATGTGTGTCTGTGTGTGTGTGTGTGTGTGTGTGTGTGTGTTGATGTGTGTCTATATCAGCATGTACATGTTTGTCAGTATGCCCTACAGTGAGTGTGTTGTGGGGCAAGGTAACAGTGATCTTGCCTTAGCCTGCGCTGCATGAGCTTGGGGCTCATGTGCCCGTTTGTCTTTCCCTAATGACAGACAGATGTTAGTGCTATAGAGCCTACACCCACGGCGTGTGTATGTGTGTGTCTATCTTAACACTTCCTGGAGCATCACAATGACAGTGGTCACAATGGCGATGCTGTGTGTGTGTGTATGTCTGTGTGTGTGTGTGTGTGTGTGTGTGTGTGTGTGTGTGTGTGTGTGTGTGTGTGTGTGTGTGTGTGTGTGTGAGACCTTTTTTCTCTACAGAGGTCACTGGACATAACATGTTCCTGCTGTGTTGCCTTGTGTCAGATCTGATGCATGTTCCTTTAACTAAGGTGTACACAAGGAATACACTGTAAATTGTAACTACAAAGAGAAAGAAAACATTTTCAATTGCTTCCCTGATCAAGATCAAGCACTGTAATATGTTAAATCGACACAGGAATAGGATCTTGAATGTGAGCTATGGTCACACTGCACATAGATAAAATGCCTTAAAGCTGCTCTTTATTTTGCATCAGAAGAGAAAACAAACCTGACACCCTGCAAGTGCAAAAATACATCTCCATTTATTGTATAAGCAAGTAAAATTTGAGTAAAAGAAGTAACCATGTATTTTGCGATGAAACCACTCTGGCTGCAATACAGCAACAGTGACATAAAACAAATATCTGCTAGGGTCATAAAATAGGTAGGAAAAGACCTGCTTTCCCCACTACTTCCAGCCCCCTTGTTCAAACCATATTATCTTCAAACCTGACCTTTATTTTGATCTGACCAATACACCTGAAAAGTTCTGTGACTGCATCTTGCACAGTTGTGACACTGCCACAGTGACAAAATCTGTCCACAGATGGAGAGACAGACCTAATAAAGCTTTAACACCTGGCAAAGTAGCCAAAAGAGTCTGTGATAGTCCCTGCTACAATAGATCTCACAGGTACTACATATGCTTTGATAACACACCCCCACACACACATACACACAAACACACACATTTAGATATCAATTTAAAAACCTAAAAAACATTTAATATATTCTCCAATCACACTGTTACCTTTCTGCAGCACCAAGTAAATCCCCTTTAAGGGATCAGTAGTTCCTTTTTTATACAACCAACAACTCATGCTACATTTTTATACTCAAACCTACTGGATGTCTTCATTTTTTTTACAATCAGAACATTGTCATTGTCAGTTAAAACTCTAGAGTAAATGGCACACTGGCGACCTACGCAGGTGAAAAACAAAGGCATCTGAATGTGGCAAGCAAAAACTCTGATCATTAAAATGCAGTGTGTCATCCGTTCCATTATTAGTGAACCAGGTCCTCATTAATCAAGTGCAGGCCTACCTGGCCCCAGACAGCAACTTAACCACTAGCTCAACCCTAATACCTGTTAGACTGCCTTTAGTCAAGTGTTATTATCTCCCATGATACGTGTGTGAGAGAGTATGTGTCTGCATTAGAGACAGAGAGGAGAAAAAGTATGTGTGTGTGTGTACGTCTGTGTCTCTTCCAGTGTTTGTGTGTCCAGGCGTAGATAAATTATAGTGAAGCAAGAAGATGGAGCTACTAGTGGTTGGCCAGCTGTTTTACGTTGACAGCTGCCACACTGGTGCCTTGTGGGTAATGGAGTTCTTAACCAATTACAACCTGGGGAAATTAAAAACACTGTCCCACTAGAATAGCTAATCTCCTTTTCTATCACTTTTTTTCCCTCTCTTTCGCTGCAGCAGCTGCTCATTCTCAATTCCTCCTCGCATACCAATACACATCCCAACACACACATTACACACACACACCCTCCACTCAGCAAGTCCATTTATCAAGGCTAAGTTCTAGTCACCTGGGGATGATTATGGAGATCCGAGCTAATAGCATTCACATCCCTTTATTCTCAACATGCTCCCTTCTCTCCCTCCATCCCTGTGGTCTCCTATTCTTTCCATCTGCCTCTGCTCTTCCCTTCATCCTGCATTCTCTCATATATCATCCATTACAATAGGTAATAAGTTAGACCTACAGATACCTTGAAACACCTGGACCACTTCCCAGCTGGACCCTCTCCAGCTCTACGGGGTTTCTCTTCTGCTTCAATCTCTGACTTACCGAGACAAATTTATCTGTGTGTTTTGTGATTCAAATATTTGTTTTATCAAAGCTGGAAATCAGACTGCCAAAGCAAAAACAAATTTCCTACTGTTACATTTATAATATGTTCAGTATATGATCAAATATGAGACCAAATAAAGTATGTTTTTATGTCTACACACCTTTTAGGAAGAGTTTGTTGTCACTTCACCAGCCAACTAGGTGCTCAAGTATCAAGGGACCAAAAGTGGAAAAACAACTCGGCAACACTGACTGACTCACAAGAAGAGTGTGCTCTTTACTGTAACTTTTAAAAAATGATTTTCAACCTCAGTTTCTACATTTTTTTAAAAATTCTACATTTGTCTGAACTAACACATACACTGACCTTAACTCATAAGAAGCCAGTTTTATATAAAAAAAATTACTTAATCATTTGGCTTTGCTACTGACTGGTCTGAAAATAATCTTTAATGTAATTAAAAATAATGTTTAAGTAAATTTTACTGTTGTCCCTCATTTCCAACATGTTTTCCAGTACCATAAATGCAGGTAAGTACCTCCTACAATTCTCATTATCTATCCCTCCAGATTTCCCTGAACACACACTCTTTCACAATTCAGTACTTGTGACAGAGTGTGACTCTCTGTACTGCGGAGAATTGGGTATATTGACAGTTCAATTAACCAGCTCGTCAACTAGGACGTCCACTGCTGTCAAAAGACTAGATCTTGTGGACACGCCTAACCAATTCCTAAAAAATGCCCTCTTCTAGACGAGTTCCAATGATGCAATGATCTAAAGCTGCTCTTAGGTCCAAGACCACCTTAGGCTGCATTCACAACAAATTGAGCGTCGGTCCTCCAATTCATTTGAATGTGAGTTGTGCATCTAGGCTGCGGCAGTGGGGCAGCAGGGGAATTGGCAGCCTGCGGCAAAAAGTTGAAACAGAATCAGCTTCAAGAGAATCGCAACCTGGTGGCCAATCCTGTAATTATAATGAGTAAAAGAAATAAAGTTTGTATTCACAGCTTAGGCCAACATGAACAAACTTTACAAAGAAAAACACACAGTTGCTGAGATGGGGTGATATGGCTTTCTCTTCACCCTCCACTCCCTGACAAATGGGCCATTTAAGTGACACTCCCACACCACGGCACAACCCTGTGGCTAATCGCCGCAACGCCTGATTTGGTGTGAATGCAGCCTTAGATCCATCTGTCCTGCGAGGTACAATAAATGGAAGAACACTTAATCCCTGAAAAAAGTGCTGCTAGTACAGTCTCAATAGATGATATTTGGTGAGTCTGACAATCTGCTGCACTGCCCAATAATATTGATGTAAATAGTGGAAAAGGCCAACATGTCCAAATCCCATACTGATAAGAAAGATGCCTTTTGGTAGCTGATTGTACTCTACTTTCTGTGTTAGCTGATCTAATGCACTTTTTTTTAAAAAAATTTTCCCACTGGCTCCTTCAACCGTTTTTTTTTTTTTTGTATTTTTATATGATTCTTTGCTCACTTGCAAATCACTTTGAATTGCCAATGTGTGTGAATTGTGATTTATAAATAAACTTGCTATGCCTAAGAAAGTAAATATCTGCCCTTGCTTTTAAAGGGCAAAGTGTGCAGCATTTATAAGGTTAATATAAACCACAGACAAACACCACCAGCTTCACCACAGCCTAATGGTGAGACTGACAACCTGAACCACATCAGCTGTTACATTTATTAGGTGAGCATTCAAAGTGGCCAATTATATTTCTAAGGGGGGTGGTGTCCTTTCAGGTCCCACAATGGGCATGTCCCTATAGCTCTTCCTTTCTGTCTCAATTTATTTCCTCCATCCATCCATTTCCCTTTCCGCTTTTTCTCCTATTCTCCCTCCATCTTTACCTTCTCTCTCCCTCTCTGAGGCCTCCTTCTGCCTATGCTTCCTACTCCATCTACTTCTCCATCCATCCCTCCTGTGGCTATTCAACACAGTTGTGTTCCAGACAAACCATCTGGTGCACTTTATTAATGACTGACCCTACATGGCCTAGACGTCGCCTAGCTGCCACCACTCGCTGTGTGTGTGTATATCTGTCTGCAGAACTGTGTGTGTGTATGTGTGTAAGAACAGGTGCACGCTGACTGATGATGTGATGTTGTGGGCAGCTTTAACCACCGAAGCAGGTGTCCTGGTTACAGGGACCCTAACATATTACTCTGACTCCCGTGTTCACCTTTTACTTTTCTCTGTCAAGCACAAATAAACTCACAATTAACTTAGATTTAAAACATTCAGATGGCCAGTTAAAGTGGCTTTTACAAACACAGGATAAAATGTGATATGTGATGATATTAGTTTAAAAAATACACCCCTTTGTTGCCTGATGATTTGCTTCATTGTTAATTTAGCAGAAACCTCATTAAATACACAAAAGACCTAACAATCAAAACAAAAAATCTGATTTGACAATAAGAGGTTTCTACTGGAACCAGCAATATGCTACATCCTGACAATCAAAGAGCTGCCTGTGAAATGTAGTCTTGGATAAATGTGTGCTGACATCCAACCACCGACAATAAAGTTGGATGAGACAGATGGAGGAGAAAGAAAGGAGAGGGGAAAAAACATAAGAGGAGAAGCAGTGATGTAGCTGTCAGGGGATTGATCCCTCTAAGACACACTCAGCTTCTCCTCAGCGAACGAAGGGAGATAGGAGGACCGAGAGAAAAAGAGAATGACTTATGAAGAAGCTCTGCTTGAAAGAGATGTGTCAATACTTTGATGGAAAAGAGCGAGGGAGTACAAATGCAAGAAGATATAGAACATATAGTATAGGGTACAGCATAATGCATCGGGTCAAACTAAAAAAAAAAGGTCAGAGCAACGTATCATGCGCGTCTTAGTAAATATTCAGTAATATGAGAACTGTTGCACTTTGTCGCGTACAAATATCTTTAAAATTGTACAAAACAGATGTAGGTGATGAGTAAGCATCTATAAAATGTTCTGGGATCTTCATTTGACCAAAATATGTATGTATAACTGTGCATCAATACATTGTAAAAAGATACGCATAATGAATATAATGAGCACAAAGTAGACGTTAGACTGCAGGGGTCACAGAGAGCATCCATGTTCATCAGCAACACTGCAGTTAACTTTTGATTTACATTTATATTATCGATGCCTGTGGCTCTGCCAAGCAATGATGGAGCTGAGAAACCTTAGAGGCAAAAGGCCAAGACAACGCTGGAGCTGCTGATGGTGGTGTGTTCAATCTGTGCTTCTCTCTCACTTACTCTCTCTCTCCTACACATACACCTTACCTAACAATTATGGCTTCATTAGCCACTAATTGTTTCATTTGGCAGCAGATTGAGAGAGAGAGGAAGCAGGAGAGTATCTGTCAGGAGCTGTGTGGTTATACAGCGCACAATAAGAAGTCCAAATGGAGCGGCAAGCACCTGAGACAATGTGTTTTAGTGACTGTATTCCAGAGCTGCAATGATTAGTCTATTAATTGATCAGTAAACGGACAGAAAAATGATCACATTTTTTTTAAATGTTAATTTGTGGTAATTTTTCATAGAAAAATTTGCAGAAAATGCTGTTTTCAGCCTCTAAAGTATGGTGATATGCCGCATTTCTTTGGTTTATATCATATCAAACTGAATACCATTTGGTTTTGGACAGCTAAAACAAGATATTTAATGACATTACCTTGGACACTACACTATACTAAAACTATGCATTACTGCTCATTTAACAGCTCTATTATCAGGGTCATGATTTAGGAATCTTGAGGTCAAATTTAATACCCTTTATGACCTTTTTAAAATCTTTTTCCATACATTTTAAGACGTCACCACTACTAAGAGATTTAAGTGGTTACATCAGCGACACACTTAAACTTACATTTACTATACATTGTATATGTATGCAGTACTATACGTACAACCTCATTAAGCAAATTCAAATTTTTTAAAGCATATTGTTTAAACCTTTTAATAGTTTTAAAGGGCCTTAACTGTTGCTAAATTAATTTATCAACCCTGTGGTTATGGTTCAAGCTGTCTTCTGTCTTTTCTTATATTATTACATTCTAAAAGATTTTGTTTGGTTTTAAAGCTGATTTTCCTGACTTAATTAACATACTGCAGTGTTTTCTCCTCTGTTGTTAGTGGTTTTGAAATGGCTATTTAAAAAAAAGAAAACAAAACAAAAACAGCAGACTATGGCACAATCTTCCGTATCAGAAATGTAGAAGAGGAAGCATTTTACTGAAGCAAGCAAAGGAACAAAAAAAAAGAAAAAAGAGAATCAGAAGTCGGTTCTCATGTGTGCATGTATATACTATGTCTGAAGAACATTGCAGTCAGGTCATGTTTTCTCCCTTGCTGCATTTTGTGAGATCACAAAACACAAATCATAGTCCTGCACTAAATATACTAAAGTTATGTCGCCCAAATCTGATATGTCAGATGACTGGTAGTCCAGTAGTCTCTGTTTTGTTGTCCACACTCACCACATGTGCTGGTACTTGCTCCATCTTAGCGGCAGGTGTACCGGGTCTGGGATAGAACTGGTTGATGAAGAGACTTGGGAATCTGTACAGTTTCACCAAGTCTACTGTCTCTTGGAAGTCTTCCTCCGTCTCACCGGGAAAACCGCAGATTAAATCTGTAGCAATGGTCACACCTGGGACCCTAAAAGAGAAACAGAGAGAGAGCCTTTTATTAAACCATATATTAAGTTTTTTGCTCATTTCTGAGTGAAAAACATTACATTTACACTTGATATCTACTTCTGGTGTTGCAAGGAAAAAAAGCAAGATGACCTTTGACCTTATCTGCAGAAAAGTTCACATTGAAACAAAATAATACCATCACAGAAAGCAACCATAAAGCCAGTCTACAGCATTTGTTTCAGCGCCAGTTTGATCGGTTAGTGCTTACAGCTCATGGTGTTGTTGTGCAACTAATCCCACATGAAATATTTTCACTTGAGTTATTTATTCAATCAGGGAATTTTAACATCCTTAATTCCTGATTAATCTCTTGGGGAAAACAAATCATAAAAATGAATAATAAACATACACAATACAATTGAGTCTAACCTCCAATTACTCCTTGAGCAATTATCTAAAAGACAGAAATTTGTGACGTTTTCCCATGTTGATATAAGCCTTTGAAAAACTATGTGATTCAGCATAGCATTAAAAAAGAGTAAAGCCTTCCCCATGGACTCATTTAGTCAATCAAAGCCTGATTAGCAGCCTCTGCAAAATCATTAGCTATTGATTATTGACCTGTTGGCCCATTGGATTAATCATAGCCAGTAGGGTGTGGGAATAGATGCATTGATTGGTTCTATGTATTGACAGTAGTTGGAAATCTAAGGCTAAGTTATCGTTGTCTGTCAGTAAACCTTGTATATCTTGAGTACATATTTGACATTCCTATTGAAATTAATACTGTCTGGACATATTGGAATACAGTTTCAAGGATTAGGCCTGATCCCAAAGGCATTTAACAACATCTCTGATGGCTGAAGTAGCTTTAAATTACCATAAAGGTCTAAATTAGCAATATGATTCTGCAGGAAACAACATTATTAAGAACAACAGAGTCTAAATTACTTATGACAAGCTGGCTTTCCAATGGCCTGTTTCTTTGAGGGTGCAGTCATTTATGAAAATGGCCTTTTTTCCCCTTAAAGTCAGATTGGAAATGTAATAAAAATATAATAACATAATAATAATAATATATCCAATAAAGAAAAAATTGGAAATCATTCTCAAGCAAGCCAAGACATTCATTACAATCTTCACATCAAACATCTAGATGGAGTGGATTAGGATGGACAGTGACCTCTTCATGTAATTTGCTATTATATGGCAATTTATCTAAAAATAATTTAATTTATTTAAAAAAGTGCTTTGGATGGAATGAAAAAGGAGGACTACAGTGACTGTGTAAACTATCAGTCACCAGTAATTTGCTACATTCTATTCACTCTTTCATTGTTATCTTTATTCCTGGCCCTCCCTCACTTCTCCTTTCCTCGCTGTCCTTTAACAAAGTATCTCATCTCTGACGTTGTAATTCCTTAAGTGTACATGTTTTTTGTTCTTACAGATATGCGCCTGGCTGCGTAAGTGTTTACACAAAACAAAGACAGTAATGGAATAAAAAGTACAAACAGTCATATATCTCTTCCTGTGAAAACTGCAAGACAATAAGACAAGAAACAAGCACACACCTAAGCAACAGACCGACAAAGAGAAAGACAGCTCGACAAAGACATTAAGAAAAGAGCGGGAAAGACATTTTCTCTGCAATCGACAACATGATGCATCTTTAATTACATTAACTTCCTGCATCTGCAGACCCATGATAACCTCTGACCTATTGATGACTTCCAATTGGCTTACGGTCATTAATATTAACCAATGGCCTGCAGGCACAGGCATCCTTGACCTCTAAGATCTGCCTGACAACTTCCTCATGGAAAAAAATTGGAGCATGGAATGGTTAAATGAATGAATAAATGAATAATTTTCTATTTGTGATTAAAATTTAGTTCTTCAATCCCCTCAAGCAGTGGTTCTAAGCCCCCCTGAGTATTTAACACAAAATAAATGGTTTTAATCCACTACTTTGTTAGGTAAACAAAGGACTATGTGCAGCCTTTAGGCTTTCTACAATTATTAATCAAGTAAAGCGGACGAAAGTGGAAAGATATTATATTTTGAGTCAATGTTTCCTACATGGTTAATATGTGCCCACATTACGTTCATCAGTAGGTAACATTTTGTTGGCATGTGGCTTTAGTCCAAAAACAATATTTTGTGCAGCCTTTGGGCTCTAATCACAGAAAAACATTCTTGTTCTACAGGGATAAAATTCTGAACTAACGCACATTATTCAGTGCTATTAAATGTTCTCAGCACAAGAGTAGAAAATATCTATAATATACTCCCTCAAGCTATTTCATTATCAGTAGGGGAAAGTAAATAAAATTAGTAATGCGAACACTTTTTTTTTTCTTCTAGCCTCAGAAGATAACCGTCTGTTGCATCTCCCCAAGGCTTGCATATCCAATTTGCAATGGCCCTTTAGTGGTGTAGTGGTGAGGAGGCATACTGCAGGTAAGCAGTATGTCCTTTTCATTTTTGCAGTAGTACTAAGAAAATTTACACCATTGTAGGAAAAAAAATGCACTATTTAAGCCAGGGGTGCAAAGTAACACATGGAGAAAGAATACTGAGAGAAAGAGCAAGAAGAAAGGCTGGTGTGAATTGGCTTTTGTGGATTTTTGTAAGGTGGAGGCTGCGAGAGGAAGAAAAAAAACATGCGCGCACACACTGTCATTTTGACACCTCTGTCTCTCAGATCCAAAGGTGATGGAAGTGTGATGTGTGATACTAATGAACAAGAGCCTCACTGATACACTCCTTGTTAAAATGAGAGAGGAGAAATGTATCTTGTTATTGTTCACCTTTCAAAAACAGAATGTGTGAGAAACAGAGAAGGCAAAGACACAGAGACAAAAAAGCAGAAAGTCGAAAAAGATGGCAGATTAGGTGTCAGCTCAAACGGCTTTCAATTAAACCTACGCAGGAAGAGGGCTATTCTTGAAACTTCAAAACTAGGAAAAAAAACATGTTCGTATATCTAACCTAGAGTGAACTTTTGTCATAAAGTACTGGACACAATTTTAACAGAGGACGAGATTTGTGTTGCCTTTTCTTCCAGATTCAAGCCTGTCACTTTTATGTCCAGCTGAGGAGAGTTACAATCTGAAATTTGACTGCAACTTTTGTTAGATACCATTTATGCAAACTCCTGTACGTAACTGTACACGGGGCACTGTCATATTAAACCAGGACATTTCTGATTTTACAGAAAAAAACACACTGATTAGTCTTTTTTGTGTGTGAAAAGCCAAACTGGTATGTCAGGCCTGAGAAAGAGTTAACAATAAGTAGTGATTAGAGAATGGTATCAGAACAGGCTTTCTTACACTACCCACTTTGGGTAGTTTACCCAAAATAATGAAAGCATCTGCCACCACAAATAGATTTTCTATTTTTGGAGCTGGAGCATTCCGCACATATATATATATCTTTTCACACACATCAGACATTACCACTGCCCAATGGCTGTATATGACAATGTGTATCATGGGATACTACTGACATTTAAATGGTCATGCTGTGCAGCACTAACGTTAGATATGTTTTAGGATTTTAAATGAACAAACATATTTTACACAAAAAACTTTTACTAATGATTCTGTTAAAACTTTGAACTTATGAGAAGCTACTAAAAGAAGCAGAAGAAAAAAAGAGCGACGATGCTCCAGGTTTCAGAGGGTTAATTCCAAACCATTTCCAGGGCTGGAAAACAGTTTCTCTAATTTCATAACTTTTCCAGTAATTTCATGACTTTGGAACCCTAATAATATTAGACATGGTGTGATAAAAAGGTATAAATGGGAAAATTTGGCTTGACATTTTATACCAGGCAACTGTTAAATTAAGAACACAATTCAAATTCTCCGATGTTCCTCAAATAGCATCTTTCAATGCATCCTAAATGTCTGTTTATAGAAGCTACATTTAATTAGTGCTCTGTTTAACAATGTCTGGGACTATGAATGATCTGTTTTAATGGAAAGGAAACTAATATCCTGTGAATACGTCATGTATACATCTGCAAGATGAGAGACAGGAGGAGGATGGACCTTTTTTATCAGCTGCTAGCAGTCAGTCACTAACCTCGTGACTAATGCTGAACTCCCTGTAGCTAAATCAGAATAAAAAGAGAATACAGGCCCTGAAGCACCTAAATTAAAAGAGATAATAGGGCAGGAAAATAGGTTTGTGTTTGTGTGTGTTCTTTGTTCCTGTCATTTCTCCTCCTGCCCCATGGAGGCAAAGAGACCACATCCCTGAAGACAGTAGCTCCCATTAGCTGTAATGCGCTTCCAGTCTGAGTTAGCATTTACACAGGGAGAATGTGTTCATAGGAGACTAAAGTCTTTTAATTAAAACTCAAGATAAGCACACAGTCAGTCCCCCATCTGCCTCAATGGGTTGAATTAAGCTTCATAAAACACGCCTTTGTCTTCAGCACAATTATTATCAACTCTTTGTTTGCTGAGGCCCTCATACGTGCATATGTGTGTGTATGAGTTTCCATATATCCTCTTCATCATATATTCAAAATATGTGCATGTGTATGCGAGCCTGTTTGCACAACAGATGCCTGTGAGCGGCCCGCGTGATAAGATGAAGGCGAGACCACTGGGACAGAAGAACCCTGAAAAAACGACAGCGAGGAAAAAGAGATGAGCATGGCATGGAGGTGTAGAGAGGAAGGCGATGGGTGGAGGGGATGGAAGGATGAGAGCAGAAGAAAGACAATCTGGGAAGGTAAATATTTACCTATTCATCTGTCGGAAGGAGACCATGCAACCCATCTGTGCTGCGGTGAGTGCGCTGTGTGTGTGTTCTCTGAAATGATAATGTGTGGCACAGTGGGGCCGCTGTAGCGTAGGAGTCGGACAGTGAAGGAAGAGGGAGACGTGGCGATGAGGAGAGGGAGGAAGAGATGAAGATGGGAAAGAGATGTGCTGTGGGGGGATCTGTTGTCAAATGTAAAAAAAGTTTGGAAAGCTGCCGTCTCCAGCAAACTCAACTCCTGAATAAAAATCACATTAACAAGTAATCTGACGGCTTTAGAGCAGCAGCTGGGGTGAGAGTGAAAACTAATTCTACAAGGACTGAAGTTTGAAGATTACAGAACCGCAACATATTGTGTGAAAATTATGCTCAAGTCAGACATAATCAATGCTTAGGTAGGGATGCACATTTGGGTTTTGCCACGGATGTTAAGTTCTCATCGGAGCCATCTGTCCCCTTGAAAACTAACATTCACAGTCATCTCCAAATATTACAAAAGGCTGAAACAACTTTTTGACCGTGATGTTAAAACCGCCTATCTACAGTGCATTCACGTGTTTCAGTCACCCTGTATACACCTCGTATCAAGATTTTATCCAGATATCATTACATTTACAACTTGTATAAATATGAGTCGCCAGTGTCCATAATGAGATCTGACTGCTCTGTCCAGGACTGGTTGTAGCTGTTCCACCATCTGTTTAGTCACCGCTCATAAATGACATGGTTGCTATATGAATTGCTTCTTCTCACTTGTATACTTTCCTCAGACCAAATTGAAAGCAGTGTCTTGAATATCCATACTCTTTGTTGCTGCTGGCTTAGCTTGCTAATGGCTCCTAGCATTCTAGTTCCAATTGTATTTGCACTTGTGTTTAATTTGTTTACAATGTTTTTTTGTGGATTTGTGTAACCAGACACCACCAACCTTTTTACATGGGTTGAGGGGTCAGTAACCACACAGCAACTCTGGTGGCATGGCTTTTCAGTGCAGAAGCAGGATAAATAGAGGCCCATCATTTAACCTCCAAACAATCGGGCTGTCACGTTGCTCAATTTTAATCTAATTCATTTTGGCGTTTGCCCACAGACGGTTGTTCTCCACGTTGTCCTTCATTGTGCTCTGCTAGCAACAGCATGAATTCTGATCAGCACTTCCATCACTCTGGATTTGACATTGTCATTGTGTGTGGCCTTTAAAGACACCCTGAAATCAGAAATCAGAGCCAAGAGCATCTGGACTGAGATGCATCTGTAGTAATCCGATTAGAATCACATTTCAAACCACCTCTAATTGTGGTTTGGATTCAATTTGCAGTCTGGATATGTCGAAACACTGATTTGAGCTGGCAGTCTGAACAAGACCAATGCGTCTCAGACCACCTCCGGAGATGATATGGCTGCAGAAAACAGAATACATCATCAATGCTTTATGTGTACACTTACACTTTTACTTTAATATGGTCACTACTATCCAATCCAATCACCCAAAATACATCTCAATGTAAAGTGTAAAGGGAGTCAACATAATCATTTATCCCTAGTTGATTTAAAATGAAAATTAGAAACTTGTACTTGACAGTTTTACATTGTTGAACAAAAGGAACTTTTTCAAGTGACTGAAACAATTCCCTCCATGGATTGTGCAGCAACACAAAGTCTTCTCTTCAAAATGCCACCAGTGAGTTAGAGGCCTTCACCTGCTACTATATCACACTTTAAGTATGTTTTAAAAATGAAGTTGGCTTTCAAAATCAGAAACCTTCTTTACAAAACAGAATAGAACAGAACAGTTAAAACAGTTCTGCAAAAATAAACTCGACCCCATGTAATCTGTGAAATATTCATATAACAAAAGCATCTGCCATCAACCTGACTCAAGTACCTCCTGAAATTCCTCTCCAACACACTATTCAAACAGCAGCACAGTTTTAAAAGGTCATCCATAGCTTTGTTTGCAGCAATTTACTGACTAAACTTCATTCGTAGATGTGATCAAAACCTCAAGAATGTGCACATAGAAACATCATGAGTTCAATAAACAGTTGTCATATCCACTTGTTATCCAGGTTACTTCTTTGTCATCTTGATTTGTGTTGCTTTTCTTTCTTCTTTAGTTTGTTCAGAGGTGTGGTTTCTCTACTCTCGTCTACGTGTTTTTCCTTTTGTGTCTCTTCATTTCATGATGCTGTGAGATTGCTATATCATTGTGTATTTCATTTTTTTCTAAACTCACTAAACAGAAAACATCTCATTCACACAGTATCATATATCTAACAGAAAATGATTTCTTCCTAAAGGGTAGACATAGGGAACCCTAAGGAAGGGTGAAGAATAGGGACACTTGTGAGGAGAGTGAGCAATCATTCAGACGCTTAAGTGTTTGATTTAGCCGTGGCAGTTTGAGGTAATGGCACTGTCATGTAGCAGCTCAATTTACAGGGACAGAGAGAGAGAGAAACAGGTCTGCTTGGTAATCACTCACTTTCCACAACCACTTTCACCATCAAGGATGAAGGAAGAGGCTGTCAGAGCTGTTTGAGGAGGAGCCAGGTGACTATCTAGATAACAGGAGGATTTTGGACAGATTAACGCTATACGGCCAAACAATGGCTCTTATGGCTCTAACCACTGACTGTAGAATGACTAAGTGACAACAGTGTGGTACAATGTGGAGCTAAGGTTAATATGCATGAACCCATATGTTCTAAATGAGTTAAGAGTTTGCAGCTTCCAACGCAGCTTGCATAGATGACACATGATACGACTAAAAGGCACTGCATAATGCAATATGCAGTATGAGAGGCAAGTTGGTTGCTGCACTCTGGCATTATGCCCTGAAGTGATTCAACGACTAAAGGATGCAAAAGAAGCAAAAAGCCGACTGTCGCCTGCATGAGAGTAGAGAGGTGACAGACAAATGATTGGTTAAGAGGCAGAGAGAGACAGGTGACGGCTTCAGTTGGCCTGAGAAGTGCTGTCAAACTGTCAGAGAGACTTTCTCAACCTGCATCTCACACTCATTCTCCCCTTAAATCCCTGCTTTCTCTCAGTCTATGTTTACGAGAGTGTGGAAGGGCTCTTTTTTTACTCAGGTGAAAACCCTGCACATGCACGAACACGCAAGTATGCAGTGCTGTACTGAATGCACTGAACATGTTAGTATTTTTCACTTAAGAGCAGTCCCTTTCTCAGACTTGTGCTCTTTGTCATTGCTTTCTCTTAATCATCATTTTGCATTTGCTATTATTTATCGCTAATGGGGATAGATGGAATTCTGTTTTTAATATTTGGAATAAATGGCCTTCGAAAATATATGGTGTGCATGTTTGGGCTGTGGGTGAAGCTTTCCCTTTCATTATCCTTTCACAAGTGTGCTTATTCAGGCAAAGTCTATCTTTTCCTTACCAAAAGGTAAACAACTGATATTGGATAAAAGTCCAAATGGGGTGTGTAAACATGTTGGCTATGCCGTTAGTCCACTAAGTGAATACCGAGTCATTTGTCTCTAAACCTGCAGTGCAAAATAACCTCTGTCTTTCTGTCTAGCAGGTCATTTGTAAAGATCGAGGTGGCTGCTGTGGAATGGATGGAGAGCCAAGTAAATAATGATCCCACTGGAGTCATCAGTAAACTTTATCATTTAATGAAACAGCCTGAACACAGCAGAGCAGAACTGTGGTTCAATTTAACACACACACTTACACATGCAGACGCACACATACTTCATTAGCCTTGGAGAAGGGTAATGAGAACACACACATACACATTTCATTAGTCTGAGGGAGGAGTAATAAGACTGCACAGACACCACAAATTCATTCACACACACACACACACACACACACAAATATATGTATAAATATATATATATGCCTAAGAGGAGCTGCAGTGCAAAGGCATGACACTCGCGACTGTCTAGCCAGGCGTTAAATGGACTGTCCCTTCGCACTTTATTTCAATTTAATCCAACCTTCATTGACATACCCACAGTATGTAATTCATCATTTCATCCCGCTGTGTGGGCTGACCTGCACAGATATGGATAACATCAAAGCACCGGATAAACGCTGCACATACAAGCCTTACCTAAATCACATGAACACTGGGTTCGCTTTCAGGATTTCTCATGCTCTCTCTATCAAGCTGATTAACCACAGCAAGCTAGAAAAACTTTTAATGACCTAAATTTCTGAATCAAGCAACTGCACACCTCTATCTTCTTTTCTGTACAACAGGAAATATTAGTGGATATTCCAAAATGCTACAAGATGAGTAATTAAAAGTGACATTTTCAAAGTGAGGAAGAACTACAGCTCTATCAAAATTGATTAATGGCAGTTAAAAGCGCAACTAAAGTAAGTGTTTGGCAAAAGAATTACAAACACTGAAAATGCTCTTAATTTAGAGGTGTTCACCAGTCAGCTTACCTGCAATAGAGGAAGCTTTAGACTCACATACTAAAGGTGCTTCTCCAGCTGGTAGGGAGGCTAACAAACCAGTTCTAAGCAATATTAGTTATGCAGACACAGTCTATCTCAATGTTATACACAGTTGAACCCAAACGGTTCAAATGAAATCAAAGTCAAGAAATACTGAGAGCAGTGGTAACACTATGAGAACACTATGTTATGTAGAGAAGACTTTTGATATATGCTTAAGTTGGTTGTTTTCTGTTTGACAGGTAATTAACTGACTAATTATTTTTAACTAGCTAATCATTTTATGAATCATTAAGCTCATAGTCACTCCAGCCCACAGACAGATTCATATGGGCTTTTCTTGAGAGACAAGAAGAACCTGTGCAGCAAAATCAATTAGTGGCCCTTTAATGTGCCATTTCTCCAGTAAAATGAGCCACATCAAGAGGACTATGAAAGAGTCTGCAGGACAATCTGTTAAAAACTGGCAATATAACCTGACACTGTTAAGACTATATTATCAGTAAGATAAATCTTAAATTTTCATTTATCTCAAATTTTAGCGACGGCGAAAAGAAATCAACAACATAGTATCATGATATTTTGCATGGGAATATTGTATTGATACAAGGATAGAATGGATCATTTTTTGTTTTAATTATTATAGAAACTATTAATATTGCAAATACAAATTCAAATTTTGGTAACCTACTTTAGTAACAAAAACAATTGCTGATTTAGTCTGGTATATACATTTTGCCACAATAAAAATAATCAAAGTGAGATGAATGGACTAAAAACCTCATCTAATGAGATGAGATCCTTTGGGGAAATACTTTGCAGTTAAAAAAAAGGGAATATATCCAAAAATATGTTATCACAATATTGACCATATCATGAAAAGTTTGAAACATTGTATCATGACTTAAGTATTGTGATAATAGCTCTTCTGATGATTTCCATCTCTAGTAAATTTAAAGGTATACATTGTTTAATTACTGTTAGTAAGCACACTCACCAGCAAACTAAAGTAAAAGCCAGCCCAAGATTCACTGTTGTTTAGCCTCGCTATATTTGTGTTTTTTTCATAAGTGATGATAGAGAGGGATAAGTACTTGTGTGTGTTTTCATAGTTTCTTTTTTGTTTTGTTTTGTTAGGAATATTCTCCATTGTGTACTTTCAATAATAAAATAAACAAATCTACCATAGAATTTCTAAACAAATATTACACGTCTTCTTCATTCACTAATCAAAAAAGGTAGACATAATGGTAGGAAAACCATTATGAATATATCCATTCCTATGCATTCTCTACTCCGCCTTCTTGATGCGTTTAACTGTCGTTAATAGTCCTTGAGAGAGTACATTCGAGCACACACAAATAAAGTCACACTGTTGTCACAAACAGAAAATAGCTGAGCTTAGAAAATATTTTTTTGCTTCACACAAAAATGCACATTGATAAAGTGTCCCCTAACAGTCTAACTGCCCAGGGTTACAAAACTGATAAACTTCTTATAAAACCTAAGGGCACGAGGTAGGAGGGCATGCCTCAGGGTTTAATGGCTAACACTGCTAAACATTACTTCAAGCTTAGAATTTTGGCGGCACATTTCCCTCCCTGTTGACAATAGTGTACAGGAATTAAGAAACACACACACACAGACACAAAAGCTTGCTGCCCGAGACAAACAGATTATAGTCCAACAACTGTGAGTGAAACTGTGGGGTTGAAAATGAGCTTTGAAAAGCAGCGTGACTCAGACACTGAGCGAGAGAAACATGATATAAAAGACAGAGACAGAGAGGTGAGTCAGACAGTGAAACATGACTGTGTTCTTACATGTACAGAAGTATCAGCTGACCTTGCATGTGTGCACTGGGAGGGTGCAAGCGCACGGAAAGTTTTAATGCCTCGTTACTTGACTTTTGATTATGACTGTGAGAGGTTGCTCACACTGTGCCATCATGCTGTCTTATTCCCACTCATCCATTCCTATGAAGATGCGGGTGTTAACATTCTACACGTAATCTCTGTGTGTGTGTGTGTGTGTGTGTGTGTGTGTTTTGCTGCCAATTCCTTAACTCACTACTAGAATTCTAATCAAAACTAAATTAAAATTTTGCTTGCTTTTGGATGTAAGATATTAGATATTGGGTTTTTTTTCTGAATGTTTGATGAAGCCAAATTTAATTTATGACCTATAACAAATAACAAAACAAGACACTGACTGAAGAAGTCTTATGGCAGTTTTGAAACCAGAGGTAGAACAACCTTACTGAACGCTATGAGAACCAACTGTCTGAGTCTCCAGGTAAATCTGATTTCATGCAGTTTAAGTTTGTATTTGACGTATTTTATAGGTGGGAAACAAGCAGATGTACTTTCCCATACGAGTGTACAAATGTGATTTGTTTGAGGGAAAAAGAAAAACAAATATATTAAGCAAATACAGAAAATGTGTAACAAGTGAGGAAACCGTGATAACTCAAACATAACCTCAGTCCTTCAGGAGCACAGATAACCTTGAGGCTCATGAGTCAAACCAACTTTAAAGCAGCCTATTGATAAAAATGACAATGATAAACTACAGTCAGTTAGTTAGGGACAATATTGACTGACCACTTCTGTGATGTCAAACCAACTTCAAATTTGTCATGAAAAGACAAGCTGATAGTGAGAAGAAACCTGAGTGAATAATATCAATTTTGCAACAATGTTAACAGTGCTTTGACTTTAAGTTAAACAGGGTCAAGAGTATGATTATGAAATTCAAAGGAAAACGAAAACACCTTGTTCTTTCTAAATTATTTTGGCAGGGTGTGTTTGTGGGTTGGACTGTTTTACCACCTGCTCTTTGTGACCACGGGGAGGCATAAAGTTTCACTGCTGCTCTGACATGTTTTGAAGATGCACGTCAGAGCAGTCATGGCCCTGCATTTCAGTGTGTGTGTTCTATTCTCTTTAAAGACAGGAAGGATAGGTAATGTGGTCTGAGAGGTCTAATAATAAATTAACACTACTTAATGAAGGAAAACTTAACTCCTGTAATTATAGTGAAGCTGTATGTATCCTGTGTGTGTGAGTGTGAGTGGTTGTGGTTTGTGGGAAGGAAATATGGTATAATCCAGAGGAAGTGTCAATAAGACAAGGATGTGTTAGGAACTGCCAAGAGTCATTATCCACAAGCTGTTTCTGAAGTGCACAGACAGACAGAGACACACACACACACTAACTCTCTCTCTCTCTCTCTCTCTCTCTCTCTCTCACACACACACACACACACACACACACACACACACACACACACACACACACACACACACACACACACACACACACAAAAACACCTCAGTTTCAGCTTGTTGTGAAGTTAATGACTCGTTCTCTGCTGGTTTCCTGTTGTTTAAACGGAGCCAATTCACAAGGCTAGACTTATTGACACACACACAGCCAGGTATGTAGGCAGGAAGGCTCTCTCCCTCTTTCACTCCTTCCTGGATTAAATCACTTCTACACATAAACACACACATCAAATGCAGCACAAATAAGCAGACAAATTAATAAATGGTATTCCCATACAGTATCTATCTGAAGGGAAATCTTGTTCTTATATATTTATTATTCACACCGGAATAATCCTTAAATTAGGCACTATGTGTCACCATACAGCATCGTGTGTGGGAAGGGCCCTAATGTAGAATTATTGTCAAAATTAAAGAGGCGAAGGGGGGAGACTAATTAGACAAATATATTTGAATTGTGGAATAAGCATGACACTCCAACAAACTGATGGGTTTGGTAACCTGCGTCGTTGCTGTTAAATATTTACCAGCATTTATTTGGCTCCCGAGGATACTCAAATAGACAATCAAGTATAATCAGGACCTGCAGACAGCATGAATTTGTTACTAAATGCTTGGATAATAAACACGAGTTTTGTTCTGATGAGCAAACAAAAAATGGTATACGTGAAATTGCCGCTTGCCAGGTTTAGCACAATGACTATAACTGATTTTCAGGTTGTCAACACATGTGCTCTTTGTCAGACAGTAACAGACTAAACTCTACACATTAGCACAGCCAGTGGGGAGGCACACACAGCTGTTTCTGGCCAGATGAATGTTGAGATGTGTGCGTAATACACACATTCTGTGGTTGTGTTGATTTGTACATTGTGTACATTGTTTCACATAAAGGCTGTGTCAGTTTAACTTTTTCATGTGCACAAAACAACATGGATATGGCTTGTTTGGCAATGTTGCATATTTATTAAAGTTTCCGAAACAACACTGATGAGGTTTTGCATCTGATATACATCTTGGCTGCTAAAGCTAAATTTGGACAAACACAAGGGAGATCAGGCGGAGCAGTGGTGGGATGGACACACAGGCTCTCAATAGCCCCTTTGTCACTGTCTGTTTAAGGCTGAAACGGCACGTTATGACGTTGTGCTGTTCTGAATAAAAGGTACAATCGCAGAATGGGGGAGAGTAGTCTCGCATTTGAGCCATCAAGGGAGGTAGTAAAAGTGCCAAAACGGTATCTGTGTAGAAGGGACAGCCGGCAGGATGGGATTACGGGTGATGTTTTGACAGCACGTCATGCTTACGACCTGGCGCAGAGGATTTAAAAGGCAGCTGTAGCAGTTAGTGGCTAACACTAAGAACAGGAACACCGTCGAAAAATGTCCACAAGTTAGGAACCCTCCAAGAAGAGACAGGAAAAGACCTGACACTATGTACATAAGACAAGGATGTCCTTTTGGACATTTCTCCATCTTCATAACTGTCTGCAACAGATGATCCAACATTCACAGATATTTCTCTCGGTGATTGGTCAGCTGAGCAGTGGTGAGAGAGAGACCAGGGTTTGAGCTTCTCTCACTGGCTGACTGTCGGTTTTCACATGTACAAATGTGTGAAACACTATGGACGTCTTCTGAGAGCACAGTTTGAAAATACATCAACCCCATTTTAAAACAATATTGCATTGCCGATGGCAAGATTTCCACTTTGCTTTTAAGTGTGGCCATTGGGAACAACTATAAACAGTTCTGATTTTCTGATGTGGTCAGAAACGAGATAATACGTAAAACATTTGTCCGTAACTCTCTTTTCAAAATCATGTATCTAAAAATAAATTTGAAAATTTTTCCACTGACACTTTAAAATTGTTTATTTTGTACAGACGTTGGGAGTTTTCTGAACGCCTGCAATTCAGCTGTTTTTCCTTGAGCCAGTATCTAGTGGTCTTTGGGGGAATTCCCTAATTTTAAAGCCTTCAATTGCAAGTTAAAGTGGGTATATGCTGCCAAAAAACACCAACAGACAACATGATGACTAGTGACTTTAAGACACTCAAGTGTGCGTGTTTATGTGTGTGAGATGTTCTCTGTGCCTGGGATGACTAAACCAGTTTTTATGTTCTCATTGTAGCTCTGTGGCTAAATAAGGGTTTGAAATCAAAGACTGAGAGTCAAAACACACACTGAAACCCCGCTTCATTTACTTTACGTGCTGAATCATCAGCTGGAGGGAAAGGAGAGGAGAAAGGAGGGGTGAAATGTTGACATGTCCCACCAGTGTGGCAGGTTATCGCGGCAAACCTGTCTCGCTCGCCACACTATTTTCCCGCCTCTTTTGCCCTCTCCTCTTTCCCTCTCTTTTTCCCCCCTCACTTGTCTTTCTTCTGCTTTTTTTTCTTTTTGACTTTTGTTTTTTTCCAACGCCTCCAGGGGAGCCGCCACCCCTCCCACCATCTATTCCAGTGAAACATTAGCCCTGACTGATACCTTAAACCTTTAAGTGTGTGAGTGCATGTGTGTAAACTAATGAAGATATGTCTTCAACAACAAACAGAGCGAGAGACTGGCTCCACACTGCACACACACGCAGGGTGTAGTCACGCTACCAGTGCATGTGTCCTGCTGTAACCCAGGGAAGTTTGATATAACCCTGTCACTCCTCGTGACTAATAGAGATGACTAACACATGTATACACACACAAACACAACCACACACAGCCATACACACACACACACACACACACACACACACACACACACACACACACACACACACACACACACAAAAAAAAACACACACACACAGACACAGTACACAGTTGCAACTGTCTTGGAGCCGTTTGTTTGGAGAGACAGTTGCTACACTCCAGAGTGACTGAGGCACGCACACAAACAGAAAGTTTAACATCACCACATATCAACAATCACTCTGCCAACATTTTGGACATTACAACACAATTTCAACATGTAAAGGTGCCCTTAATACTAGGGAAGCCTAAGCAATCAATTGATGACTGTTTTGTGAATAAGAGATTGAAAAAAAATCTTTCTATTACTTTTTAAACATAAATTCTCTGTATAAATCAGTTCTGTGCATTTTTAAACTCATTCCAATTAAGTTAAAGAAACTTACAATTAGGCTACATGGATACGTCATTTTTTTTTTTAATTTAAGTAGCTGTCAACCAAAAATACTGAAAGGCTGTACACATGAAAACTATGCTAAATGGAGTATGTGTGGTGTTTTCATATTCAGCAGAGATGCTTAGCTTTGACACTAGTTATGTTGTTCCGTACCTGCGTATACTTGTATCATTATCTACGAGGCATTTGTTTTCGTTGTTGTTACTATGTAGAAAAGCATGTCAATCACAAGATTTCCAGCCCATACAATGGAGCCTTTATTTTTTGAGGAGAATATCAAGTATGACCCTCTTGCCTGCCTTCTTCACCCATCCCATGCACTTCAGATGATAACAACGGCAAATGCTGTGCACACACACAAGTTCTAGGGAGACTGGAGGAATTGTGTAAAAGCCTTTGCAGCCCTTCTCGCTGACTGCTACCTGTGTTAAATAGCAGCACACTTCTCTGTTCTGTTCTTCTCTGTTTAGGTATAGTTGGTTTTCAAACCTGATCAGGGATGAAACAATTCACTCAACTCACAACACAATACAGATACTGGGTTCACGATACGATTCTCTCACCAGTTTTTTAAAATACAAAATGAGATTACAGCAAAATTATGACAGAAAAATATTCTAATAAATATTTCAAAGAATGATTATACAAAATACTAATTTTTTTCTTCTTTTCTATATCAAATTTAAGAATCCTTTTTCATTTCTGAGGTAGGGTATAAATGCAACTATGCAATGAATGCATTTCTGGACATTCACAATGTCCCCTGCTGTGAAAAAAAAAACAACCTTTCACTTAGGACAGAGGTGGCTAGTGTAGAAAGATATACTTTTGCTCGAGAGAAAAGTAGAGAGTGCAAATTTGAAGAGCTAAGTTGGTCATTTCCCACTCGTGAGTGATGAGTTGGGCACTCTCTTTGGCTCTTGCACTTGTTTGGGCGAGCAGGGTTACAAATGTGTGATTTTGCCGTGTAGTTGTTGTTAAGGACTAGTGTGTGGTGTGTAGGCGGGGCTGACTGGAGCACATTAGTATGATGCCGGCTCTTGCGTACTTCAACACCCTCTTGCAAAATTTGCAGACTGTTTTTGTCTTTTCTGTTATCTTCTCGCCTTTATTACTTTCTGACTTAAGGAAGCTCAAATGCCGCCACATTTCCGATTTGAAACTGGCAGGTGCATCTTCTATGTCAATATCGACTGTCTCAGAGCCTTTGCTTCGTCTTATTTACATTGGCAAGTTGTCTCTAACTTCGGACACGATGTAGGCCATTGAACATGTAGTCACATGGCACGTCGAGCAAGCGAAGTCAAAAGCAGATTACGCTCACTCCTGTTCAAAAGAGTATCACGGTTCATTTTTCATCTCACCGATTTGAATCTCACATTTTTTTAAGTGATTTTTACCTGCCTCGCAAAGCATCGTTACATCCCTTCACATGATGCAAACCATATTCAAATGAGTACACATCAACTGTACTCAGAAGCATCTTTTCAAGTGGACTTGGGAATGGATTGATGAACCATGCCCCGGTCTCTCATTTAAAAGCTGTCTACTTCTTCTGGACACAACTAAATAATAACCTTTGATTCTTACAATGTGAATTATAAATCATCGAATCAGGTCTACAAGTCTTTATAATTATCTGTATAAGTCAAAAACTGACTTGGGTTGTTCTCATAACAATATTGGGTATTCTCCTGAATTTTTAATATTGTTTATAAAGTCCAATTTTGCTACTTTAAAAGGGACATTTGGCTGTCCACCACCTTAAACCACAAGACTGTGTAATAAAACCAACACCAGCTGAATCCAAAAGGACAAGTTAATAGCAGAACTGTTTCTATGTGGGAATGTAGCAGACAAAGGTGATTCTGAATGCACACTTTAGATGAAAATGAAAAGTGCTGTCTTGAAATGGTTTTGGTGTATAGTCAGACCCTGTATAAAACAAGGCCACATTAGTCTGAGCTTCTGAATCTTCTTTCCAAATCTTACATATGTGAGAAACAGCTGTATCATGTCATCAACAGCACTAATAATAACATTTGGCATTTTGAGGCTAACGTGCATTAAAAAACAACAGGGTCAAGAGGCCAGCATTTGTAAATATACGGTATTAAGATGTGCTCTGTGAATCACCCAGGTGTTTTGGCCAGATGCACATTAAAAATGTGTGAGGTGATAAAATCTTCTCTTCACTTTGTAGATAAGAACTAGTGCCTTCAAAGTCATAATAATAATGTGCCGAAAAATCCAGAGACCACCCAGAGAAATGCCTCTCTCGCCATCTGTCTGTATGCACTGACAGTTTTAGAATAGAATTCTTGATTTTTAAAAGAGACAATATTAATGTAATAGCTCTGTCTCTGGCATGTTTTGGTAACAATGAAGACAATATAAAACTAAACCAGTCAAGTAATTGTAGATCATTAAATGAGATCAGGTGCAGATATAAGATTGCTTTTGCATGCATAACAAGGGTGAACAGGTTGAAATTTTAAAAGAGAGAGCAGTGCTGTATTATACTGGTCCCTTAGAGAAAAAGTGGAGTTATGCAAAAGGTCATAGTGATTTCATTTAATGCCATAGGTGAGGTCAACACAACTCATGAAAGCCCATCAAAATATTTCTCATATCTTTATGGCTTAAACCAATGAAACGATGGAATAAAACAGAGCAGGATGGTGACCAAATGCTGACATGGAGATTGGATGGGGAGAGCTGGGTCCCCATAGGTCACGTTGGAGGTCAAGGGTCAATGTGTCGGTCAGCTGCTGGGCTCACACAGATTAATCACCTGTTGACCTGCACAAATCCTCATTCCTTTGGGACAATAACTGCAAAAACTCCACAGCTGTTGCAGCTGGACATGTCTCAACATTATGTAAACTTCAGTAATAAAGCTCTGCTTTGCCACTCTAGTTTTGGTCTCTGGTTTCTGGTTGCGCTCTGTCTTGCGTGTGAATGAGTGCGTCTCTTTGGGAGAAGAACCTCTACGGCCTGAGATCGAAAGGGTTTTCAGAGGTCAGGAACACATAACCTCGAGGGAAACCACCATCACCCTGAGGGTAAAGAACAGAAGGTCTGAGGGCCACCCTCCCCTATCAACTATCCCAACATGATGGCTTACACCCCCCTCCTCTATACTCAACCCAACTAACCCTGAAGTTCAGCATTAATACAGTCTGATTCCACTCCTCAGCACATATGCACAACCAATCCCCAATCCACACATGCATTACTATTCTTTTCCGAGTGTTTCATCTTTGGCCCCAGAGAATCAAAGACGCTTAATCCTCGAGAGTAGTTTGGGGAACATCAGCCCAGATATTATGGCAAACTACGACACAACTGTGGAAAATCCCCTGACCACGTTCACTCACTCTGTAACAGCCTTATTCCACCATAACAGGATTTTCTCCATACATCACTGCATAAAGACTGTACTTCATTATGTGATTTTAATTGATAGAAGCAGAGAGAAAGGGGTGTAAAAAATATGGTCTGTGTTGGCAGAGTAGGACAAATTAACCGTTTTAATGAAATAATTATTCTGCTGATTGTTCCAATTATGCATTGCAGAAAACAATTCAGTTAAAACAACTCAGTAAAAATGGGTATTTCATATATATAAAAAAGAGTATATTAAAAATCCTTTTTTCTTCTCCCTATATGGATCACTTTAGCATAAAAAATTGCAGTGTGAATTAGGCTGAATATTAAAGCAGAGAACAATGGCATTATACATTACAGAAATAGAATTTATTGAACCCGGCATGGAAGAATACAAAAACAAATAGACTCGGGCAGATTAATATTCTGAAACCTACAATTGGTAAATTCATAGAGTCAATAATGCTCAAACATGGGATCTGCCCTGAGTTGAACTTAATCAATTACACCAACAGCACTATATGTTGCAGCAGTGTTCTCATTGTTCTCCAGCCTTCTTGCCCACCCTGTCTTTCATAATGACCACAATCTTCAGAAACACAGCATTGATTTTTCTTCCACCAGCTCATCTACAAATGCTTCAATAAGGGTCAGGGAAGCCTTGGCTTGCCTTCAGATTTGATAAGTGAGAATGAGCTTTCAGTGGCAGGTGATTTGGGCATTCAACCTTCAAGAGACCTTTAAACTCTATACATGTTTAAGTGTGACAAATCAAATTGTTCGAATAAGCTGTCGTATGTTCATCAGTGTGAAAAATTAACTATTGTTTCTCTTTTCTCCCCAGAGCGCGCTGTTTGGTTGGTTTCTGGGGAGATTGCAAATATATACTTAATTAGTCTGACTTAGATAGATTTAGATAGTCGCAGTATTGTTCTACAGAAGACCGTGTTGATTTTTCACACTGTGATCTTTTCCAGTTGTTTAGATGAACAGTTGTGGCTTTGATTTTCGTGCTGGTAAAATTTCCTGCTTTATAATTCTTGTTAGTGACCAATAATACCACATTTTTCTCAGAAAGACTGCCCAGGGATCACTGACTGAGAAGCAGCAGGAGCTGCAGACTCCCAACACTCCTGGTCTACTTAGTCTACTTATTTATTCATTTGCTCATAGGCCTACATATTCACAAATTTGTTTTTATGGTGTATGGCTATTATTTATTTGATGGAGTTATTAAACATTTTGAAGCCATTTTCACTTCAGTAAAAAGGAATATCCAGGAAGTCCACCTTTTGTCCTTGTCTCTCTTTAGACTCACAATAACAATAATAGTAAAATAAATAAATAATAACTGCAAGTTTAAGAGTTTAAGAAACAGTTTGTTTTTCCTCTGAATTGTTTATTTCCCCCAGTTTCAGGAATAGTTGCAGGGTGACTAAGCCTTTTTTATGACCAGGTAACTTCACTCACTCAGTAGTGGTGATGTCTGTTTGCACAGTAACACAAAGACAAGTGCTTTCAAACTTCTCAGAAAAGAAAACACAAAATAACTGCCTGCAGAAAACAAAATAAAGAAAAGGCTACCAAGATCAGCTACCTTTCAAAAGTGACTCAATGAATGTTGTCTTGAGCTCAAAATGGAGTTCAAGATCTTTAGCCATGAAGGATGTCAAGGAGGGAGGTCTGATGTGTGTCTGCATTCATGTGTGTGTACCGTTTTTCTTTGATAAGAAAGGCCAGAGGCGTTTGAACCGTCATGACCTCTGTGGTGTCGGTGGCATTAAGCCGTTTGTTAAGAGAAATACATTAGTCTTCTGCTGTGTGTGTGTCAGTCAGATAAGCTCTGACCTCACACATACCTGCACAAGGTTCCCGTCCCTCATATTCTTGGAGGTGAACTTTATATGGCTTAACAAAGGACTAACTGTGAGAATCTACTGACAGTCACCTGTGAGTCTGTCTCTCTCTCTCTTGCTTTCTCTCTCGCTCTCTCTCTGTCTTTCACATGCAGCACGTGCGTGCGTGCGTGCGCGCGCGCACACACACACACACACACACACACACACACACACACACACACACACACACACACACACACACACACACTTCCCCTTTCACCTTGGGCTGTTCCGGTTTGCATGGGTGCACCTGAGTGTGAAAAGTAGGGTGAATCAGTAAAAACACTTTATGACACACACACACACAGGTCATGGTATGTGGCCTTCTTTTCTTCTTTTCTATTGAGGTTGAAAGAGAACAAGAAAAAAAAACAGCAAAAGTTAAAAAGTTGTAGCCTGTGGCTAAAAATAATTTAAGTTACAGGCAGACTATCTCTGTAGAGGAGAGCAGAGGGAAATTTTAATCAGAGGTTTTGCTGAAGGTTCTCAGTCATTCAGGTCATGGTAATTCTAAGTGCTGGATCGACGGCAACTGCACTTGCTTTGAGTTTCTTTAACCTTAATCAGAGGTTCAACAACAGAGACAACTCTCTGGACAAAATGTGCTTAATTTTTTTTTTACAAAAATCATGTACCTAGGTACTGAGCTGTCAGCAGAAAAATTGAATCACATTCTTGATCCGGTCCACTCATCCTTTTATTTGTGCACGGCACTGCTTGCTATAGATAAAGTGTGTAAAATCCACAATACCAACACTTTTTAGCAAAGATGTACCCAAAGTTAGTGATGGCTGTAATAGCTGTGAAGACTCACCTGCTAACTTCATGCATATGTTATGGTCCTATCTCAGGCTACTAACTATTACACAAAAATATCTGAAACTCTGCTCAACAACATCATCAATCCTAATCCATTCACAGCAATATTTGGCATCCCATCCCAAAGCAAACGCTCCCATACCACTGCAAAGGATTCTGACGTTCACAATTTTATTTGCCCGACAGATGTTTTACTCACCCACCCATGATAGATGGATTAAAGAGACTCTACCGTCTATCAAACTTTAAGACTCCCTCTTTAAGGCTCCTTCAAAAACCCTTAACAAAACAAGGAGACCCTTTTTGGATTGCCTAAGTAACTTGACTGTTCTGCCTGACCCTGAGAACAGCTGAGGTCCCCCCTTTCCTTTTTCCCCTTCCTTTATGCCCTTTTCTTTTTGTTTCCCGTGTGTTTATTTTTGCTGTTCTTATTTAAGGTATGGCTGGGTAGGTTGTATGGGGGCTTTGGGAACTACTTGGTTGGGCTGATAGTGCTAGTCCTAATGAAGGATAACTCAAAGGCATGTCCATTTCGATCTGTATGTTCATAAACCTGTGCAAATATGCAATAAAGAGATCTGGGGGAATAAACGTAAAAACAATCAGTCATTTACATTGCTTTTGATCAATGGAAAGCTGGAAAATGATGTAATATCTTGCTGTTAATACCACAATCATCCTTCCAAGTTGTCAAATCCACTGAAAAGGTTGTTTTGGAAAGCCTTACTTAAAAGCAATCAAAGAATACCTGTGGAAGAAGTGGCAAACTATAACAATGCACCTTCCAACTTGTTACAACCTTGCACCTCAAG